>NC_041393.1:142532864-142546527 GCF_002162155.2 Triticum dicoccoides | reverse complement strand
CGCCCCCATTCATACCTCGTGGGCACAAAATCACCTTCACCCCAGGAAGCTCCCTTCTCCCGAGCCACGAAACCTTAGCCCCACCTCCATGGCGCCCCCCACCGCACCAATTTCACAGCCGCCCTCCTCCCTAATGTCGGAGACGCTGTCCAATTGCCGTCGTGCACTGGGCCATGTGCCTCTTACTCCATGCTATTGGTGCTGCCTCGACGATGGTCGCGTGAACCATACCGGAGCCGACTCACCCCCGCCGTTGTTCATGGCGCCGGAGCGGCTCCAACTTCGGATCTGTCCAGAGTCCTGGTGCTGCTTCCGCGTAGCCATCGACCATCGCGACATTGCTCTTTCCCTGCCGCCGGTCGCCACCGCAACCACGCCGGCCTCACTGACTCGGCAGCTGGACCTGCCTACTTCACCATGCCGCCAGATAGGTCGCACCCTCATCTCAAATCACTTTATTTAGGCGTCAGTTGTCTGAATTTTTATTCTGGGCCAATCGATTCCCAATGGGAAGCAGCACCCCTTGAGGCGGCGGAGCTCCTAGGCTGTCGGTTGGCTGGTGTCTAACGTAAGGGTGCGGGGCCGCAAGTTCGCCGCGGAAGCAGCGCTTAGATGGCTATCTTTTAGAGTTGCATGGGTCGAAGGTACTGCCGTCGCCGGATCTGGATGACGGGGAGTCTTTGTGGATTGGCCCGGGGGCGGCGCAACCACGGCAGTGTGGTGGGGTGGGGAGCAGGGTTTTGGCCGGGGCCACAGACGGCAGAGGCAGGCTGCTTTGCCGTTGGTCGCTGGCTCTTCGGGGAAGATTCCGAATAGTGTCAGTCGGGAGGCACAAGACGCCATCAAGCCATCCGGCGTAGATCGGACAGTACCAAAATAAAATAAAATCGTGTGACCCCAATTTAGTCTTCAGTCAACAGACATGTGACCACTCTCGTACCTTGCTGTTGATCTCTTAGTGTATTTCTTCAGATCAAAGAGATATGTCATTCTTAACATTATGCGTTATCTGCATCTACAGACACACCGTCTTCCGACTCACCGCAGTTGCTCCAACAAGGGAAGCATACACCAAAAGGGAGCTACAGTCACCAATCAACAGTTCCCTGCATCGAATGCGCGTTCCCGACATGGACAGCCACAACAACTCCAGGGCCATCGACAAGTCAGCACATGATGCTCACTCCTATGGATGGCAACCAGATAGGTTGTACCCTCATCTTACTTGTGTGCAACATTTATGGCTTTGTTATTCATTTAAGCACGGAAAATAGATCATCACATTTCACTGTATATTCATGCTGATCTCTTACAGGTCTTGTTCAGGAGTTCACGATGTTCCATAGTTCAGCTAAGATACTTGTTCTTTAGGTAACGTTGTTCCATAGTTATCATCCATTAGCCAATGCTATCCCACAGGCTGGTGATTATAGTATTATACCACTTCTAGTATTACCTATGTTGTTCTTTAATACTTTTGTGTGACATCTAGTTAATCTCGAGTACAAACAATACATATTCTGTAGCTTTCATCCATGTTCTCCCTTTAGTTTATGAGACCTTTTGCTCCTTGTTAACCCCAGTCCTACTATTTATGTCGCCTCCTACAAGCACTCATTTACATAAATCTAACTACTAGTTATCTTCAATGCATGTCAGATATAATTGCACACACTGATATATCCACAAGAACCTCACGGAGCAATGTAAAGGCCAATAAACTTGATGTCAATGATACCCAATATGATGGAACATGTAAAGGCAGTTCTTCAGAAGACTTGCAGAAAGATGATGAATCCTCTTCACCCCACAAGGTCCTTGCTCTAACTTGGCCTGTGATATGGGTACAACATGCATATAATGTCCTGGAGTGTATCTACTCTGTTGCAATGCCATGTTCTTAGCATGCTGATCATGCATGTAAATATGTCATGCCTTCCTGTTTTTCAGTACCTATTCCATTCATGATAACATGTTTTCAAATTCAAGTACTGTTATTCTACTCTATCGCAATGCCATCTGCTTAATTTGGACATCATGCTTCTGAATATCTTATGCATTGTTATTCATCAGTATGTACTTCATCTGTCTGCCATACCATGTTTTTTTACATTGAAGTGTTGTTCTAGTGCTCTGTTGCAATGCCATCTTATTTTCCCAATCATACACGTGTATGTTGCCTTAGTTATTTCTGTATGTATTCCGCTAGCATATAGTTTTACATTCAACTAGTGTTTTTTTTGCTGTGTTGTCCTGTCGTATCCTTAGCTCTTACACCATACTCCATCCGTCCGGATTACATGTTGCCGAAATGGATAAAAAAGGATGTATTTAGAACTGAAATACGCCTAGACCCATCCATTTTTTCCGGATGGAGGGAATACATGTCAATATGTCATGCCTTTCTATTCTTCAGTACCTATTCCATCTCTCTGCTGTCGCATGTTTTATAGTTAAAGCACCATTCTTCTATACAAGGCATGCAAGGGGAAGATGACTATGTTAGAATCTGAAGGGTTACAAACAAGGCCTTTGCAAAAGATCCAAACGCCAGGAGATAATAAACCAACTCCAGTTTTTATAGATACTGCTCCAGCACAGAGAAACCCAACCCCTACTGATAATAAGCAGATTCCAGTGGCCAAAGAACTTGTCCGCTCCAGTCCAGCAAAAATATGTCAACTCAATTCTAAGAAGTGTGTGCGTATCCTTGCATCATGAAATTTTATAGCATGCTGATCATATTTTCTACATGTTTCTTACCCATCTCTCTTTTAGAAAATAAGCTTAACAAATAGAAGAATTTCTGCAACGGTATCATTTATGAGGAAAGATTCTTGCAGGAATTCTCTGTGCTCCAATGTAGATGTAAGTACCTGTTGTATATCACTATATTTTTACATCAACATGTATTTTGTTAATCGGCTTGAATCCAACCTTTATCTGATCTAAATTTAGTTATAGCAAAATGTATGATTAAAGGCCACAATGTTGATTTTTGTAAGGAAAACTGCCTGGTAGTTTTGCATCCTGAGTTGCATGAGTGTACTATCTCATATCAGTGGGTTTGAATACTTTGGTTCTGCAGTGGGTTTTTCAGTGTTTTTTTACTGTGTTGTCCTGTTGTATCCCTAGCTCTTACATCATACTCCCTCCGTCCGGATTAAATGTCACAAAAATGGATAAAACTAGATGTATCTAGAACTGAAACACGCCTAGACCCGTCCATTTATTTCCGTATGGAGGGAATACATGTCAATATGTCATGCCTTTCTATTCTTTAGTACCTATTCCATCTCTGTTGTAGCATGTTTTATAAATGAATCACCATTCTTCTATATAAGTCATGCAAGGGGAAGACGGCTATGTTAGAATCTGAAGGGTTACAAACCAGGTCTTTGCAAAAGATCCAAACGCCAGGAGATAATAAACCAACTCCATTTTTCGTAGATACTGCTCCAGCACAGAGAAACCCAACTCCCACTGATAATAAGCAGATTCCTGTGGCCAAAGAACTAGTCCACTCCAGTCCAGCAAAAGAATGTCAACTCCATTCTAAGAAGCGTGTGCGTATCCTCGCATCATGAAATTTTATAGCATTCTGATCATATTTTCTACATGTTTCTTACCCATCTCTCTTTTAGAAAATAAGGTTAAACGATAGAAGACTTTCTCCATTGGGATCGTATTCAAGGAAATTATCTTGCGGGAATTCTCTGTGCTCCAATGCTGATGTAAGTACCTGTTGTATATCACTATATTTTTACATACATGTATTTTGTTAATTGTAACACCCCAAAAATTTAGCCAGGTTTTAGTTATTAAAATTTTGCCAAGAGTTAAAAATTTTTTTGCCTGCAAGAATATTTCTGTTGATTTCAGAACCTTTCCTTTTTATATTAAGGATTTATTTTTCCCAAGTGGATCCTTCCAAACATATTGAACTTCTATGCCATCTCATTAAAACAAATTCCTAATCAGTAGGATTATTTATTAAATTATTTCACCCTGAGCTATATTCATTAAAATGACTTGTTTTAAGTTTTGGAGTTTTTTCTGAACTACAACCATTTGATAAATTTAAATAAAAATCCAACCAAAATTTGGAGAGGTCATGGGATGTCTCTAAATCACTTTTGTGCATTAATATATTTATTTCATTTGCATATTTTAAGTATCGCACATGTTTTTCTTCTCTGGTCCAGTGGACAATTTTGCACTACAACCCTTTTAAATACTTCTTTCTACCTTCCACCAAAATTATGGGATGTCAGTAGGAACATATCATTCCATTATATGCAAAAATCCAGGGATGTTCTTTGAAATCTTTGAGAGAACCAACCTCATCTTCTTTCTGGTCCATCATGATAGTTTGTACAGCAACCTTAGTCTTACTTGCCCTCTGGCCCTTGATTCTTTATCCTACTTGTAGACCACCCTACTAAACCCCTAAGGCCAGGAGCATACACTCATTTGATCATTTTTGGTTCATGAAATGATACCATTCACTCCCTGCCCAAAAGTGTATTTTAGGAAAACTTGCACTAGCAAGTTTCTCCTTTTTGCAAACTAACTTCACCACCCTCTCATACACCCACAGAGACACTGATCTGGAAGAAGTGGCCACTCCAAGACCTGCCTAGATGCCTCTGGCATTTTGTCAAACACCTTGTGGGCATGGACAGATTTGGCATGATTGTATGTTTGTGTTGTAAACTTTCCCATCTGTCCAAACCAAGTTGTCTAGTAGCCTGCTAACGATCTCTAGCCCAGGCCTGTGGATTTGCATTAGCTCTCTAGCAGTTTTGGCCATCCTGGCATTTCGTCGAGCAGTCGCCGTGCACGCCCAGAGCGCGAGCAGAGCACGCGTTTTGCACGTGCTCGCGCCCAAGCCAGCGCGCCCCTGGATAAGCTTTCCCCGAGCTCATCCTGATCCTTACCCACTCGCCACGTCGCGCCAAGAGCCCCGACCGCCTCCTAGCCCTCTACAGCGTTGCCAGCAAGCTCCTTGGCGGCACGCCTGCGTCCGCATCCGCCACTTCCACAGTCGGCGCCGCCCAAGCCACCACATCACGCCAGCTCGCATCCTTCGACTGTGGAGCGTTCGTCGGTAGCTCCTAGAGCCGGCCAGCCACCGCCACGTCGCCCTGCAGTACAGTAGGGCGGTTCGCTGGCGAGCTTATCCCCGTCCACCGCGAACCGACTTGGACGTGCTATAAAAGGGGTCCCCGGACTCCTCCAAGCACCCAGGCAGCTTCACGCCGTCCTTCTCGTACCCCCTTAGTCGTCAATCGAAGCGAGGAGGTCGTGTTCAACCTCTCCGGTCAGCTCGGCCGCCGCCTCGTCCCGGTCGGTTCCGACGCACCAAGACCTCCCCTGCCCTCCCAAACACCACCGTCCGACTCCACTTGAACCCGCGGAGCTGCCTAGCCTCCCAGACCTGCTCGGGAACCACCATGTCCGGAATCCCGAAATCCACCGAAGCCTTCCCTCCGCCGCAGAGCTCGCCGCCGGCGACTCCCTCCACCCCCGGCGACCCTGGGACCACCGGAAGGACCGCCTAGGAGTGGCGGATCTATCCCTGCACTCAGATGCCCGCGAAGAAACGCCGTTCGCCGGCGACGATCGCCGGACGCCCCGCCTCTGCTTGGGCAGAGAAGAGGGGGGAGTGGGGACTGGTCAAACCTGACTAGTGGGGCCCCGGGACCCACTGTCAGTGACCCAGCCCCGCCTCCACGTGTTTAAGTGGAAGCGCAAAACCCTGAGTACGTCTCCCCTTTTCGAAGACGTATTCTGCCGAAATGTTTTCTTTTCTGTTTTATTATTAAAACCAGATTTTTGACCAAATCTTTGACTGGCTTTATCTTTTTAAATACAAATCCAAATGAATTAATTCTTTTTCCTACCTCTCTCAAATTTGATCTAGTTTATTTTAAGAATTAATTGAAAATTTTTCAAAGCAACTTTTTGTGTTGTTTTGAATTTGTGTGTTAATTCAAATTTATTTTAAAATAGGACCTTGGAGAGAGAGAAGAAACTTTCAAAAAATTTGGAGTACACCCCAGCCTTTACACCCATTGAAGGCAAGCATTCTGAACCCCGGCATGATATTTTTGGGTGTTCGTTGACACGTTTATCATACCACCTCATTTCGGAGAGTTGTTATTTCATGTGATGTGATCATTTGCATGAATGCATATTGGTGATTTCCATGATGTTGGAAATGAGCATACTTGTGATGACAATCATCCTCATGTGCCCTGCATGCATACCGGAAGGAATCTGGGAAAACCTCAGCCTTGGGTAGGCATGAATTTGTCGCCGGTCTCCGTCGGGACGGTTATGTCCGGTATGGCGTGGTAAGGTATAATGAGCGGTGACTCTGTTGGTTGAAATATATTCGTTATGCTAATCATGCAGGGAATACTTAAACCTCCCGAATCGACCATAGATCGAGTCTTGTTCCAGTAACCCCCATACTTGTTTCGTACTACCACTCGTCTCTACAACAAGTAGAGTACGGTTCAGTAAGTTGTCAACCTCTTTCTAGCACACACCATACAGAGAGGCCAGGGTGGAAGATACCGGTTGTAGCTGGTAGGCAGGCCACCTGGTCCGGGGGCATGGGTGTTTCCGGTTGAGACCGAGAGGGGAGGCCACCCCTTAGAGCGCGCAATATAAATTTGATCCCATGCTACGCGAGGTTGTAGCCTCCCCACTTAGAGTATGCTTGACAGGTGTCGTGGGTGATTCCAGACACGTGTGAGTTAAGCTGGTGTGTGCAAGTTAGGTGTGTTTCCAACAAAAAGACCGTAGACGGAATTAGTCCTGATGGACTAAAGGAATCCGTTACTCGTGGGTAAAGAGTACACCCTCTGCAGAGATTAAACCTATTCGAATAGCCGTGTCCATGGTTAAGGATTTCAGTCTGGGATGGGTCAGGTGTCGTTCTTAGTGTCGGTCTTCGGAGGTGAAACTGTTAAATCAGAACTGGTATCTCGACTTGTGACATGTGATGATGATGATTATTATTTTGTTGTGGACTAACCCATGATATTATTGGTATTATCGAATATCCCTGGGATGGTTTTACCTTCGGTATATTCACTATGATTGTTTCTTTTAAAGCCCTGTATGTGGTGTCGCTCAGACGCCCGACTGTGGCATTTCTTTTAAAGCCCTGTATGTGGTGTCGCTCAGACACCCGACGGTGGCATTTCTTTTAAAGCCCTTTATGTGGCGTCGCTTCAGACGCCCGATCGGTGCCTTTTATTATTAATATGTTATTGCATTTCCATAAATAACCTGCTGACATGCATCAGAGATTTATTTACCTTTTGTGACTGACGTCATGAGCATAAAATAATTTTTAGCACATCATTATTATATTATTCCTGTGTTCATAATGTTTGCGAGTACATTCAAAGTACTCACTGGCTTGTCCCTGGCTATTGTCTTGGCTAGATTTCTTGCGCGGAAAGGAGCGGCCGTGTTGACAGCCCCGGAACCTAAGCAACAGTGATAGCAGCCTCGCGAAGATAGGAGTTAACCTGGTCAGCTGTTCCCGTGGGAAATGGAGTCCCATAGACAATGATGATTCACAACCCGCTTCCACCATCAACCGCTAGAAACCATTTGTTGTATTCACAGACCAGAATGGTCTTGTACTACATATTTTATGTTTTGCTTGGAATTCCTGTATCAAGTTGGTGCCTCATCAGCTAACAGTTATCCTGGGGCTGATGAGCACAAGGGCCATTTTATGGGAATTAATACCCGGAGAATCGGTCGCCACAGACTTGGTATCAGAGCCAGGCTGTCCATTGGCTAATCCTATCTTAGCCAGGTCGATAAACTTAGGCAAACCAACCCACCAGACCTTAACCAAACCCCAGCTGAGCTTCTCATGCAAGATAGCCACACAGTGACCCCGACACTTTTGGCAGTCGGTGCCCAACCTATCAACCTAGCCTGTCGATCACACGCTAGTGACCAGCGCCCAAGATGTCTACTTCGCAAGCGTGTGAAGGAAGACTCTGTCCCCTTTTTTCTATAAGAAGGGCACGCTAGCACAACCCAGCCTCTAACTCAAAACCTAGCCACAATGCCAGGCCCCGTCGTGCACAATGAGACCACAGCAACCAACCTTGGAGGTTTTGTGACCATACTCGCAAACCTCACCCGTCGTGCCTATGCGTTAGAAGAGCCCCCAGAATATGTTGTGTACCAAGGACCCATGGGTGGTGAAGGCCGTCAATTTTGGGCCACTGTGCACATCTAAGGTAGGGGTCTATCTGCAGAACGCCCCTACAGGTTCACCGGAAGAACAACTTCCTTTGAGCCACAAGTCGTCCAGCTAGCTGCTCGAGAGGCTATAGTTCAACTTCGGCAGTTGTCGCCCAGAGTTAACTGTCGCTCGTTCTACTACTACCCCAGGCGTGAAGGGTATGGTAGACCACCCCAAGTTGCCAACGGAGATCACGAGACAGATCCCGCATTGTTGCACCTAGTGCGCTCTGTAAGTGCACTAGAGGCATTGTTCGATCAAATCACTATTGATCTGATCGCAGCTCGAGGAGAGCTGGTTCGTCGAGCCCCAACAAGAAGAGAAGACGAGCCCGATGCCGACAACCCAGTCGTGCTGTTCGGACACCCGATCGAGACCCTGAGGTCAGCCCCAGCCATCATCCAAGATACTATGATGACCCCAGAAGTGCTTCGACGCCTTTTGGGAACACACTCCAACGGGATTGTGGCCAACAATCCCCGTGATGGTCATCATCGCTACCCCGACCCTGCAGTTCCTCCGCCATCTCCGACTAATCCCGGCAGTGAGACCCGTGGAGAAGCCTCGTCATCCACCAGGCACGCCCGTTTAAACGTAAATGAGGTAGATTAAGCCGTACGAGTAGTACCGAGTCTTAGTGTATCCCCGCTTTGTAATCATGCGACCTTGCATGTAAACGCAGCCCGTCGTTGTGCCTCTATTTTTAATAGTAGCCTTGCGTATTTTGTCAGCGCATGGTTGCATATTTTCCGGGCACAGCTACCAAAACCAACCTCGACGACAACCACAGTAACACGTCTCTTTATGAGATATGTGTATCTCTGACACTGACCCGACCTTTGGACCTAAGCTGGTAAATTTATTACCTTTCGCCACGGTGAAATGACCCAGCTCCTTTGCTATATAAAGTCCACCTAGTGATCTTACCCAGCACCCCAAACCTTGTGCACCACCCTCACAACCTTTTTCCCGTCATGCCGAGCCCCAGCATTCATCTGAGAACCCCAGATGCAACCCCAGGTAGCTTCGTCAAAATATTGTGGGATTTTACCCGCAGTACTATGGGTTCTACATATCCACCCCAGTACGAGCTGTTCAAGTCGAGAATCACCCATTCCACCTTGGAATATTGGGCAGCAGCACACATCCCTCCCGTAGACTCCAATCAAGATCCAACGGAAGTTTCCTTCGTGGGGAAATCTATGCCGACCCCACACCTGGCCATAGAAGCTGCTGCGAAAGAAGCGATTGCTCACCTTCGATCCGCAGTACCCTATGCCCGCGAACGAGGATATTATTACTTTCCGAGCCGTGCAGCACCCGGAGGAGTAACATTTTTTTCCGGTGGACAGATTGAGAGAGACCCAGTACTGGCCAACCTTATCCAGTACATCATCGCTCAAGAGCATTTGAACCAGCGAGTGATGGATTATCTCCAGAATCTCACTGATCTGAACCCTCAGATTGCCATCGGCAGACCACTGAGACCCGACCCGGAGAGACGCATACATCGACTGGTCAATCCACTTCCTCCGATAGAAGAAGAGTGTACCCCTTTACCAGAGACATTTTATCGGGACCCCGTCCAGTTACCGTTTTCATTTTAGACGTCACTGCTGTGTTTGTTATTGCAGCATTTATTGTTACGTTGTAACTTGTGCATGGTACCTCGAATTTGTGCGACAAGTCGTGTATTTAGTTTCAACTAGTATGAGTTTTTTTTTTCGTGATTAACTTGTGTAACCACGAAAAAAAATCCTAGAATGAGATTTCTTTTCCCTAAGTTGCTGCAACGTTTATCCCCTCACTGCTTGGATTATTTTTATTCACGCAGCACCACGGCAGCAGACTCACAACCGCTCGAACTCATATGGAACTTTTGTTTTTCACAACGGCTTTTAGCAAATCTCGAGGATGAGATTTTTTCTTAAGGGGGGTAGTAATTGTAACACCCCAAAAATGTAGCCAGGTTTTAGTTATTAAAATTTTGCCAAGAGTTAAATTTTTTTTTGCCTGCAAGAATATTTCTGTTGATTTTAGAACCTTTCCTTTTTATATTAAGGATTTTATTTTCCCAAGTGGATCCTTCCAAACATATTGAACTTCTATGCCATCTCATTAAAACAATTTCCTAATCGGTAGGATTATTTATTAAATTATTTCACCCTGAGCTATATTCATTAAAATGACTTGTTTTAAGTTTTGGAGCTCTTTTTGAACTACAACCATTTGATAAATTTAACTAAAAATCCAACCAAAATTTGGAGAGGTCATGGGATGTCTCTAAATCACTTTTGTGCATTAATATATTTATTTCATTTGTATATTTTAAGTATTGCACATGTTTTTCTTCTCTGGTCTAGTGGACAATTTTGCACTACAACCCTTTTAAATACTTCTTTCTAGCTTCCACCAAAATTATGGGATGTCAGTAGGAACATATCATTCCATTATATGCAAAAGTCCAGGGATGTTCTTTGAAATCTTTGAGAGAACCAACCTCATCTTCTTTCTAGTCCATCGTGATAGTTTGTACAGCAACCTTAGTCTTACTTGCCCTCTGGCCCTTGATTCTTTATCCTACTTGTAGACCACCCTACTAAACCCCTAAGGCCAGGAGCATACACTCATTTGATCATTTTTGGTTCATGAATGATACCATTCACTCCCTTCCCAGAAGTGTAGTTTTGCAAAACTTGCACTAGCAAGTTTCTCCTGTTTGCAAACTAACTTCACCACCCTCTCATACACCCACAGAGACACTGATCTAGAAGAAGTGGCCACTCCAAGACCTGCCTAGATGCCTGTGGCATTTTGTCAAACACCCTGTGGGCATGGACAGATTTGGCATGATTGTAAGTTTGTGTTGTAAACTTTCCCATCTGTCCAAACCAAGTTGTCTAGTAGCCTGCTAACGATCTCTAGCCCAGGCCTGTGGATTTGCATTAGCTCTCTAGCAGTTTTGGCCATCCTGGCATTTTGTCGAGCAGTCGTCGTGCACGCCCAGAGCGCGAGCAGAGCACGCGTTTTGCACGTGCTCGCGCCCAAGCCAGCGCGCCCCTGGATAAGCTTTCCCCGAGCTCATCCTGATCCTTACCCACTCGCCACATCGCGCCAAGAGCCCCGACCGCCTCCTAGCCCTCTACAGCGTTGCCAGCAAGCTCCTTGGCGGCACGCCTGCGTCAGCATCCGCCACTGCCACGGTCGGCGCCGCCCAAGCCACCACAGCGCGCCAGCTCGCCTCCTTCGACAGTGGAGCGTTCGTCGGTAGCTCCTAGAGCCGGCCAGCCACCGCCACATCGCCCTGCAGTACAGTAGGGCGGTTCGCCGGCGAGCTTATCCCCGGCCGCCACGAACCGACTTGGACGTGCTATAAAATGGGTTCCCGGACTCCTCCGAGCACCCATGCAGCTTCACGACGTCCTTCTCGTACCCCCTTAGTCGTCAATCGAAGCGAGGAGGTCGTCTTCAACCTCTCCGGTCAGCTCGGCCGCCGCCTCGTCCCGGTCGGTTCCGACGCACCAAGACCTCCCCTGCCCTCCCAAACACCACCGTCCGACTCCACTTGAACCCGCGGAGCTGCCTAGCCTCCCAGACCCGCTCGGGAACCACCATGGCCGGAATCCCCAAATCCACCGAAGCCTTCCCTCCGCCACAGAGCTCGCCGCCGGTGACTCCCTCCACCCCCGGCGACCCTGCGACCACCGGAAGGACCACCTAGGAGTGGCGGATCTATCCCTGTACTCAGATGCCCGCGAAGAAACGCCGTTCGCTGGCGACGATCGCCGGACGCCCCGCCTCTGCTCGGGCAGAGAAGAGGGGGGAGTGGGGACTGGTCAAACCTGACCAGTGGGGCCCCGGGACCCACTGTTAGTGACCCAGCCCCGCCTCCACGTGTTTAAGTGGAAGCGCAAAACCCCGAGTACGTCTCCCCTTTTCGAAGACGTATTCTGCCGAAACGTTTTCTTTTCTGTTTTATTATTAAAAACAGATTTTTGACCAAATCTTTGACTGGCTTTATCTTTTTAAATACAAATCCAAATGAATTAATTCTTTTTCCTACCTCTCTCAAATTTGATCTAGTTTATTTTAAGAATTAATTGAAAAAATTTCAAAGCAACTTTTTGTGTTGTTTTGAATTTGTGTGTTAATTCAAATTTATTTTAAAATAGGACCTTGGAGAGAGAGAAGAAACTTTCAAAAAAATTGGAGTGCACCCCAGCCTTTACACCCATTGAAGGCAAGCATTCTGAACCCCGGCATGATATTTTTGGGTGTTCGTTGACACGTTTATCATACCACCTCATTTCAGAGAGTTGTTATTTCATGTGATGTGATCATTTGCATGAATGCATATTGGTGATTTCCATGATGTTGGAAATGAGCATACTTGTGATGACGATCATCCTCATGTGCCCTGCATGCATACCGGAAGGAATCCGGGAAAACCTCAGCCTTGGGTAGGCATGAATTTGTCGCCGGTCTTCGTCGGGATGGTTATGTCCGGTATGGCGTGGTAAGGTATAGTGAGCGGTGACTCTGTTGGTTGAAATATATTCGTTATGCTAATCATGCAGGGAATACTTAAACCTCCCGAATGGACCATAGATCGAGTCTTGTTCCAGTAACCCCCATACTTGTTTCGTACTATCACTGGATAGACGCCAGGGTGGAAGATACCGGTTGTAGCTGGTAGGCAGGCCACCTGGTCCGGGGGCATGGGTGTTTCCGGTTGAGACCGAGAGGGGAGGCCACCCCTTAGAGCGCGCAATATAAATTTGATCCCATGCTACGCGAGGTTGTAGCCTCCCCACTTAGAGTTTGCTTGACAGGTGTTGTGGGTGATTCCAGACACGTGTGAGTTAAGCTGGTGTGTGCAAGTTAGGTGTGTTTCCAACAAAAAGACCGTAGACGGAATTAGTCCTGATGGACTAAAGGAATCCGTTACTCGTGGGTAAAGAGTACACCCTCTACAGAGATTAAACCTATTCGAATAGCCGTGTCCATGGTTAAGGATTTCAGTCTGGGATGGGTCAGGTGTCGTTCTTAGTGTCGGTCTTCGGAGGTGAAACTGTTAAATCAGAACTGGTATCTCGACTTGTGACATGTGATGATGAAGATTATTATTTTCTTGTGGACTAACCCATGATAGTATTGGTATTATCGAATATCCCTGGGATGGTTTTACCTTCGGTATAATCACTATGATTGTTTCTTTTAAAGCCCTGTATGTGGTGTCGCTCAGACGCCCGACTGTGGCATTTCTTTTAAAGCCCTGTATGTGGTGTCGCTCAGACGCCCGACTATGGAGTTTCTTTTAAAGCCCTGTATGTGGTGTCGCTCAGGCGCCCGACTGTGGCATTTCTTTTAAAGCCC
>NC_041393.1:142507069-142532558 GCF_002162155.2 Triticum dicoccoides | reverse complement strand
TTTAAAGCCCTGTATGTGGTGTCGCTCAGACGCCCGACTGTGGCATTTCTTTTAAAGTCCTGTATGTGGTGTCGCTCAGACGCCCGACTGTGGCATTTCTTTTAAAGCCTTGTATGTGGTGTCACTCAGACGCCCGACTGTGGCATTTCTTTTAAAGCCCTGTATGTGGTGTCGCTCAGATGCCCGACGGTGGCATTTCTTTTAAAGCCCTTTATGTGGCGTCGCTTCAGACACCCGATCGGTGCCTTTTATTATTAATATGTTATTGCATTTCCATAAATAACCTGCTTACATGCATCAGATATTTATTTACCTTTTGTGACTGACATCATGAGCATAAAATAATTTTAGCACATCATTATTATATTATTCCTGTGTTCATAATGTTTGCGAGTACATTCAAAGTACTCACTGGCTTGTCCCTGGCTATTGTCTTGGCCAGATTTCTTGCGCAGAAAGGAGCGACCGTGTTGACAGCCCCGGAACCTAAGCAACAATGATAGCAGCCTCGCGAAGATAGGAGTTAACCTGGTCAGCTGTTCCCGTGGGAAATGGAGTCCCATAGACACTGATGATTCACAACCCGCTTCCGCCATCAACCGCTAGAAACCATTTGTTGTATTCACAGACCAGAATGGTCTTGTACTGCATATTTTATGTTTTGCTTGGAATTCCTGTATCAAGTTGGTGCCTCATCAGCTAACAGTTATCCTGGGGCTGATGAGCACAAGGGCCATTTTCTGGGAATTAATACCCGGAGAATCGGTCGCCACATTAATCGGCGTGAATCTAACCTTTATTTGATCTAAAATTAGTTGTAGCAAAATGTTAAAGGCGCGAATGTTGATTTTTGTAAGGAAAACTGCCTGGTAGTTTTGCATACTGAGCTGCATGAATGTACTATCTCATATCACGCACATTACTGAATTGTAGTGCTTCTCTGGTTGCCCATTCATTCATTGTTTTAATGTTGCTTTCGTGCTACCTTACCTGGCTGATGATAGCTGTGCCATATTGTGTTAATTTGGTGTAGGCTACTTGCCCAAACGTTCGTTGTGTCAATGTTGCTTTCTTATTATCTGACTTGGCCAATGATAGCAATGCTAGTGTGTTAATTTTGTGCAGACTGCTGAAGATAAGAAGACAAACTCTGAAAATAGCAAGGCAACCCCATTGTTTCTTTCCAGTAAATGTAGGCCAGGTAATATGGCAATAACTCATGATTAATCTGTTTGGTTCCCGTCCTAATTTATGTTATGATGCAGTTGTCGAGACACTCTCCACTATCAATAATACAATCCTGCCAAAATCGCCATCTGACTCTGTTCGGTATCCTCTGTCTCGAATGCAACGGAATAAATGTATGTTTGTGAACCTATTAATGGCTGAAGCAATGATGGAAATGGTGGATGAATCAGAGGTGCAGAGTCGTGCGACACAACAATTGATCAATGTTTTCAGAGACAGTGTAGCAAAGCAGAAAGAACTTGCCCACATGCTTATGGGCGTCATCTGTGTTGAGATTGCAGATTGTGACGTAGTAGATGGTTAGGTTCTGCTCATTTCTTTGCATTGGCATCAATCTTTGATTGCCCAGTAGATGTAATTTCCTGTAATATATGTTGGATGTGCAACGTTATTCCCTATATGCCGTACCTTTGCTTGATCGGTTTTGGTCCTGTGCATAATTGCTCGTCATAATGGGCTCAAATTATCTAATTTAGCCTAAAGACATGTACGAACTTTAGTGGGCCCATTAAGTTAATGGGCCGTTACTAGGCCGAAAGTTAATGGTCGGCCCTCTTACCTCCCGGGTCGTTAACAGGACGACATCGAAGCGGGCAACAGGTGGCCCCAATTTTTTCACGGGCCGTTAACAGGCCGTTACTAAGTTTGGGCTACATATGGCCCAACTATACTGTAGGCCTTTAGCAGGCCGAAAGAGACAGCGGGCTTGTACTGGACCATGAAGACCATGGGCCGCTAAGAGGCCGAAAGTTAGGTCGTATTGTAAATGGCCCAACTGTGTTGTGGGCCTTTAGCAGGCCGAAAGAGAAACCGGGATGGTATTGTACCATGAAGGGCATGGGCCGTTAAAAGGCCAAAACTAAGGTCCGACTGCAAATGGCCCAACTCATTTATGGTCCGTTAACAGGCTGAAAAGCACACAGGGCCGGGAATTGGCCCAACACTTAAATGTGTCGCTAAAAGGCCAAAACTCAGGTCCGACTACAAATGGCCCAACTGATTTATGGGTCATCAACAATTTGAAAGTGACACCCGGCCAGAAATTGGCCAAACACTTAAATGGGCCGCTAAAAGGCCGAAACTCAGGTCCGACAACAAATGGCCCATCAGATTTATGGGCCGTCAACAGGCTGAAAGACACACCGGGCCGGAAATTAGCCCAACATTTAAATGGGTCGCTAAAAGGCCGAAAGATATACATCCTGAAAATTGGCCCATCCATTAAATGGGCCGTTAACAGACCAAAATCTCATCGGGCCGATATTGAGCCCAAATATATAGCGGGCTGTTAACGGGCTCGAACTGACGATGGGCTGCAATGGTGTCAAATGTTTAATGGGCCGTTGATGGGCCGAATTGGCACATCTCGTATGGGTCGTGGGCTTAAATGGACCTGACACAAGTAGGCCTTATATGGGCTGGCCTGCTAATTTTTACTGGTCCGGCCTTTTCACAGGAATGGGCCTCTGTTGGGTCGTGCCACGTGTCGACGTATCATAGGCGCCTTCCGTCCAATGAGTGGATGACACCTGTCCCAAGAATGAGCCGACACGTGTTTCCTCCAGCCAATGATGATTTTACACGTGGAAAATCCCCATTGGCCGGGGCTATTAACGGGTTATCGGATCCAAAACCCGACCTGATAGCTTAATGGTGTTCCGTTATGGTGGATGCCACGTGTCGCTCACCCTTGACGAAAGCACTCTGTGACACGCGATTTATTGTCATGGAAGTGGACACTTCCGTGATGATAATTTTGGTAATGTCATGGAACACTTCTACGACAGCACAGGTATGACTATCTTGATTCTGTCATAAAATCGTCATGGATGTACATGCATGACAAAAAACGCGACCTACTGTGACAAACACGTATCATCATGAAAGTGTATTTTTTTGTAGTGGCAATAATAAAGTTATTATTTATTTCCTTATTTCATGATAAATGTTTATTATTCATGCTAGAATTGTATTAACCGGAAACTTAGTACATGTGTGAATACATAGACAAAACATAGTGTCCCTAGTATGCCTCTAATTGACTAGCTCGTTAATCAAAGATGGTTATGTTTCCTAACCATAGACATGTGTTGTCATTTGATGAATGGGATCACATCATTAGGATAATGATATGATAGACATGAACCATCCGTTAGCTTAGCATTATGATCGTTACAGTTTCATTGCTACTGCTTTCTTCATGACTTATACATTTTCCTCACACTATGAGATTATGCAACTCCCGAATACCGGAGGAACACCTTGTGTGCTATCAAACGTCACAACGTAAATGGGTGATTATAAAGATGCTCTACAAGTGTCTTCAAAGGTGTTTGTTGGGTTGGCATAGATCGGGATTAGGATTTGTCACTCTGTGTTTCAGAGAGGTATCTCTGGGCCGTCTCGGTAATACTCATCACTATAAGCCTTGCAAGCATTGTAACTAATGATTTAGTTGCAGGATGAAGTATTACGGAACGAGTAAAGAGACTTGTCGGTAACAAGATTGAACTAGGTATGATGATACTGACGATTGAATCTCGGGCAAGTAACATACCGATGACAAAGGGAACAACATATGTTGTTATGCGGTTTGACCGATAAAGATCTTCGTAGAATATGTAGGAGCCAATATGAGCATCCAGGTTCCGCTATTGGTTGTTAACCGGAGATGTGTCTCGGTCATGTCTACATAGTTCTCGAACCTGTAGGGTCCGCATGCTTAACGTGCGATGATGATATGTATTATGTGAAAGTGCTAGTATTCGACTAGAGGGGGGGGGGGTGAATAGGCGATTTTTATGAAAGTCTTCAAAACATGGGTGCTTTGAAGACAAACAATAGAAATGAACCTATTGATATGAAGCGGAAGGTAGACTACCCTAGACAAGCCATAGTCAAGTAAGCAATGTAGTGAAAGCACGAAGACTAACAGCAGCTAGGTAGTATGGATCGGGATGGAAGATAGTATGAAGCCAAACAGTAAACAGTCTTCACACAGTGAAGTCAATCAAATCAGGCAAATGGGCAAAGACTTCATGAAGACAAAGTATAAGTAAAGAGCAAGAGGAAGGATGGAACCAGTTGCTCGAAGAGGACAAGGGATTTGTTGGACCAGTTCCAATTGTTGTGACAACTGTACTTCTCGTTAGGGAGGCTGAGATTCAACTCAGAAGACCGCGTCTTCACCTTATTCCCCTTGAGCTAAGGACACTTAGTCCTAGCCCAATCACTCTGGTAAGTCTTCAAGGGAGACTTCCAAATCTTCACAAACTTTGTTCACCGGCAATCCACAATGACTCTTGGATGCTCAGAACATGACGCCTAACCGGCTGGAGGATTCACAGTCCTCAAGTGTAATAAGTC
Source organism: Triticum dicoccoides (assembly GCF_002162155.2). Lineage (NCBI taxonomy): Eukaryota > Viridiplantae > Streptophyta > Magnoliopsida > Poales > Poaceae > Triticum > Triticum dicoccoides. The sequence continues at coordinate 142,527,944 of NC_041393.1, read as the reverse complement.
TTCAGATCACGCAGACAGAAGGACTTCAGTGATGCCTAACACTCTTTGGCTCTAGGTGTTTTCGGCTTTGTCCTCGCAAGGATTACTCTCTCAAAAGCTTCGGAGGTGGGTTGCTCTCAAACGACAAAAGCCGTGCACTAAATCTGAGTAGTGATAACCCACAAGTATAGGGGATCGCAACAGTTTTCGAGGGTAGAGTATTCAACCCAAATTTATTGATTTGACACAAGGGGAGCCAAAGAATATTCTCAAGTATTAGCAGTTGAGTTGTCAATGCAACCACACCTGGATAACTTAGTATCTGCAGCAAAGTATTTAGTAGTAAAGTAGTATGGAAGTAAGGGTAACGGTAGCAAAAGTAACGGTAGCAGTTTTGTAGTAATTGTAACAGTAGGAACGGTGAAGTAAATAAGCAAAGCACAATATGTGAAAAGCTTGTAGGCATTGGATTAGTGATGGATAATTATGTCAGATGTGATTCCTCATGTAATAGTTATAACATAGGGTGACATAGAACTAGCTCCAATTCATCAATGTAATGTAGGCATGTATTCCAAATATAGTCATACGTGCTTATGGAAAAGAACTTGCATGGCATCTTTTGTCCTACCCTCTCGTGGCAGCGGGGTCCTAATGGAAACTAAGGGATATTAAGGCCTCCTTTTAATAGAGTACCGGACCAAAGCATTAATACATAGTGAATACATGAACTCCTCAAACTACGGTCATCACCGAGAAGTATCCCGATTATTGTCACTTTGGGGTTGTCAGATCATAACACATAATAGGTGACTATAGACTTGCAAGATAGGATCAAGAACTCACATATATTCATGAAAACATAATAGGTTTAGATCTGAAATCCTGGCACTCAGGACCTAGTGACAAGCATTAAGCATAGCAAAGTCATAGCAACATCAATCTTAGAACATAGTGGATACTAGGGATCAAACCCTAACAAAACTAACTTCATTACATGGTAAATCTCATCCAACCCATCATCGTCCAGCAAGCCTATGATGGAATTACTCACGCACGGCGGTGAGCATCATGAAATTGGTGATGGAGGATGCTTGATGATGACGACGGCGACGGATCCCCCTCTCCAGAGCCCCGAACGGACTCCAGATCAGCCCTTCCGAGAGAGATTAGGGCTTGGCAGCAGCTCTGTATCGTAAAACGCGATGAAACTTTCTCTCCGATTTTTTTTCTCCGCGAAAGCAAATATATGGAGTTGGAGTTGAGGTCGGTGGACGTCTAGGGGGCCCACGAGGCAGGGGGCGCGCCCAGGGGGAGGGGGCGCGCCCCCCACCCTCGTGGACAGGGTGTGGGCCCCCTAACGCTATTTCTTTCGCCAGTATTTTTTCTTTATTCTGAAAAGTTGCTCCGTGGATTTTCAGGTCATTCCGAGAACTTTTATTTTTGCACAAAAATAACACCATGGCAGTTCTGCTGAAAACATCGTCAGTCCGGGTTAGTTCCATTCAAATCATGCAAGTTAGAGTCCAAAACAAGGGCAAAAGTGTTTGGAAAAGTAGATACGACGGAGATGTATCAACTCCCCCAAGCTTAAACCTTTGCTTGTCCTGAAGAAATTCAGTTGACAAACTGAAAGTGATAAAGAAAAACTTTTACAAACTCTGTTTGCTCTTGTTGTTGTAAATATTTAAAGCCAGCATTCAAGTTTTCAGCAAAGATTATGAACTAACCATATTCACAATAATACTTAGGTCTCATGTTTACTCATATCAATGGCATAATCAACTAGCAAGCAATAATAATAAAACTCGGATAACAACACTTTCTCAAAAACAATCATAAAATGATATAACAAGATGGTATCTCGCTAGCCCTTTCTGAGACCACAAAACATAAATGCATAGCACCTTTAAAGATCAAGGACTAACTAAACATTGTAATTCATGGTAAAAGAGGTCCAGTCAAGTCATACCCAATATAAACTAATAGTAATGCATGCAAATGACATCGGTGCTCTCCAGCGGGTGCTTTTTAATAAGAGGTTGATGACTCAACATAAAAGTAAATAGATAGGCCCTTCGCAGAGGGAAGCATGGATTTGTAGAGGTGCTAGAGCTTGATTTTGAAATAGAGATGAATAACATTTTGAGCGGTGTACTTTCACTATCAACATAACAACTATGAGATCTCAATATCTTCCATGCTACACACATTATAGGCGGTTCCCAAACAGGATGGTAAAGTTTATGCTCCCCCACCACCAACAAGCATGAATCCATGGCTTGCCCGAAACAACGGGCGCCTCCAACTAGCAACAATCCTGGGGGAGTTTTGTTTAATTATTTTGATTTGATTTGAGCATGGGACTAGGCATCCCGGTTACCAGCCATTTTCTCGTGAATGAGGAGTGGAGTCCACTCCTCTTGAGAATAACCCACCTAGCATGGAAGATACAGACAACCCTAGTTGATACATGAGCTGCTCGAGCATACAAAACAAAATTTCATTTGAAGGTTTGGAGTTTGGCACATACAAATTTACTTGGAACGACAGGTAAATACCGCATATAGGAAGGTATGGTGGACTCATACGGAATAACTTTGGGGTTTATGGAGTTTGGATGCACAAGCAGTATTCCCGCTTAGTACAGGGAAGGCTAGCAAAAGACTGGGAAGCGACCAACTGAGAGAGCGACAATAGTCATGAACATGCATTAAAATTAATCAACACTGAGTGCAAGCATGAGTAGGATATAATCCGTCATGAACATAAATATCGTGAAGGCTATGTTGATTTTGTTTCAACTACATGCGTGAACATGTGCCAAGTCGAGTCACTCGAATCATTCAAAGGAGGATACCACCCTATCATACCACATCACAACCATTTTAATAGTATGTTGGCACGCAAGGTAAACCATTATAAACTCATAGCTAATTAAGCATGGCATAAGCAACTATAATCTCTAATTGTCATTGCAAACATGTTTATTCATAATAGGTTGAATCAGGAACGATGAACTAATCATATTTACAAAAGCAAGAGAGGTCGAGTTCATACCAGCTTCTCTCATCTTAATCAGTCCATCATATATCGTCATTATTGCCTTTCACTTGCACGATCGGACGATGTGGATAATAATAATAGTGCACGTGCATTGGACTAAGCTGGAATCTGCAAGCATTCAATTCGAGGGAGAAGACAAGGTAATATGGGCTCTTGGTTAAATCAACAATCATGCATATGAGAGCCACTAAACATTTTCATTATGGTCTTCTCCTCTCGACCCCCAAAGGAAAGAAAAGAAATAAAACTATATACACGGGAAAGCTCCCAACAAGCAAAAGAAGAACGAGAAATCTTTATGGGTTTTCCTTTAATTACTACTACAAGCATGGAAAGTAAACTAACTAATTTTTTTCTTATGGTTTATAAAACACACAATAAGAAAGCTAGAAAAAGAAATTAAACTAGCATGGATAGTACAATGAAAAAGTATGAGCACCGACAACTAGAATGAGTGTGTGAACATGAATGTAATGTCGGTGAGAAATACGTACTCCCCCAAGCTTAGGCTTTTGGCCTAAGTTGGTCTATGGCCATGGGTCATGGCTACTCTCTCTGGTGTACTGAGGAGTGTCATCATATTGCCACTGGCTGGCGATCTCCTCTGGATCCCACTGATAACAGGATGGACGATAAGGGTCAAGTGGTGGTTCCGGCTCAGGCTCTGGAGCTGATGTCTGGCCACAGAGCACATAGACGGCCTCCGGCAAGACGAGGTAAGGGCCAGCAATTAAATCAAACAAAGAGGCCGCAGGCAAGATAATAGTCTCATTGTGTTTCTTATGAAATCTCAAATTATACAAAAGCATCTTATCATCATTTTTAACAATAAACTCATGTGCTACCATGCTCTTATAATCTAGATAAGTAGGAGGCAGCAGTTTTTCCTCTTTCTCAAAATACCTAATAGGTATCCTGAAATGTTTAGCAAGGCATGCAACATAGATACCTCCAAAGATGGGGCCCTTTGTATGGTTCAGGCTTATTCGTTTAGCAATAATAGCGCCCATACTAACAGAGTTATCACGAAATAAATCATGGAACAAAATAATAATATCCAGAACACTAAGGTTTCCACAGTTTCCGCGACTGAAAGCACAAGTGCTCCCTGGGTGATTTTGGTAATTAATGTCAACATATCTCTTGTTGGACTAACAATTTTACCTAGTATGTTTCAGATAATTCAACAATGAAGTGGCATGGACTAGAGGATGTGGAACCCCTTCAAGATGCTAAGGACAAAGGATTGGCTCAAGCTCCAAGCTCAAGACTCTACATTTTCTATTTTAGTGATCCAAGATCGCATTGAGTCTATAGGAAAAGCCAATACTATCAAGGAGGGATGAGGTGTTTCTTAATGGCTTGCTTGCTCAACTACTTTCTCACATCCACATATGACCTAAACCTAAACTCAAACTCGGCCCCATCGATTCTTTCTAACCGGCGTCATCGAGTTCAGATGTCATAGCCACTGCCACAAACCCTAGGCAAATCGGCCTCACCGATAGGGATCTCAGTCTCACTGAGATGGGATTGTAATCTCTCTATTTCCATTCGTAACGTCTTGGTTCCACTGAGATGAGCGATCGGTCCCACCGAGATTGGAATGTAAACTCTCTATTTCCCTTTCGTAACATTTCGGTCTCACCGAGATGAGCGAACCGGTCCCACCGAGTTTACCTGACCAACTCTCTGGTTAGCTTATTACCAAAGTCGGTCTCACCGAGTTTGTGTAATCGGTCTCACCGAGATTATGTTATGCCCTAACCTTAACCATATCGGTTCTACCGAGTTGCATGTCGGTCCCACCAAAAATCCTAATGGTCACTAGATTTGCTGAATCGGTCCGATCGAGTTTCTCAATTCAGTCCCACCGAGATTGGCAAGTTGTGTGTAACGGTTAGATTTTGTGTGGAGGCTATATATACCCCTCCACCTCCTCTTCATTCGTGGAGAGAGCCATCAGAACAAACCTACACTTCCAACTTACATTTTCTGAGAGAGAACCACCTACACTTGTGTTGAGGCCAAGATATTCCATTCCTACCATATGAATCTTGATCTCTTGCCTTCCCCAGGTTGCTTTCCACTCAAATCTTCTTTCCACCAAATCCAAATCCTGTGAGAGAGAGTTGAGTGTTGGGGAGACTATCATTTGAAGCACAAGAGCAAGGAGTTCATCATCAACACACCATGTGTTACTTCTTGGAGAGTGGTGTCTCCTATTTTGGCTAGGTATCACTAGGGAGCCTCCGACAAGATTGTGGAGTTGAACCAAGGAGTTTGTAAGGGCAAGGAGATCGCCTACTTCATGAAGATATACCGCTAGTGAGGCAAGTACTTCGTGGGCGACGGCCATGGTGAGATAGACAAGTTTGCTTCTTCGTGGACCCTTCTTGGGTGGAACCCTCCATGGACTCACGTAGTCGTTACCCTTCGTGGGTTGAAGTCTCCATCAACATGGATGTACGATAGCGCCACCTATCAGAACCATGGCTCAAAAATCTTCGTGTCTCCAAATTGCATTTGCACACTCCAATCCCATCCCTTTACATTCTTGCAAGTTGCATGCTTTACTTTCCGCTGCTCATATACTCTTTGCATGCTTGCTTGATATGTATTGTGATTGTTAAACTTGTGCCAAAACTCCACTTCAACTTAAAGAAATTAAAAACTGCAACTTTTGGTACTTAGTGTCTAATCACCCCCCTCTAGACACCTCTTCTCGATCCTTTCAATTGGTATCAGAGCTTTGGTCTCCATTGCTTTGGTTTAATCACCATTGGAGGAAGATGGATGAGTCTACTTTGGGGAGTCTTAGACATAGAGTGCCTATACTTGATGGAGAGTATTTTCATGAGTGGAAAAATGAGATGCTTTTGATTTTCAATCAATATCATTTGAACAAGTACATTGCTAGACCTTGTGCACCTCATGTTGATCCTATGCATCCCACCATTGATGAGTCAATTGCCATGGTTAGAGATCTTAGAACTGTTAATCTTATCACTAGAGGCTTGCCTAGAAACTTGAATGGTAACTTGCCTACTCTAGAGTGTGCCTACACTATATGGAAATTTCATGAGGAACGATTTTCGAATTATTCCTCGAAAAATCTAGATGAAATTCTCCATAAGTCTATTGCCTTGAGTAAGATGAATTCCAATGATCCTATGTTTGGTGATTGTCTATTTGAGCTTACAAATCTTATGCGTGCCAAAGGAAATGTTGGAATCGTTAGCGATATTATTTCTGAAGCTACTAGAATTCATAAAGGAGATCATTGTCAAACTCACTCTAATGAATCACCCTCTCTAGGGTTTGATCCACCACATGATGATGTTGAACATGAATACTATGATGAGGATGATGATAGTGACTTTGATCTTGATGATGCAATGAGACATTTTGGTCTTATGGCAAATCTTCGGGGATATATGGCAGGAGGAAAGGAATGGGTTCTTGATAGTGGGTGTACCGATCACATGACCGGAGATAAAGATATGTTTCGTGAGCTTGCTGAAAACGATGGTCCTCAAAAGTATGTCACTTTTGGTGACAACTCAAAGGGTAAGGTAGTTGGCCGCGGTAAGGTGGCCATATCACATGATAGCTCCATACAAAATGTCATGCTCGTTGAATCTCTTGGCTACAACTTACTTTCAGTATCTAGACTTGCTGATTTCGGTTTCAATGTCCTATTTACTGAAGTAGATTGCCAAGTGTTTCATAGAGATAATCATAAAATGGTCTTTACCGGTATACGGAGAGGTGATCTATATATTGTTGATTTCACTAAAAAGTCTCAACCTAGAACTTGCTTTATTGCTAAATCTTTTAAAGGTTCGTTATGGCATACACGATTAGGTCATGTTGGCATGAGAAACCTTGACAAGCTTAAAGGAAATCATATCCTTGGCGTTAACGATGTCATATTTGATAAGGATAGACTTTGCAGGGCTTGTCAAGCAGGTAAACAAGTTGAAGGAAGGCATCCCGTGAAAAACATCATGACCACAAGGAGGCCACTCAAGCTACTTCACATGGATCTTTTTGGTCCCAACGCCTACAAAAGTCTCGGTGGAAATTCTTTTGGTCTAGTTATAGTTGATGCTTTTTCAAGATTTACGTGTGTGTTCTTTCTAGATGATAAATCGCAGGTCCAAAAGATCTTCAAAAACTTCGCTAGGAAGGCCCAAAATCAATTTGAAGTGAAGATCAAGAAGGTTCGCAGCGACAACGGAACGGAGTTCAAGAACGCAAATGTGGACACCTTTCTTGACGAAGAAGGGATTTCACATGAGTTCTCGGCTATGTACACACCTCAACAAAATGGAGTTGTTGATAGGAAGAACCGGACGCTCATCGAAATGGCGCGAATAATGCTTGATGAGTACAAGACGCCAAAGCACTTTTGGGCAGAAGCGGTTGAGACAGCTTGTCATGCAACAAATCGCTTGTATCTTCACAAGCTACTCGGCAAGACGGCATACGAGCTCCTCACCGGTAACAAACCACAAGTTGGATACTTTCGAGTATTCGGCTCAAAGTGCTACATTCTTGATAAGCATCGTCGTTCTAAATTTGCTCCTAAGTCTCATGAAGGTTTCCTACTTGGTTATGGCTCAAACTCTCACACTTACCGTGTCTACAATAATTTCACCCGAAAGGTTGAAGAGACGGTAGATGTGAAGTTTGATGAATCTAACGGCTCGCAAGTAGAGCAATTGCCAATTCATGTAGGAGACAAAGACCCCTCAGAAGCAATCCAAGACTTGTCTATTGGCAAGATTCGTCCAACGGAGGTGAAGGAGAGTACCTCATCTGCCAAGTGGAAGCTTCTACCTCACGACAAGGTGAAGCAAGAGTTGATATGGAAGCATCTACAAGTGGGACACATCATGATGAATAAAACGAGGAAGTACACCAAGATGAACATCAACGACCTCCTTCTCCACCAAGACAAGAGAACGACAACACCAACAATGAAGAAGGCCAAGAAGAAGAACAAGATGAAGAAGATGTTCAACCAAGACCCAAGCAAAATCTTTCATGAGTTCGAGCAAGAGTTGCTAAATACCATCCCGTCGAGCAAATCTACAATGATGTCCAAACCAGGAGAATCACTCGCTCGAAAACTCGTTTAGCTAACTTTTGTAAACACTATTTAGTCATCTCTAGCATTGAACCTATGAAGGTTGAAGAAGCATTGGAAGATCCGGATTGGATAAATGCCATGCATGAAGAGCTACACAACTTTGAGAGAAATCAAGTTTGGACATTGGTTGAGAAGCCCGACAACAACCACAACATCATTGGTACCAAATGGGTGTTTCGCAACAAGCAAGATGAGGATGGACAAGTAGTTCACAACAAAGCACGTCTCATCGCCCAAGGCTACACACAAGTCGAAGGTATGGACTATGGTGAGACATATGCTCCCATTGCTAGACTTGAGTCCATTCACATCTTACTTGCCTATGCTAATCACAATGATATCACCTTGTACCAAATGGACATTAAAAGTGCTTTTCTAAATGGTGAAATAGAGGAGGAAGTTTATGTTAAGCAACCTCCCAGATTTGTTAATCCTAAGAAACCTAATCATGTTTACAAACTTCACAAAGCTCTTTATGGACTCAAACAAGCTCCTAGAGCTTGGTATAAATGCTTGACCAAGTTCCTTATTGAAAAAGGCTTTGAAATTGGAAAAATAGATTCTACTATTTTTACTAAAAGGGTTAATGGAGAACTATTTGTGTGCCAAATTTATGTCGATGATATTATACTTGGATCAACTAACCCTCATTTTAGTGAAAAGTTTGGAAAGCTAATGTCGGAGAAGTTTGAGATGTCTATGATGAGTGAACTCAAATTCTTTATTGGTTTGCAAATCAAGCAAACTAAGGAATGTGCCTTTGTTTCTCAAACGAAGTACACCAAGGACTTATTCAAGAAGTTCAATATGCAAGAATGCAAAGGTATGACTACACCCATGCCTACTAGTGGACATCTTGATTTTACCAAAGATGGTCAACTGGTCGATCAAAAGGTTTATCGCTCTATGATTGGTTCATTGTTATATCTATGTGCTTCATGTCCCGATATTATGCTAAGTGTGTGCATGTGTGCACGATATCAAGCCGCCCCTAAAGAATGTCATCTTAAGGCTGTGAAAAGGATAGTGAGATACTTAATCCATACACCAAACTTTTGCATTTGGTATCCAAAGAGGGCCTCTTTCGATCTTGTTGGCTACTCCGACTCGGACTATGCCGGTGACAAGGTTGATAGAAAGTCCACTTTGGGTACTTGTCAATTTCTCGGTAGATCTCTTGTATCTTGGTCTTCCAAGAAACAAAACTCGGTATCCTTGTCCACCGCCGAAGCAGAATACATTGCCGCTGGTTCATGTTGTGCTCAATTACTTTGGATGACCCAAACTCTTAAATATTATGGGATATATGTGAAACATGTTCCATTACTTTGTGACAATGAAAGTGCTATCAATATTGCTCACAATCCCGTGCAACATTCTCGAACTAAGCATATTGAAGTGCATCATCATTTCATTCGAGATCATGTTGCCAAAGGGGACATTAATCTTAAGCATGTTCGCACCGAAAAGCAATTAGCGGATATATTCACTAAACCACTTGATGAGAAAGTGTTTTGCAGGTTAAGAGGTGAATTGAACATCATTGATGCTTCAAACTTGGAGTAGGAACTCCATTTGATACATGCAAGACATGAGACTATGACTAATCCTTGATATTTTTCTTATGATGATAATCTTATGTCTTGGTTATATTTGCACCTTGCATGTTTTATCTAACCCTTGTAGGAACTTGGATGAATCTAAATCTATGAGATCACAACTCACTCACATCTTGAGCGATCTCTACATCACCAAGTCTCTACATAATGGTGGTTGAAGACGAGGAAGCACGAAACCATTCAAACATATCCTTTGACAAATTTATTATTGAAATTCATGATTGTCACTTTGGATACACAAGTGCTCTTCCTTGCAAACACTAACTCATGTAGGTAGATGAACTCAAATTCCAAGTGGTGCTCCCAACTCTTGATGAGCTACATCAACTTTGAGCAACCCACATAAGTTCAACTACATGATTACGATCAACACCACCACCCAAGGTACATTATTCCATCTTAGAGAAGCTTTACTCCAAGTCATGAGTCAAAGCAACTCGATAAGATGTGAATACATCAAGATGCTTAAACGAAAAGTGGTAACCCCATTTTGAGCTTAAACGATGAGTATGACCTATGATCAAGTGATCTCACTTGACTCCTAAGTCAATATACTCTAACATAGGTGACTTTGTCGCCGACCAATTCTAGATGAAGTTCTCTTGTGTTCTCTTCTGTGCTCTTGCATTTGTCTCATGCATATTTGTTTCCCCTTTCAAAAAAACACTTCATCTAGACTTCTTTTAAGTCTCCTCTCTTTTATTTTCTATTCTGCATTCCCTCCATCCAATTCCTTGCAAATCCTTGTGAGATCTTACTTGTCTAGTGAGCTGAGGTGACAAGTGTTTTCTCTATGATGAACTCGATCACACCGGTCTGTTGTTTTCGGTTTAACCGAATCCTTTCAGTGTAACTGAAGCATAAAACCCGGTGCCACCAATTTCACTACAGGAAAGACATTTTGCCACTTGTTCCTGCATTACTTTTGAACCAGCTTCACTCAATGAATCTTGTCCTCTACAAGCATCACATTTAACTTACCGCTTTGTTCCGTGACTCAAGGACCAAACCCATCGTGACCAATATCCAGAAGAACCCTTCTTGGAAATTGATGTCAAAGGGGGAGAGAGATCACATCAAAGCTTAATCATATCCATAGGGGCAGAGAATACTCAAGGGCAGAAAGAGTAATTTTCATGGACCCAAGATGCTTGGTGTTCAAGAGGAGAGAAGTCACATGTCTTCAAGAGGGGAAAGACATGTTCATATTTATTTGTCTGCATTAGCTCTATTTATTTTCTTTGAGCTCTAATTTTGCTCTGATTTTTTGTTCCCTATCTTGTCCCAGTATCCCATGCTAGATTCAGGGGGAGCAAGACATCTAAGGGAAGGAAATCCTTGAATTCATTGCACATCTTTACCTTTGGGGACATGTCTATATCCAATGTGGTACTTAGTACTCACTCTACATGTCATCCCAGTCTTGGTACTCTTGTGGTTTCTTTTGTTTGCTCTGGCTAGTAGGTGTATCTGTGTTATCTAACCTTGTTTACGCAGGATCACTCCATCCTAAGCCAACTAAAGACCACAAGGTAAGTATATGCATAACAGTCATGTGTATGAGAAATTCTTGTTGATGTACATATTGTTTGCAAGAAGGACTCATGAGCATGAAGGTACATTTCCCATATTTACTTCTTTTGCTCTGATGCATATAGCCTAGATACATGTAACACATTGCTTACTCTGTCATATTTATGCATTCACATGCTCCTATATTCCAGATTCACATGTTTGCATACATGTAGGGGGAGCCTATGCATGTTACATGTCTTTCCAAAGCTTTACTTGTTATTCTCTATATCTTTATCTAAAGCTTTGATGTATGTTGTCATCAATTACCAAAAAGGGGGAGATTGAAAGCGCAAGTGCTCCCTGGGTGATTTTGGTAATTAATGTCAACATATATCTTGTTGGACTAACACTTTTACCTAGTATGTTTCAGATAATTCAACAATGAAGTGGCATGGACTAGAGGATGTGGAACCCCTTCAAGATGCTAAGGACAAAGGATTGGCTCAAGCTCCAAGCTCAAGACTCTACATTTTCTATTTTAGTGATCCAAGATCACATTGAGTCTATAGGAAAAGCCAATACTATCAAGGAGGGATGAGGTGTTGCTTAATGGTTGCTTGCTCAAGATGCTTAGTGATATGCTCCAAAGCCCTCAACTACTTTCTCACATCCACATATGACCTAAACCTAAAGTCAAACTCGGCCCCACCGATTCTTTCTATCTAGCACCACCGAGTTCAGATGTCATAGCCACTGCCACAAACCCTAGGCAAATCGTCTCACCGATAGGGATCTCGGTCTCACCGAGATGGGATTTTAATCTCTCTGTTTCCCTTCGTAACATCTCGATCCCACCGAGATGAGTGATCGGTCCCACCGAGATTGGAATGTAAACTCTCTATTTCCCTTTCGTAACATTTCGGTCTCACCGAGATGAGCGAATCGGTTCCACCGAGTTTACCTGACCAACTCTCTGGTTAGCTTATTACCAAAGTCGGTCTCACCGAGTTTGTGTAATCGGTCTCACCGAGATTACGTTATGCCCTAACCTTAACCATATCGGTTCTACCGAGTTGCATGTCGGTCCCACCGAAAATCCTAATGGTCACTAGATTTGCTGAATCGGTCCGATCGAGTTTCTCAATTCAGTCCCACCGAGATTGGCAAGTTGTGTATAACGGTTAGATTTTGTGTGGAGGCTATATATACCCCTCCACCTCCTCTTCATTCATGGAGAGAGCCATCAAAATGAACCTACACTTCCAACTTACATTTTCTGAGAGAGAACCACCTACACTTGTGTTGAGGCCAAGATATTCCATTCCTACCATATGAATCTTGATCTCTTGCCTTCCCCAGGTTGCTTTCCACTCAAATCTTCTTTCCACCAAATCCAAATCCTGTGAGAGAGAGTTGGGTGTTGGGGAGACTATCATTTGAAGCACAAGAGCAAGGAGTTCATCATCAACACACCATGTGTTACTTCTTGGAGAGTGGTGTCTCCTAGTTTGGCTAGGTGTCACTAGGGAGCCTCCGACAAGATTGTGGAGTTGAACCAAGGAGTTTGTAAGGGCAAGGAGATCGCCTACTTCGTGAAGATCTACCGCTAGTGAGGCAAGTACTTCGTGGGCGACGGCCATGGTGAGATAGACAAGGTTGCTTCTTCGTGGACCCTTCTTGGGTGGAACCCTCCGTGGACTCACGTAGTCGTTACCCTTCGTGGGTTGAAGTCTCCATCAACATGGATGTACGATAGCGCCACCTATCAGAACCATGGCTCAAAAATCTTCGTGTCTCCAAATTGCATTTGCACACTCCAATCCCATCCCTTTACATTCTTGCAAGTTGCATGCTTTACTTTCCGCTGCTCATATACTCTTTGCATGCTTGCTTGATATGTATTGTGATTGTTAAACTTGTGCCAAAACTCCACTTCAACTTAAAGAAATTAAAAACTGCAACTTTTGGTACTTAGTGTCTAATCACCCCCCTCTAGACACCTCTTCTCGATCCTTTCAATTGGTATCAGAGCTTTGGTCTCCATTGCTTTGGTTTAATCACCATTGGAGGAAGATGGATGAGTCTACTTTGGGGAGTCTTAGACATAGAGTGCCTATACTTGATGGAGAGTATTTTCATGAGTGGAAAAATGAGATGCTTTTGATTTTCAATCAATATCATTTGAACAAGTACATTGCTAGACCTTGTGCACCTCATGTTGATCCTATGCATCCCACCATTGATGAGTCAATTGCCATGGTTAGAGATCTTAGAACTGTTAATCTTATCACTAGAGGCTTGCCTAGAAACTTGAATGGTAACTTGCCTACTCTAGAGTGTGCCTACACTATATGGAAATTTCATGAGGAACGATTTTCGAATTATTCCTTGAAAAATCTAGATGAAATTCTCCATAAGTCTATTGCCTTGAGTAAGATGAATTCCAATGATCCTATGTTTGGTGATTGTCTATTTGAGCTTACAAATCTTATGCGTGCCAAAGGAAATGTTGGAATCATTAGCGATATTATTTCTGAAGCTACTAGAATTCATAAAGGAGATCATTGTCAAACTCACTCTAATGAATCACCCTCTCTAGGATTTGATCCACCACATGATGATGTTGAACATGGATACTATGATGAGGATGATGATAGTGACTTTGATCTTGATGATGCAATGAGACATTTTGGTCTTATGGCAAATCTTCGGGGATATATGGCAGGAGGAAAGGAATGGGTTCTTGATAGTGGGTGTACCGATCACATGACCGGAGATAAAGATATGTTTCGTGAGCTTGCTGAAAATGATGGTCCTCAAAAGTATGTCACTTTTGGTGACAACTCAAAGGGTAAGGTAGTTGGCCGCGGTAAGGTGGCCATATCACATGATAGCTCCATACAAAATGTCATGCTTGTTGAATCTCTTGGCTACAACTTACTTTCAGTATCTAGACTTGATGATTTCGGTTTCAATGTCCTATTTACTGAAGTAGATTGCCAAGTGTTTCATAGAGATAATCATAAAATGGTCTTTACCGGTATACGGAGAGGTGATCTATACATTGTTGATTTCACTAAAAAGTCTCAACCTAGAACTTGCTTTATTGCTAAATCTTTTAAAGGTTCGTTATGGCATACACGATTAGGTCATGTTGGCATGAGAAACCTTGACAAGCTTAAAGGAAATCATATCCTTGGCGTTTACAATGTCATATTTGATAAGGATAGACTTTGCAGCGCTTGTCAAGCAGGTAAAGAAGTTGAAGGAAGGCATCCCATGAAAAACATCATGACCACAAGGAGGCCCCTCGAGCTACTTCACATGGATCTTTTTGGTCCCAACGCCTACAAAAGTCTCGGTGGAAATTCTTTTGGTCTAGTTATAGTTGATGCTTTTTCAAGATTTACGTGTGTGTTCTTTCTAGATGATAAATCGCAGATCCAAAAGATCTTCAAAAACTTCGCTAGGAAGGCCCAAAATCAATTTGAAGTGAAGATCAAGAAGGTTCGTAGCGACAACGGAACGGAGTTCAAGAACGCAAATGTGGACACCTTTCTTGACGAAGAAGGGATTTCACATGAGTTCTCAGCTACATACACACCTCAACAAAATGGATTTGTTGATAGGAAGAACCGGACGCTCATCAAAATGGCGCGAACAATGCTTGATGAGTACAAGACGCCAAAGCACTTTTGGGCAGAAGCGGTTGAGACAGCTTGTCATGCAACAAATCGCGTGTATCTTCACAAGCTACTCGGCAAGACGGCAACGATCTCCTCACCGGTAACAAACCACAAGTTGGATACTTTCGAGTATTCGGCTCAAAGTGCTACATTCTTGATAAGCATCGTCGTTCTAAATTTGCTCCTAAGTCTCATGAAGGTTTCCTACTTGGTTATGGCTCAAACTCTCACACTTACCGTGTCTACAATAATTTCACCCGAAAGGTTGAAGAGACGGTAGATGTGAAGTTTGATGAATCTAACGGCTCGCAAGTAGAGCAATTGCCAATTCATGTAGGAGACAAAGACCCCTCAGAAGCAATCCAAGACTTGTCTATTGGCAAGATTCGTCCAACGGAGGTGAAGGAGAGTACCTCATCTGCCAAGTGGAAGCTTCTACCTCACGACAAGGTGAAGCAAGAGTTGATATGGAAGCATCTACAAGTGGGACACATCATGATGAATAAAACGAGGAAGTACACCAAGATGAACGTCAACGACCTCCTTCTCCACCAAGACAAGAGAACGACAACACCAACAATGAAGAAGGCCAAGAAGAAGAACAAGATGAAGAAGATGTTCAACCAAGACCCAAGCAAAAGCTTTCATGAGTTCGAGCAAGAGTTGCTAAAGACCATCCCGTTGAGCAAATCTACAATGATGTCCAAACCAGGAGAATCACTCGCTCGAAAACTCGTTTAGCTAACTTTTGTGAACACTATTCAGTCATCTCTAGCATTGAACCTATGAAGGTTGAAGAAGCATTGGAAGATCCGGATTGGATAAATGCCATGCATAAAGAGCTACACAACTTTGAGAGAAATCAAGTTTGGACATTGGTTGAGAAGCCCGACAACAACCACAACATCATTGGTACCAAATGGGTGTTTTGCAACAAGCAAGATGAGGATGGACAAGTAGTTCACAACAAAGCACGTCTCATCGCCCAAGGCTACACACAAGTCGAAGGTATGGACTATGGTGAGACGTATGCTCCCGTTGCTAGACTTGAGTCCATTCACATCTTACTTGCCTATGCTACTCACAATGATATCACCTTGTACCAAATGGACATTAAAAGTGCTTTTCTAAATGGTGAAATAGAGGAGGAAGTTTATGTTAAGCAACCTCCCGGATTTGTTAATCCTAAGAAACCTAATCATGTTTACAAACTTCACAAAGCTCTTTATGGACTCAAACAAGCTCCTAGAGCTTGGTATAAATGCTTGACCAAGTTCCTTATTGAAAAAGGCTTTGAAATTGGAAAAATAGATTCTACTATTTTTACTAAAAGGGTTAATGGAGAACTATTTGTGTGCCAAATTTATGTCGATGATATTATACTTGGATCAACTAACCCTCATTTTAGTGAAAAGTTTGGAAAGCTAATGTCGGAGAAGTTTGAGATGTCTATGATGAGTGAACTCAAATTCTTTATTGGTTTGCAAATCAAGCAAACTAAGGAATGTGCCTTTGTTTCTCAAACGAAGTACACCAAGGACTTATTCAAGAAGTTCAATATGCAAGAATGCAAAGGTATGACTACACCCATGCCTACTAGTGGACATCTTGATTTTACCAAAGATGGTCAACCGGTCGATCAAAAGGTTTATCGCTCTATGATTGGTTCATTGTTATATCTATGTGCTTCATGTCCCGATATTATGCTAAGTGTGTGCATGTGTGCACGATATCAAGCCGCCCCTAAAGAATGTCATCTTAAGGCTGTGAAAACGATAGTGAGATACTTAATCCATACACCAAACTTTTGCATTTGGTATCCAAAGAGGGCCTCTTTCGATCTTGTTGGCTACTTCGACTCGGACTATGCCGGTGACAAGGTTGATAGAAAGTCCACTTTGGGTACTTGTCAATTTCTCGGTAGATCTCTTGTATCTTGGTCTTCCAAGAAACAAAACTCGGTATCCTTGTCCACCGCCGAAGCAGAATACATTGCCGCTGGTTCATGTTGTGCTCAATTACTTTGGATGACCCAAACTCTTAAATATTATGGGATATATGTGAAACATGTTCCATTACTTTGTGACAATGAAAGTGCTATCAATATTGCTCACAATCCCGTGCAACATTCTCGAACTAAGCATATTGAAGTGCATCATCATTTCATTCGAGATCATGTTGCCAAAGGGGACATTAATCTTAAGCATGTTCGCACCGAAAAGCAATTAGCGGATATATTCACTAAACCACTTGATGAGAAAGTGTTTTGCAGGTTAAGAGGTGAATTGAACATCATTGATGCTTCAAACTTGGAGTAGGAACTCCATTTGATACATGCAAGACATGAGACTATGACTAATCCTTGATATTTTTCTTATGATGATAATCTTATGTCTTGGTTATATTTGCACCTTGCATGTTATCTAACCCTTGTAGGAACTTGGATGAATCTAAATCTATGAGATCACAACTCACTCACATCTTGAGCGATCTCTACATCACCAAGTCTCTACATAATGGTGGTTGAAGACGAGGAAGCACGAAACCATTCAAACATATCCTTTGACAAATTTATTATTGAAATTCATGATTGTCACTTTGGATACACAAGTGCTCTTCCTTGCAAACACTAACTCATGTAGGTAGATGAACTCAAATTCCAAGTGGTGCTCCCAACTCTTGATGAGCTACATCAACTTTGAGCAACCCACATAAGTTCAACTACATGATTACGATCAACACCACCACCCAAGGTACATTATTCCATCTTAGAGAAGCTTTACTCCAAGTCATGAGTCAAAGCAACTCGATAAGATGTGAATACATCAAGATGCTTAAACGAAAAGTGGTAACCCCATTTTGATCTTAAACAATGAGTATGACCTATGATCAAGTGATCTCACTTGACTCCTAAGTCAATATACTCTAACATAGGTGACTTTGTCGCCGACCAATTCTAGATGAAGTTCTCTTGTGTTCTCTTCTGTGCTCTTGCATTTGTCTCATGCATATTTGTTTCCCCTTTCAAAAAAACACTTCATCTAGACTTCTTTTAAGTCTCCTCTCTTTTATTTTCTGTTCTGCATTCCCTGCATCCAATTCCTTGCAAATCCTTGTGAGATCTTACTTGTCTAGTGAGCTGAGGTGACAAGTGTTTTCTCTATGATGAACTCGGTCACACCGGTCTGTTGTTTTCGGTTTAACGGAATACTTTCGGTGTAACTGAAGCATAAAACCTGGTGCCACCAATTTCACTACAGGAAAGACATTTTGCCACTTGTTCCTGCATTACTTTTGAACCAGCTTCACTCAATGAATCTTGTCCTCTACAAGCATCACATTTAACTTACCGCTTTGTTCCGTGACTCAAGGACCAAACCCATCGTGACCAATATCCAGAAGAACCCTTCTTGGAAATTGATGTCAAAGGGGGAGAGAGATCACATCAAAGCTTAATCATATCCATAGGGGGAGAGAATACTCAAGGGGAGAAAGAGTAATTTTCAAGGACCCAAGATGCTTGGTGTTCAAGAGGAGAGAAGTCACATGTCTTCGAGAGGGGAAAGACATGTTCATATTTATTTGTCTGCATTAGCTCTATTTATTTTCTTTGAGCTCTAATTTTGCTCTGATTTTTTGTTCCCTATCTTGTCCCAGTATCCCATGCTAGATTCAGGGGGAGCAAGACATCTAAGGGAAGGAAATCCTTGAATTCATTGCACATCTTTACCTTTGGGGACATGTCTATATCCAATGTGGTACTTAGTACTCACTCTACCTGTCATCCCAGTCTTGGTACTCTTGTGGTTTCTTTTGTTTGCTCTGGCTAGTAGGTGTATCTGTGTTATCTAACCTTGTTTACGCAGGTTCACTCCATCCTAAGCCAACTAAAGACCACAAGGTAAGTATATGCATCACAGTCATGTGTATGAGAAATTCTTGTTGATGTACATATTGTTTGCAAGAAGGACTCATGAGCATGAAGGTACATTTCCCATATTCACTTCTTTTGCTCTGATGCATATAGCCTAGATACATGTAACACATTGCTTACTCTATCATATTTATGCATTCACATGCTCCTATATTCCAGATTCACATGTTTGCATACATGTAGGGGGAGCCTATGCATGTTACATGTCTTTCCAAAGCTTTACTTGTTATTCTCTATATCTTTATCTAAAGCTTTGATGTATGTTGTCATCAATTACCAAAAAGGGGGAGATTGAAAGCACAAGTGCTCCCTAGGTGATTTTGGTAATTAATGTCAACATATCTCTTGTTGGACTAACACTTTTACCTAGTATGTTTCAGATAATTCAACAATGAAGTGGCATGGACTAGAGGATGTGGAACCCCTTCAAGATGCTAAGGACAAAGTATTGGCTCAAGCTCCAAGCTCAAGACTCTACATTTTCTATTTTAGTGATACAAGATCACATTGAGTCTATAGGAAAAGCCAATGCTATCAAGGAGGGATGAGGTGTTGCTTAATGGTTGCTTGCTCAAGATGCTTAGTGATATGCTCCAAAGCCCTCAACTACTTTCTCACATCCACATATGACCTAAACCTAAAGTTAAACTCGGCCCCACCGATTCTTTCTATCTGGCGCCACCGAGTTCAGATGTCATAGCCACTGCCACAAACCCTAGGCAAATCGGTCTCACCGATAGGGATCTCGGTCTCACCGAGATGGGATTTTAATCTCTCTGTTTCCCTTCGTAACATCTTGGTCCCACCGAGATGAGTGATCGGTCCCACCGAGATTGCAATGTAAACTCTCTATGTCCCTTTCGTAACATTTCGGTCTCACCGAGATGAGCGAATCGGTCCCACCGAGCTTACCTGACCAACTCTCTGGTTAGCTTATTACCAAAGTTGGTCTCACCGAGTTTGTGTAATCGGTCTCACCGAGATTACGTTATGCCCTAAACCTAACCATATCGGTTCTACCGAGTTGCATGTCGGTCCCACCGAAAATCCTAACGGACACTAGATTTGCTGAATCGGTCCGACCGAGTTTCTCAATTCGGTCCCACCGAGATTGGCAAGTTCTTTGTAACAGTTAGATTTTGTGTGGAGGCTATATATACCCCTCCACCTCCTCTTCATTCGTGGAGAGAGCCGTTAGAACGAACCTACACTTCCAACTTACATTTTCTGAGAGAGAACCACCTACACTTGTGTTGAGGCCAAGATATTCCATTCCTACCATATGAATCTTGATCTCTAGCCTTCCCCAAGTTGCTTTCCACTCAAATCTTCTTTCCACCAAATCCAAATCCTGTGAGAGAGAGTTGAGTGTTGGGGAGACTATCATTTGAAGCACAAGAGCAAGGAGTTCATAATCAACACACCATTTGTTACTTCTTGGAGAGTGGTGTCTCCTAGATTGGCTAGGTGTCACTTGGGAGCCTCCGACAAGATTGTGGAGTTGAACCAAGGAGTTTGTAAGGGCAAGGAGATCGCCTACTTCGTGAAGATCTACCGCTAGTGAGGCAAGTCCTTCGTGGGCGACGGCCATGGTGGGATAGACAAGGTTGCTTCTTCGTGGACCCTTCTTGGGTGGAGCCTTCCATGGACTCGCGCAGCCGTTACCCTTCGTGGGTTGAAGTCTCCATCAACGTGGGTGTACGATAGCACCACCTATCGGAACCACGGCTCAAAAATCTCCGTGTTTCCAAATTGCATTTGCACACTCCAATCCCATCCCTTTACATTCTTGCAAGTTGCATGCTTTACTTTCCGTTGCTCATATACTCTTTGCATGCTTGCTTGATATGTATTGTGATTGTTAAACTTGTGCCAAAACTCCACTTCAACTTAAAAAATTAAAAACTGCAACTTTTGG
>NC_041393.1:142494025-142506587 GCF_002162155.2 Triticum dicoccoides | reverse complement strand
TAAGCATCGACTAGCAAATATTGCAAAGTAGCGTAAAACAGGAAAATGTATGCTAGTAATTCTTGCATCGGAAACCTTCCTTGTTTCCCTTACAGTAATAGTATCAATAAATCCATCCAAATCTTTACGATGTGGTTCCTCTAAGCTGCCCCCAAAAGGTATCCTACAAACACTGCAAAATTCATATAGCGACATCTCCCTAGCCACATCATATAAATGAAACTCTACTGAAGGAGGTGATTTCTTAGGATAAAAGTAGAATTTTTTCACAAAAGTATTGGTGAGTAAGAGATACTGTTCAGCCTGGTCGTGGAGCAAGTCGGTGAGGCCCGAATTATCTGCCAAAGAATAAAAGTCATCATAAATCCCGGCTGCTCTCAAGAAATCATCACAAGGCCATTCACACGGCCATACTTCCGCCACATGAGGAAGATTATACTTGGGCTTTTCATTCTCCTTGGCTTGTTTATCCTTAGAGCCTTGGCTAGAAGAGCCCCTCAAGAAAAATCTCTTCATCTTTTTCTGAAAATTTCTGAAATTTTTAGTAACTCAAAGTAAAAGCCAAACTAAACAATATTGATAGCAACTACTCCCACAAGTGCCTAGAGCCTATGTCATGCATTAGAATTACTTGGGACCTCATAAATTTGACATGCAAGATCAAGAACAGGGTCACCTAGGCAGCAAAAATTTGCAATGAATAAAGCACTAGAACAAAAACTAATTGGACCATTGGAGGAGTCACATACCAAAGAACAATCCCCCAAAGCAGTTTTGTGAATGGAGCTTTGAGCAAGGAGATCGAAAATCGCAGCAAAATGAGCTAGAACTCGTGCTTGAGCTGGATGGTGATTTTTTGGGAGGAAGATGAAGTGTGTGGGTGCAGGAATAAGTGGAGGGGGCCACCATGGGCCCACGAGGCAGGGGGCGCGCCCTGGACCGTCGTGGCCAGGTGCCAGCTCCCCCTGTTGTGTTCTCAATGCCAGATATTCTCAAATATTCCAGAAAAAATTATACTAAATTTGCAGGGCACTTGGAGATCTTTTATTTTTGGGGTATTTCTTTTATTGCAGGGATAATTCAGAAAACAAACAGAAAATACTATTTTTACTTTATTTAATCTAAATAACAGAAAGTAAAAGGAGGGTACAGAAGGTTGTGCCTTCTAATTTCATTCATCTTATGATCATCAAAAGGAATCCACTAACAAGGTTGATCAAGTCTTGTTAAGAAACTCATTCCGAATAACATGGAACCGGAGAAATTTCGAATAACACTAGGTTACCTCAACGGGGATATGAACATCTGAGACGTCTCCAACATATCTATAATTTTTGATTGTTCCATGCTACTATATTACCCGTTCTGGATGTTTATGGGCTTTACTTTACACATTTATATCATTTTTGGAACTAACCTACTAACCAAAGGCCCAGCCCGTATTGCTGTTTTTTTACCTATTTCAGTGTTTCGAAGAAAAGGAATATCAAATGGAGTCCAAACGGAATGAAACCTTTAGGAGCGTGATTTTTGGAACAAACGTGATCCAGAGGACTTGGAGTGCAAGTCAAGAAGCAGCCGAGGTGGCCACGAGGGTGGAGGGCGCGCCCACCCCTACAGGGCGCGCCCTCGTGGGCCCCTTGGGCGTCCACCGACGTACTTCTTCCTCCTATATATACCCATGTACCCCGAAAACATCAGGGGAGCCCACGAAAAACTATTTCCACCGTCGTAACCTTTTGTATCCGCGAGATCCCATCTTGGAGCCTTCGTCGGTGCTCCGCTGGAGGGGGAATCGACCACGGAGGGCTTCTACATCAACACCATAGCCCCTCCGATGAGTTGTGAGTAGTTTACCACAGACCTTCGGGTCCATAGTTATTAGCTAGATGGCTTCTTCTCTCTTTTTGGATCTCAATACCATGTTCTCCTCGATCTTCTTGGAGATCTATTCGATGTAACTCTTTTTGCGGTGTGTTTGTTGAGATCCAATTAATTGTGGGTCTATGATCAAGTTTATCTATGAGAAATATTTGAATCTCCTCTGAATTCTTTTATGTGTGATTAAGTTATCTTTGCAAGTGTCTTCGAATTATCAGTTTGGTTTGGCCTACTAGATTGATCTTTCTTGCAATGGGAGAAGTGCTTAGCTTTGGGTTCAATCTTGCGATGTCCTTTCCCAATGACAGCAGGGGCAGCAAGGCAAGTATTGTATTGTTGCCATCGAGGATAAAAAGATGGGGTTTATATCATATTGCATGAGTTTATCCCTCTACATCATGTCATCTTTCTTAATGTGTTACTCTGTTCTTTATGAACTTAATACTCTAGATGCATGCTAGATAGCGGTCGATGTGTGGAGTAATAGTAGTAGATGCAGGCAGGAGTCGGTCTACTTGTTGCGGACATGATGCCTATATACATGATCATGCCTAGACAATCTCATAATTATTCACTTTTCTATCAATTGCTCGACAATAATTTGTTCACCCACCGTAATACTTATGCTATCTTGAGAGAAGCCACTAGTGAAACCTATGGCCCCTGGGTCTATCTTTTATCATATAAGCTTTCAATATACTTTTGTTTGCATCTTTAATTTTCCAATCTATATTATAAAAATACAAAAAATATATTTATCTTATCATACTATCTCTATCAGATCTCACTTTCGCAAGTGGCCATGAAGGGATTGACATCCCCTTTATTGTGTTGGTTGCGAGTTCTTTGTTTGTTTGTGTAGGTGCGTGGGACTTTTGAGGAGCATCCTACTGGATCGATACCTTGGTTCTCAAAAACTAAGGGAAATACTTACGCTACTATTTCTGCATCACCCTTTCCTCTTCAAGGAAAACCAACGCAAGCTCAAGATGTAGCAAGAAGGATTTCTGGCGCCGTCACCGGGGAGGTATTGTTGGGGAACGTAGTAATTTCAAAAAAATTCCTACGCACACGCAAGATCATGGTGATGCATAGAAACGAGAGGGTAGAGTGTGTTCACGTACCCTCATAGACCGTAAGCGGAAGCGTTAGCACGACACGGTTGCTGTAGTCGTACGTCTTCACGATCCGACCGATCAAGTACCGAACGCACAGCACCTCCGAGTTCAGCACACGTTCAGCTCGATGACGTCCCTCGAACTCCAATCCATCCGAGCTTTGAGGGAGAGTTTCGTCAGCACCACGGTGTGGTGACGATGATGATGTTCTACCGACATAGGGCTTCGCCTAAGCACCGCTATGATATTATTGAGGTGCGGTGTAGGGGGGCACCGCACACGGCTAATAGATCTCAAGGATCAATTGTTGTGTATAGAGGTGCCCCATGTCCCCGTATATAAAGGACCAAGGGGGAGGGGTGCCCGGCTAGGGGAGGGCACGCCAGGGAGGAGTCCTACTCCCACCGGGAGTAGGACTCCCTCCTTTCCTAGTCCAAGTAGGAGAGGGGAAGGAAGGGCGAGAGGAGAGGAAGGAAAGGGGGGCGCCGCCCCCTTGTCCTATTCAGACTAGAGGGGGAGGGGGTGTGCGGCCTGCCCTGGCCGCCCCTCCTCTTCTCCACTTAGGGCCCATGAGGCCCATTAACCCCCCCCCCCCCGGGGGGGGGGTCGGTAACCCCTCGGTACTCCGGTATTCATCCGATAACCCCCGGAACCATTCTGGTGTCCGGATATAGTCGGCCAATATATCAATCTTCATGTCTCTACTATTTCAAGACTCCTCGTCATGTCCGTGATCACATCCGGGACTCCGAACTATCTTCGGTACATCAAAACACATAAACTCATAATATAATCGTCATCTAACTTTAAGTGTGCAGACCCTACGGGTTCGAGAACTATGTAGACATGACCGAGACACGTCTCCGGTCAATAACCAATAGCGGAAACTTAATGCTCATATTGGCTCCCACATATTCTACGAAGATCTTTATCGGTCAAACCGCATAACAACATACGTTGTTCCCTTTGTCATCGGTATGTTACTTGCCCGAGATTCGATTGTCGGTATCTCAATACCTAGTTCAATCTCGTTACCTGCAAGTCTCTTTACTCGTTACGTAATGCATCATCCCGTAACTAACTCATTAGCTACATTGCTTGCAAGGCTTATAGTGATGTGCATTACCGAGAGGGCCCAGAGATACCTCTCCGACAATTGGAGTGACAAATCCTAATCTCGAAATACGCCAACTCAACATGTACCTTCATAGACACTTGTAGAGCTCCTTTATAATCACCCAGTTATGTTGTGACGTTTGGTAGCACACAAAGTGTTCCTCCGGTAAACGGGAGTTGCATAATCTCATAGTCATAGGGACATGTATAAGTCATGAAGAAAGCAATAGAAACATACTAAACGATCAAGTGCTAAGCTAATGGAATGGGTCAAGTCAATCACATCATTCTCCTAATGGTGTGATCCCGTTAATCAAATGACAACTCATGTCTATGGTTTAGGAAACACAACCATCTTTGATCAACGAGCTAGTCAAGTAGAGGCATACTAGTGACACTATGTTTGTCTATGTATTCACACATGTATTATGTTTCTAGTTAATACAATTCTAGCATGAATAATAAACATTTATCATGATATAAGGAAATAAATAATAACTTTATTATAGCCACTAGGGCATATTTCCTTTAGGTCTTCGCTCAAGTCAAGACATATCAAGTACCCATCACAAACTCATCTCCCTCGCAATTACATTATTTGCCATTTGCCTCTCGTTTTCCTCTCCCCCACTTCACCCTTGCCGTTTTATTCACCCTCTCTTTCCCAATCTCCTCTCTCTTTCATTTGCCTTTTTCTGTTTGCTCGTGTGTTAGATTGTTTACCTTGTCATTATGGCTAGCTCGGTCTTTACCCCTTCGTCTCCCGACTTTGAAGTTCTTCACTTCAAGCAAAGACAAGGAGAAAATTTAAAAGATGCTTGGTTTAGGATGTTAGAATCTTATCATAGTTGTGCTATAGAAGGAGATTTCAAGATTTTAATTCGCAATTTTTATGTTGGGTTAACCTTACCCCATAAACAACTCCTTGATTTTGCTGCAAAAGGGGGATTTATTGAAGTTGATCCTAGTTCCGCTTATGAAATTATAGAGGGGATAGTAGGAGTACTTCCTCTACAGAAAGGATCACCCTTCTCTCATGAAGGAACCCAAATTTTAGAGAAATTATGTGAATTGCAAAAATTTGTTGAACCACTTAAGAATATTGGTGGGAATATCAACCGCATGAATAATTTGATCACACTCTGCAATAAGCGGTTGGATGCCTTAGATCAAAGGATCTCTGAGCATGAAGGGAAACGCAAGGAGCCTCCCGGACCTGAGTATAACTCCATTAAAAAGATAAGTGCCAAAGATGGCACTACTTAGATCTATCCTTGCTTTTATGCCTAGCTAGGGGCGTTAAACGATAGCGCTAGTTGGGAGGCAACCCAATTTTACTTTTGTTTTTTGTTTTTGTTTCTGTTTAGTAATAAATTTCGCATCTACCTTCTGTTTAGATGTGTTTTTATGTTTAAATTAGTGTTTGTGCCAAGTAGAACCTATAGGATAACCTATGGTGATAGTTAATTTGATTCTGCTGAAAAACAGAAACTTTGCGCTCACGAAATTAGTTTTGTTAAATCACAGAAACGTGCTTTACGTTGATTCTTCTTGGTGTAGATCAGTAGACAAATTTTCCAGGACTTCCTATTTTGGTAGGATTTTTAGAGTTCCATAAGTATTCTTTGGTTACAGATTGCTACACACTGTTCTGTTTTTGACAGATTCTGTTTTCGTGTGTTGTTTGCTTATTTTGATGCATCTA
This sequence comes from Triticum dicoccoides, assembly GCF_002162155.2. Taxonomy (NCBI): domain Eukaryota; kingdom Viridiplantae; phylum Streptophyta; class Magnoliopsida; order Poales; family Poaceae; genus Triticum; species Triticum dicoccoides. The sequence continues at coordinate 142,500,767 of NC_041393.1, read as the reverse complement.
TGGCTAGTATTAAGTGGTATGAACCATAGAGAACTTGGAACACAGTAGGTTTAACACCAATATTAATAAATAATTAGTTCATTACAGTACCTTATGTGGTGGTTTTGCTTTCTTTCACTAACGGAGCTTATGAGGTTTCCTGTTGAGTTTTGAGTTGTGAAGTTTTCAAGTTTTGGGTAAAGATTTGATGGACTATGGAATAAGGAGTGGCAAAAGCCTAAGCTTGGGGATGCCCATGGAACCCCAAGATATTCAAGAATAGCCAAAAGCCTAATCTTGGGGATGCCCCCGAAAGGCATCCCCTCTTTCATCTTCGTTCATTGGTAACTTTACTTGGAGCTATATTTTTATTCGCCACATGATATGTGTTTTGCTTGAAGCATCTTGTATGATATTAGTCTTTACTTTTTAGTTCTCCACAATCATCCTTATTGTACACACCTTTTTGGGAGAAGCCCACTTCATTAGAATTTACTAGAATACTATATCTGCTTCACTTATATCTTTTGAGCTAGATAGTATTTGCTCTAGTGCTTCACTTATATCTTTTAGAGCATGGCGGTGGCTTAATTTTGTAGAAATTGTTAGTCTCTCATGCTTCACTTATATTATTTTGAGAGTCACTTAGAACAGCATGGTATTTGCTATGGTTATGAATTTGGTCCTAGAATGATGAGCATCCAAGTTGGGTATAATAAAAACTATCATAGAAAGTGCATTAAACACTAGGATCAATTTGATGCTTGATAATTGTTTTGAGATATAAAGGTGGTAATGTTACAGTCATGCTAGTGGGTAATTATGAAATTGAGAAATACTTGTGTTGAAGTTGGCAAGTCCCGTAGCATGCACGTATGGTAAAAGTTGTGTGACAAATTTGTTGCATGAGGTGCTCTTTTGATTGTCTTCCTTATGAGTGGCAGTTGGGGATGAGCGATGGTCTTTTCCTACCAATTGATACGTCTCCAACGTATCTATAATTTATGAAGTATTCATGCTATTATATTATCCTTCTATGATGATTTATATGCATTTATATGTCATTTTATATGATTTTCGGGACTAACCTATTAACCTAGAGCCTAGTGCGAGTTTCTGTTTTCTCCTTGTTTTTGTCTTTTACAAAAAAGGGATACCAAACGGAGTCCAAATGACGTGCCAATTTTTGAGGATTTTTTGTGGACCAAAAGAAGACCACGGAGCATCGGAGTTGGGCCAGAAGAGTCCCGGGCTGCCCACGAGAGTGGGGGGCGCCCCCCCCCCCTAGGGCGCGCCCCCCTATCTCGTGGACAGCCTGGAGACCCCCCTGACGTGAAACCAACGCCAAATATTCCTATAAATACAGAAACCTTCGGGAATTAACCTAGATCGGGAGTTCCGCCGCCGCAAGCCTCTGTAGCCACGAGAAATCAATCTAGGCCCTCTCCGGCACCCTGCCGGAGGGGGCCATCATCACCGGAGGCCATGGAGGAGGATCTCAGAGGGGCCATCATCACCATGAAGGCCAAGGACCAGGGGGAAAGCCATGGAGGAGGAAGCACAAGGGGGAGAACCTCTCCTCCTTTCTCTTGGTGGCACCGGAGTGCCATCGGGAGGGGAATCATCGTCGCGGTGATCGTCTTCATCAACATCACCATCATCATCACCATCCTCATCTCTTTTACACGGTCCACTCTCCCACACCCCGCTGTAATCCCTACTTGAACACGGTGCTTCATGCCACATATTATGATCCAATGATGTGTTGCCATCTTATGATGTTTTGAGTAGATATCTTTTGTCCTTGAGTTGATTGATGATCTAGATTGGTACGAGTTGTATGTTTTATTGTTGGTGCTGTCCTATGGTGTCCTCCGTGTCGCGTAAGCATGAGGGATTCTCGCTGTAGGGTGTTGTAATGCATTCATGATTCGCTTATAGTGGGTTGCGTGAGTGACTGAAACACAAACCCGAGTAAGGGATTGTTGCGTATGGGATAAAAGGGGACTTGATGCTTTAATGCTATGGTTGGGTTTTAACTTAATGAATCGTTAGTATTTGCGGATGCTTGCTAGAGTTCCAGTCTTAAGTGCATATGATCCCAGTAGGAAAAGTATGTTAGTTTATGCCTCTCCCTCATATGAAATTGCAATGACGACTATCGATCTTGTTAACAATTGCTTAGGACAATTTCGCACACCGATCCACCATTATTCCGCACTCGCTATTTATATTATTTAGTAATATATTCTAACTTTATGATAACAGCACCTACTTTTATATTTTAGCTCTCCGATATCATACAAAGTTATCCTCTTTATACCCACAACATAGTTTTATTTCTTGTTTCTAGTTGGAAGCAAACGTTCGGTGCACGTAGAGTCGTATCAGTGGCAGATAGGGCTTGAGAGAATATTGATCTTACCTTTAGCTCCTTGTGGGTTCGGCACTCCATACTTATCACTTCCACCTTTGGGAATTGCTACGATGATTCCCTGCACTTGGGGTTATCAAGCTCTTTTCTGGCGTCGTTGCCGGGGAGCAATAGCGTGGGGTTGATATTTTCGTGTGTGCTTGTTTGCTTTCTTCACTTAGTAGATTTTGTTTTTTCCTTTTTTTCTGTTTAGTTGTGGGTGAAACATAGAAATTTTTTTAAAAAATAATGAAAATACCAAAAAATATTTACTTGCCTCTCATGCCTAAAAAAGTTTTTCAAAAAGAGAAGTGATTGGAAAGTTAAGCATTGAAGAAGTGAGGGTCGACCTTGAGCACTTGTGTTCATGCTCACGGAAACAATGTAGAAATTTTCCTGGAAGTTTTTCTGTAAATAATTATCCCCTTGTTTATATCTTCTGTATTATAAAAATATTGTGCCAAGCTTTGGTTTTAGGATGATAAGATTGCTTGCTTACTATGTGCAGAACAAAAACAGAAACTTTGGCTGTAGTGCTTGAATTTACATTTTTTACTGGAAAGTCAAATGGGTCTGAAACTTTTTGCAAATTACTTCTGTACAAATTGTTAAAATTCTAAAATTTATTTCATAATTTTGGGAATTACAGAAGTTTACTAAACTTCCAGATTACTACAGACTGTCCTGTTCTTGACAGATTCTGTTTTTCGTGTGTTGTTTGCTTATTTTGATGCATCTATGGCTAGTATGTAGGGTATGAACCATAGAAAAGTTGGAATAAAGTAGGTTTAACACCAATATAAACAAAAAATGAGTTAATTACAGTAACTTAAAGTGGTAGTTTGCTTTATTCCACTAACGGATCTCACAAGTTTTTGTTTAAGTTTTTGTGAATGAAGTGTTTGAAGAACGAGGAATTACCGATGTGAGAAGAATAAAGAGAGACAAGAGTTCAAGCTTGGGGATGCCCAAGGCACCCCAAGTAAATATTTCAAAGGATACTCAAGCATCTAAGCTTGGGGATGCCCCGGTTGGCATCCCATCTTTCTCCTTCAACAAATATCGGTATACCTCAGTTTTTGTTTTGTTCACATGATTTGTGTCCTTTGTGTTTGTAGTTTTCTTTAAGAATCATGCTAGTATGAGCTAGATCTTCACTGATTTACAGAATGCTTCATGTGCTTCACTTATATCTTTTAAGTATGATCTTATAGAATTGCTCTTTGTGCTTCACTTAAATCGTTTGAGTATGGTTTTGTAGAATGCTTCGTGCGCTTCACTTATATATTTTGAGCTTGGATATTGGCTAGTTTATATTAATTGTAAAATGCTCCAGGAACTTCACTTATATCTTTTGTAGTATGAATAATACTATAATTTAAAGTGGATTTGGAAGAGTGTCAACTTTAGGAATTAGTGATCCCACTATCTTGGAGGAGGTTGAATCTTTATACGATATTTATGAAAGTGGATTTGGAAGAGTGTCAACTTTAGTTAGTATTCCACCATTTCGGGAGAGGTTCCAATCGAGTATGAGAACAAAGTTGCTATCCATTTTGCTACTGAAATTTTTATGAGGGAGGAATATGTGCTTGTAGGAGTTGCAGTAATATCAAGTTTCCTCTCTATGTGCTTAAATTTTTGAAGTTATACTTGTTTTGCCTTCCTATGCTAGTTGATTATTGTTCCTATAAATTGTGTGCTCACAAAATCCCTAGGCATAGGAAGTGGGTTAGATTTAAATATGCTAGTCATATTATTCATGATGCTCTTTTTATGTTTCAACTCTTATCTTTTATGCGAGCATCATTGAAATCATCATGCCTAACTAAAAGGCATTAAATAAAAGCGCTTGTTGGGAGACAACCCAATGTTTATCCTTACTGTTTTTGTGTGTATAAATGATTAAGCTACTGTAGTAATCATGTCTTATAGCTTTTGTTTCAATGAAGTGCCAAGTAAGACCTTTGGGAAGACTTGGGTGAAAGTTAATGTGATCTTGTTGTAAAAAGCAGAAACTTTGCGCTCACGAGATTAGCTGTCATTTTTTACAAAAGAGTGCTTTTGAGTTTATTCTTTTTGAAGAAGATTAATAGACAAATTCCTCACGTCCACCAATTTATTTCATAATTTTTGGAGTAGCAGAAGTATGGTTATTGTTCAGATCATTACAAACTATTCTGTTTCTGACAGATTCTGTTTTCATTGCATAGTTTGCTCGTTTTCTAGTTTCTATGGCTTATATTTCTCAATATAATTTGTAGAAATGATATGGTACAGTAGGAATTGTGTGAAAACAAGTATGAACTTTGTCTTTTACAGTACCAAAGTGCATGGTTTGCTCTTTATCATACTAACCTATCTCACAAAGTTTGGTTGAGTTTTGTGTGGTTGAAGTTTTCAAGTTTTGGGTAAAGATTTGATGGACTATGGAATAAGGAGTGGAAAGAGCCTAAGATTGGGGATGCTCAAGGCACCCCAAGGTAATATTCAAGGACAACCAAGAGCCTAAGCTTGGGGATGCCCCGGAAGGCATCCCCTCTTTCGTCTTCGTTCATCGGTAACTTTACTTGGAGCTATATTTTTATTCACCACATGATATGTGTTTTGCTTGGAGCGTCATTTCCTCTTGTTAGTATTTGATTTCTGTTATTTATAATAGTGTTTTGCATCTTTAGTTTCAATAAAAATGTCAAGGATAGCCTTTACCATGCTTATTTTGCTAGTATACATGTTGCTGTTTCGAAACAGAAAGTTTACCGCTGTTGCAAAAATTCCCTAGAAAAGTAAGAGAATGGTATAATGTTGAATCTTTTTGCATATTAAGATCTGATAAATTTATTACATTTGGAATTTTCTCTTATAATTTTTGGAGTTAGGGAAGTATTGATACTCTTGCATTCTTTACAGACTGTACTGTTTTGGCAGATTGCTGTTATGTTTGCATTGTTTGCGTATGTTTGCTTGTTTAATGATTCTATTTGAGGATAGGAGTATTAAATATGCAGAGGCATTTAGTATTCAATGTTGAATAATAGTTTTAGTGATTTGTTACAGTAGAAAATGATAAGGTTTTGTATTGGTTTATACTAACCCATCTCACGAGTTCTTGTTGAGTTTGTTGTGAATGAAGCTTATGATAAAAAGAGAAACCGTGATATGAGAGGAATTAAGGAGACATAAAAGCTCAAGCTTGGGGATGCCCAAGGCACCCCAAGAGAATATTTCAAGAAGTCTCAAGCATCTAAGCTTGGGGATGCCCCGGTAGGCATCCCACCTCTCTTGTTCAACAACTATCGGTTAGTATCGGTTGAGCCCAAGTTTTTGCTTCTTCACATGAGTTGTGCTATCCTTGCAATGTCATTTTATTTCAATTTTACTCGCTGTTTGAATAAAATCATTGGATCTGATTATTGAATAAAAAAGGGAACCCTCCCATGGCTAGTTAATTATTTGACTACTCAGTGTCTTTCACTCATATCTTTTGGAGTAGTTTTTCATTTACTCGTGTGCTTCACTTATATCCTATGAGTAAATTGTTGAATGAGTTGAATGTCATGAATCTGAATTTATACATGTTTCATTTGCTTATAACATGGATAGTAATGACTTCACATATAAAGAGTATGAGGCATAAAAATTGTTGAGAGTTGGCAAACGTAGTTTTGGTCATCATTGCAATTAATAGGAAGTAATAAGGAAAGAGAGGTTCACATACAAATATATTATCTTGGAAATCTTTTATGAATGGGAGCACTCATTAAGTATGACATGCTAAAAGAGTTGACGTTGGACAAGGAATACAACGTAATGGTTTATGTTTTCCGACATCTCAGTTAAAGTATATTGTCATTGACCTTCCTAACATGTTGAGCTTGCCTTTCCCCCTCATGCTAGACAAAAATTCCTAGCACCAAGTAGAGATACTACTTGTGCTTCCAAATATCCTTAAACCCAGTTTTGCCATGAGAGTCCATCATATCTACCTATGGATTGAGTAAGATCCTTCAAGTAAGTTGTCATCGATGCAAGCAATAAAAATTGCTCTCTAAATATGCATAACTTATTAGTGTGGAGAAAATGAACTTTGTACGATCTTGTTGTGGAAGTAATAAAAGTGACGGACTGCATAATAAAGGTCCACATACAAGGGGCAATATAAAGTGACGTTCTTTCGCATTAAGATTTTGTGTATCCAACCCTAAAAGCGCATGACAACCTCTGCTTCCCTCTACGAAGGGCCTATCTTTTACTTTATGCTTTTACTTTATGCTTGAGTCAAGGTGATCCTCACCTTTCCCTTTTTCATTTTATCCTTTGGCAAGCTCCTCGTGTTTGAAAGATCATGAT
>NC_041393.1:142492908-142493650 GCF_002162155.2 Triticum dicoccoides | reverse complement strand
CAAATTGGATGTAAGTAAGCATGGGCTATTATTGTTGACATCACCTAAAGGTGAATACGTTGCGAGGCAACACAATAAGCCCCTATCTTTCTCAATGTCCGGCTGAAACTCCATAACCACAAGTATTGCATGAGTGTTAGCAATTGTAGAAGACTATATGATAGTTGAGTATGTGGACTTGCTAAAAAGCTCTATTCTTGACTCTTTTTGATGTTATGATAAATTGCAATTGCTTCAATGACTGAGATTATAGTTTGTTAGTTCTCAATGAAGTTTCTGAACCATACTTGACATTGTGAATAGATTCTTACTTGATCATGAAAATTTTTATGATATAAGCTATCATTATGACACATATTGATGCTAGAAAAGGTGATTGAAATTATCTTTGATCAAACTTGTGCACCTACAAGCATTCACACTTCATAAATTATTTCTTTTATCATTTACCTACTCGAGAACGAGCAGGAATTAAGCTTGGGGATGCTGATACGTCTCCAACGTTTCTATAATTTATGAAGTATTCATGCTATTATATTATCCTTCTATGATGCTTTATATGCATTTATATGTCATTTTATATGATTTTTGGGACTAACCTATTAACCTAGAGCCCAGTGCCAGTTTTTGTTTTCTCCTTGTTTTCTGTTTTACAGAAAAGGGATACCAAACGGAGTCCAATGACGTGCCAATTTTTTAGGATTTTTTGTGGACCAAAAGAAGACCACGGAGCATCGGAGTT
>NC_041393.1:142457561-142492658 GCF_002162155.2 Triticum dicoccoides | reverse complement strand
GTGGACAGCCTGGAGACCCCCCTGACGTGAAACCAATGCCAAATATTCCTATAAATACAGAAACCTTCAGGAATTAACCTAGATCGGGAGTTCCGCCGCCGCAAGCCTTTGTAGCCACGAGAAATCAATCTAGGCCCTCTCTGGCACCCTGCCGGAGGGGGGCATCATCACTGGAGGCCATGGAGGAGGATCTCGGAGCGGCCATCATCACCATGAAGGCCAAGGACCAGAGGGGGAAAGCCATGGAGGAGGAAGCACAAGGGGGAGAACCTCTCCTCCTCTCTCTTGGTGGCACCGGAGTGCCATCGGGAGGGGAATCATCACCGCGGTGATCGTCTTCATCAACATCACCATCATCATCACCATCCTCATCTCTTTTACGCGGTCCACTCTCCCACACCCCGCTGTAATCCCTACTTGAACATGGTGCTTCATGCCACATATTATGATCCAATGATTTGTTGCCATCTTATGATGTTTTGAGTAGATATCTTTTGTCCTTGAGTTGATTGATGATCTAGATTGGTACGAGTTGTATGTTTTATTCTTGGTGCTGTCCTATGGTGCCCTCCATGTCGCGCAAGCGTGAGGGATTCCCGCTGTAGGGTGTTGCAATGCGTTCATGATTCGCTTATAGTGGGTTGCGTGAGTGACTGAAACACAAACCCGAGTAAGGGATTGTTGCGTATGGGATAAAAGGGGACTTGATGCTTTAATGCTATGGTTGGGTTTTACCTTAATGAATCTTTAGTATTTGTGGATGCTTGCTAGAGTTCCAATCATAAGTGCATATGATCCAAGTAGGAAAAGTATGTTAGTTTATGCCTCTCCCTCATATGAAATTGCAATGACGACTATCGATCTTGTTAACAATTGCTTAGGACAATTGCACACACCGATCCACCATTATTCCACACTCGCTATTTATATTATTTAGTAGTATATTCTAACTTTATGATAACAGAACCTACTTTTATATTTTAGCTCTCCGATATCATACAAAGTTATCCTCTTTATACCCACAACGCAGTTTTATTTCTTGTTTCTAGTTGGAAGCAAACGTTCGGTGCATGTAGAGTCGTATCAGTGGCAGATAGGGCTTGAGAGAATATTGATCTTACCTTTAGCTCCTTGTGGGTTCGACACTCCATACTTATCACTTCCACCTTTGGGAATTGCTACGATGATTCCCTGCACTTGGGGATTATCACCAATCTATCCCTCTAGGGGCATGCGTAGTAGTACTTTGCTTCGAGGGCTAAGTAGACTTTTGCAATAAGTATATGAGTTCTTATGACTAATGTGAGTCCATGGATATACGCACACTCACCCTTCCACTTAGCTAGCCTCTATTATACGGCGCAACTTTCGCCGGTATCATGCACCCATTATTTACCTTCCTCAAAACAGCCACCATACCTACCTATTATGGCATTTCCATAGCCATTCCGAGATATATTGCCATGCAACTTTCCACCGTTCTGTTATTATGACACGCATCATCATTGTCATATTGCTCTTTGCATGATTATGTAGTTGATATTGTATTTGTGGCAAAGCCACCTTCATAATTTTCATACATGTCGCTCTTGATTCATTGCATATCCCGGTACACCGCTGGAGGCATTCATATAGAGTCATATCTTGTTCTAGTTTTGAGTTGTAATTCTTGAGTTGTAAATCAATAAAGTGTGATGATCTTCATTATTAGAGCATTGTCCCAGTGAGGAAAGGATGATGAAGACTATGATTCCCCCACAAGTCGGGATGAGACTTCAGACTTTATAAAAAAAGAAAAAAAGAGAGAAAGGCCAAGAAAAAGAAAGGCCAAAGAAAAAAAGAAAAAAAAGAAAGAAAAAAAGAGAAAAGAAAAAAAATAATAATGAGAGAAAAGAGAGAAGGGACAATGCTACTATCCTTTTTACCACACTTGTGCTTCAAAATAGCACCATGATCTTCATGACAGAGAGTCTCTTGTGTTGTCACTTACATATACTAGTGGGAATTTTTCATTATAGAACTTGGCTTGTATATTCCAATGATGGGCTTCCTCAAAATGCCCTAGGTCTTCGTGAGCAAGCAAGTTGGATGCACACCCACTTAGTTTATTTTGTTGAGCTTTCATACATTTATAGCTCTAGTGCATCCGTTGCATGGCAATCCCTACTCACTCACATTGATATCTACTAATGGGCATATCCATAGCCCGTTGATACGCCTAGTTGATGTGAGACTATCTTCTCCCTTTTTGTCCTCACAACCACCACCATATACCACCATAGTGCTATGTCCATGGCTTGCGCTCATGTATTGCGTAAGAGTTGAAAAAGCTGAAGCGCGTTAAAAAGTATGAACCAATTGCTTGGCTCGTCACCGGGGTTGTGCATGATGGGAGTATTTTGTGTAATGAAAATGAAGCATGGCCTAACTATATGATTTTGTAGGGATAATCTTTCTTTGGCTATGCTATTTTGATAGGACATGATTATTTGTTAGTATGCTTCGAAGTATTATTATTTTTATGTTTTATAAGCCTTTATCTTGAATCATTTGGATCTGAACAATCATGCCACAATAAAGAAAATTACATTGAGAATTATGCTAGGTAGCAATCCACATCAAAAATTTTGTTTTTATCATTTACCTACTCGAGGACGAGCAGGAATTAAGCTTGGGGATGCTTGATACGTCTCCAACGTATCTATAATTTTTGATTGTTCCATGCTATTATATTACCCGTTTTGGAGGTTTATGGGCTTTACTTTATACATTTATATCATTTTTGGGACTAACCTACTAACCGGAGGCCCAGCCTGTATTGCTGATTTTTTTGCCTATTTCACTGTTTCGAGGGAAAGAAATATCAAACGGAGTCCAAACAGAATGAAACCTTTGGGAGCGTGATTTTTCGAACAAATGTGATCCAGAGCACTTGGAGTGAAAGTCAAGAAGCAGCCGAGGCGGCCACGAGGGTGGAGGGCGCGCCTACCTCTATAGGGCGCGCCCTTATCTCGTGGGCCCCTCGGGCGTCCACCGACGTACTTCTTCCTCCTATATATACCCACCTACCCCGAAAACATCAGGGAGCCCATGAAAAACTATGTCCACCGTCGTAACCTTTTGTATCCGTGAGATCCCATCTTGGAGCCTTCACCGGCGCTCCGCCGGAGGGGGAATCAACCACGGAGGGCTTCTACATCAACACCATAGCCCCTCCGATGAGTTGTGAGTAGTTTACCACAGACCTTTAGGTCCATAGTTATTAGCTAGACGGCTTCTTCTCTCTTTTTGGATCTCAATACCATGTTCTCCTCGATCTTCTTGGAGATCTATTCGATGTAAATCTTTTTGCGGTGTGTTTGTCGAGATCCGATGAATTGTGGGTTTATGATCAAGTTTATCTATGAGAAATATTTGAATCTTCTCTGAATTCTTTTATGTGTGATTAAGTTATTTTTGCAAGTCTCTTCGAATTATCAGTTTGGTTTGGCCTACTAGATTGATCTTTCTTGCAATGGGAGAAGTGCTTAGCTTTGGGTTCAATCTTGCGGTGTCCTTTCCCAGTGACAGCAGGGGCGGCAAGGCACATATTGTATTGTTCCCATCGAGGATAAAAAGATGGGGTTTATATCATATTGCATGAGTTTATCCCTCTACATCATGTCATCTTTCTTAATGCATTACTCTGTTCTTAATGAACTAAATACTCTAGGTGCATGTTGGATAGCGGTCGATGTGTGGAGTAATATTAGTAGATGCAGGCAGGAGTCGGTCTACTTGTTGCGGACGTGATTCCTATATACATGATCATGCCTAGATAATCTCATAATTATTTGCTTTTCTATCAATTGCTCGACAGTAATTTGTTTACCCACCGTAATACTTATGCTATCTTGAGAGAAGCCACTAGTGAAACCTATGGCCCCCGGGTCTATCTTTTATCATATAAGCTTTCAATCTACTTTTATTTGCATCTTTACTTTTCCAATCTATATTATAAAAATACCAAAAATATATTTATCTTATCATACTATCTCTATCAGATCTCACTTTCGCAAGTGTTCGTGAAGGGATTGACAACCCCTTTATTGCGTTGGTTGCGAGTTCTTTGTTTGTTTGTGTAGGTGCGTGGGACTTTTGAGGAGCCTCCTACTGGATTGATACCTTGGTTCTCAAAAACTGAGGGAAATATTTACGCTACTATTGCTGCATCACCCTTTCCTCTTCAAGGAAAACCAACGCAAGCTCAATACATAGCAACATCCCCAATAATAAGAATATCATATTTCTTCTTGACAGTAGGGAGAGGAAATTCAAAACCTACAATAATAATAGTTGGAATTTTTCCAATAGAATTGATGCTATGAACTTGAGGTTGTTTCCTCGAAAGTGTATCGTATGCTCATTACCATTAACATGAAAAGTGACATTGCCTTTGTTGCAATCAATAACAGCCCCTGCAGTATTCAAAAAGGGTCTACCAAGGATAATCTACATACTATCATCCTCGGGAATATCAAGAATAACAAAGTCCGTTAAGATAGTAACATTTGCAACCACAACAGGCACATCCTCACAAATACCGACAGGTATAGCAGTTGATTTATCAGCCATTTGCAAAGATATTTCAGTAGGTGTCAACTTATTCAATTCAAGTCTACGATATAAAGAGAGAGGCATAACACTAACACCGGCTCCAAGATCACATAAAGCAGTTTTAACATAGTTTCTTTTAATGGAGCATGGTATAGTTGGTACTCCTGGGTCTCCAAGTTTCTTAGGTATTCCACCCTTAAAAGTATAATTAGCAAGCATGGTGGAAATTTCAGCTTCCGGTATCTTTCTTTTATTTGTAGTAATATATTTCATGTACTTAGCATAAGGATTTACTTTAAGCATATCAGTCAAACGGATACGCAAAATGATAGGTCTAATCATTTCAGCAAAGCGCTCAAAATTCTCATCATCCTTTTTCTTGGATGGCTTAGGAGGAAAAGGCATGGGTTTCTGAACCCATGGTTCTCTTTCTTTACCGTGCTTTCTAGCAACAAAATATCTCTTATCATAACGTTGATTCTTTGATTGTGGGTTATCAAGATCAACAGCAGGTTCAATCTCTACATCATTATTATTGCTAGGTTGAGCATCAATATGAACATTATCACTAGGTTCATGTTCATCACCAGATTGTGTTTCAGCATTAGAAATAGAAATATCATTGGGATTCTCAGGTGTGTCTACAACAAGTTTACTAGAAGCATGCAAAGTCCTATCATTTTTATTGTTCTTATTTTTAGAAGAACTAGGTGCATCTAAATTATTTCTCTAAGAATATTGCTCAACTCTCTTAGGATGGCCTTCAGGATACAAAGGTTCCTGAGTCATTTTACCCGTTCTAGTAGCCACTCTAACAGCAAAGTCATGTTTATTATTTAATTCATCGAGCAAATAACTTTGAGATTTAAGTACTTGTTCTGCTTGAGTGGTGACCATAGAAGCATATTTACTAATGAGTTTAAGTTCACCTTTAACTCTAGCCATATAATCACTCAAACGTCCAATCATGTAAGAATTACTCTTTAATTCTCTACCAACATAAGCATTAAATTTTTCTTGTCTAGCCATAAAGTCATCAAATTCATCTAAATATTGGCTAGGAAACTTAGGGGATTTCAACTTTATCATATCTATAGAGAGAATTTACCTTTACTACCTGTGCCGGGTTATCAAGACCATGTATTTCTTCAACAGGAGGTAAATTCTTAACATCTTCAGCTTTAATACCTTTTCTTTCATAGATTTCTTTGCCTCTTGCATATCTTCAGGACTGAGAAGTAGAACACCCCTCTTCTTCGGAGTTGATTTAGGAGTTGGTTCAGGAATTGGCTCAGGAATTGGCTCAGGAAGATTCCAATTATTTTCATTAGTCAACATATTATTCAATAATAATTCAGCTTGATCAACTATTCTTTCCCTGAAAACACAACCAACACAACTATCCAAGTGGTCCTTGGAAGCATCAGTTAGTCCATTATAAAAGATATCAAGTATTTCATTTCTCTTAAGAGGATGATCAGGCAAAGCATTAAGTAACTGGAGAAGCCTCCCCCAATCTTGTGGGAGACTCTCTTCTTTGATTTTGCACAAAATTATATATTTCCCTCAAGGCAACTTGTTTCTTATGAGCAGGGAAATATTTAGCAGAGAAGTAATAAATCATATCCTGGGGACTACGCACACAACCAGGATCAAGAGAATTAAACCAAGTTTTAGCATCACCCTTTAATGAGAACGGAAATATCTTAAGGATATAATAGTAGCGAGATTTCTCATCATTAGTGAACAGGGTGGCTATATCATTTAACTAGTAAGATGTGTCACAACAGTTTCAGATTAATAGCCATAAAAAGGATCAGATTCAACCAAAGTAATTATCTCAGGATCGACAGAGAATTAATAATCCTTATCAGTAACAAAGATAGGTGAAGTAGCAAAAGTAGGGTCTTATTTCATTCTAGCATTTAGAGATTTCTGTTTAAGTTTAGCTAATAACTTCTTAAGATCAGATCTATCATTGCAAGCAAGAATATCTCTAGTAGTTTCTTCATCCATAACATAACCCTCTGGAACAACAGGCAATTCATATTTAGGGGGAGAACCATCATCATCACTATCTTCAATAATTTCATTTTCAATAATTTCATTCTCTCTAGCCCTAGCAAGTTGTTCATCAAGAAATTCACCTAATGGCACAGTAGTATCAAGCACGGAAGTATTTTCACCATAAGTATCATGCATAGCAGAAGTGGCATCATCAATAACATGCGACATATCAGAATTCATAGCAGTAGCAGGTTTAGGTGTCACAAGCTTACTCATAACAGAAGGAGAATCTAGTGCAGAGCTAGATGGCAGTTCCTTACCTCCCCTCGTAGTTGAGGGATAAATCTTAGTTCTTTCGTCTTTCAAGTTCCTCATAGTGACCAGCAGATATAAATCCCAATTGACTCAAAGAATAGAGCTATGCTCCCCGGCAACGGCGCTAGAAAATAATCTTGATAACCCACAAGTATAGGGGACCGCAACAGTTTTCGAGGGTAGAGTATTCAACCCAAATTTATTGATTCGACACAAGGGGAGCCAAAGAATATTCTCAAGTATTAGCAGTTGAGTTGTCAATTCAACCATACCTGGATAACTTAGTATCTGCAGCAAAGTATTTAGTAGCAAAGTAGTATGGAAGTAACGGTAACGGTAGCAGTTTTGTAGTAATTGTAACAGTAGCAACGGTGAAGTAAATAAGCAAAGCACAATATGTGAAAAGCTCATAGGCATTGGATTAGTGATGGATAATTATGTCGGATGCGATTCCTCATTTAATAGTTATAACATAGGGTGACACAGAACTAGCTCCAATTCATCAATGTAATGTAGGCATGTATTCCGAATATAGTCATACGTGCTTATGGAAAAGAACTTGCATGACATCTTTTGTCCTACCCTCCCGTGGCAGCAGGGTCCTAATGGAAACTAAGGGATATTAAGGCCTCCTTTTAATAGAGTACCGGACCAAAGCATTAACACATAGTAAATACATGAACTCCTCAAACTACGGTCATCACCGAGAAGTATCCCGATTATTGTCACTTCGGCGTTGTCGGATCATAACACATAATAGGTGACTATAGACTTGCAAGATAGGATCAAGAACTCACATATATTCATGAAAACATAATAGGTTCAGATCTGAAATCATGGCACTCAGGCCCTGGTGACAAGCATTAAGCATAACAAAGTCATAGCAACATCAATCTCGGACCATAGTGGATACTAGGGATCAAACCCTAACAAAACTAACTTGATTACATGGTAAATCTCATCCAACCCATCACCGTCCAGCAAGCCTACGATGGAATTACTCACACACGATGGTGAGCATCATGAAATTGGTGATGGAGGATGGTTGATGATGACGACGGTGACGGGTCCCCCTCTCCGGAGCCCCGAACGGACTCCAGATCAACCCTCCCGAGAGAGATTAGGGCTTGGCGGAGGCTCCGTATTGTAAAACGCGATGAAACTTTCTCTCCAATTTTTTTTCTCCACAAAAGCAAATATATGGAGTTGGAGTTGAGGTCGGTGGACGTCCAGGTGGCCCACGAGGCAGGGGGCGCGCCCAAGGGGAGGGGGCGCACCCCCACCCTCGTGGACAGGGTGTGGGCCCCCTGACGCTATTTCTTTCACCAGTATTTTTTATTAATTCTAAAAAGTTGCTCCGTAGATTTTCAGGTCATTCCGAGAACTTTTATTTCTGCACAAAAATAACACCATGGCAGTTCTGCTGAAAACAACGTCAGTTCGGGTAAGTTCCATTCAAATCATGCAAGTTAGAGTCCAAAACAAGGGCAAAAGTTTTTGGAAAAGTAGATAGGACGGAGACGTATCATGTAGCCACCAATTTATGGTGCAGGGGGTGGGCTATTTATAGCCAGGAGGCAACCCGACCTGATTTGTCCAACATGACCCTGGGTCACTAAGGAACTGACACGTGTCCAATGGTCAGATTTCAAACACACGTGGTAGCTTTACTTGGGCTAAAAGTAAAACTGACTCATCCAGCTCTGGATAAGATTTGCTCTCATTGTCTTCGCTTGAAGACATAGGATTTGGTTAAGCATCACTTCAGTCACTCTGACTTTGTTCACTTGGACCCCACTTAATAGTACGGTGGTTCCTATGACTTAACAAAGAAGAAAAGGAAACTACGAAACAACTATGTCTTTGCACTCCATATTCTTCATGCGATGTCTTCTCTTGTCATAGTCATCAATGTGAATATCTTCACAGACCACCATTGTCATCAATGTCTTCACACATTTTTAGGGGTCATCTCTGGTAGGTAAACTGAATCAATATGGGACTAGTACCTATGTTATCCTGCAATTCTCACAAACACATTAGTCCCTCAACCAGGTTTGTCGTCAATACTCCAAAACCAACTAGGGGTGGCACTAGATGCACTTACAATCTCCCCCTTTTTGGTGGTTGATGAGAAACTGGGTGAAGTTTTCAACGGGGATAAAAGTATGTAAAAGTTTAGCGTTGTGAGTATTGTATTCATACATATGACGAGGCTCCCCCTGAAGATGTGCATATAAATGATTTGCTTTTGGATGCAAATGCACATGGAAGGTTTTGCTTTGTGGAGGCCATCTTCAAAGTGTGAAGACAATACATTATGCATATAGAAAGATAATGAAGATAATGATATGCATAATGGAAAATGGATGTTTGCAGAATGACTTCATGCAGAATTCATCATCGCAACACAGAGTAGCAGAAAAATAGCAGACGACCATCGAGTTTAAGTGTTACAACTCAAAGAACCAAATGTATCAAAAACGAGAGTTGTAAAAACTTGGCAAAATAACGCAACCACCCATAAGGACCCGCTTGAAGACTATCAACTCATATGCTTCTCCCCCTTTTGTCAGTACTGACCAAAAAGGTTTGAAGACATAGAGCATCTACTTGTTCCCATAAGGAGCAGATGGTGGAGTAGGGTCGACGTTGGAGTTTGGTAGTGTAGAAGGGCCTGATGCAGTGTCGAGATGCAGTGTAGCCATGGTTGGTAAAGTGGCATCATCTTCTTCATCGATGACATTCGCAACCACAGTTGTTGCCGAAGATGAATATTCAGAATCTTCAAGAGAGGGAGTGCGGCACCAACTTGCATTTGGTGGAGGCCTGGAATCAAACTTGAAGCTCTCGGTGAAGCCATATGCGCGAAGATCGTCTTCAGAACACAGCAGAGTGAGGCTCTTCCAGGACCGCCGTGCATTCTCATGGGCAACAAATGAGTTCTTGGTGGCCAGGTTGGGAATGCGATTGACATCCACCAAGAGATTATGCATCTGATGCTTTAGCCAGTCGTGGTGCTTGTCCTGCTTCTGATGTAAGGCCACAAGCAGCTCTCGGTCATTAAGTACATGAGAAAGCTTCTGAGGCCTTTGAGCAATTGTACTGGCAGTGGCTTCGGTATTTGCTCGATGAGGCATACGCACATTGCCATCCAAAGGATAAGCAGGAATAGCAGCATTTGGTACACGAACTCCTTCTATTGGCTGAGTGAAGCTTTGATGATCAACATTATGAAGATATAGTGGCTCCTTGGCAGGCTTGGGGTAGATGGCTTCAACTGATAGATCAACCTCAGGCAGAAAGACAAGATGATTGCATGCTGAAGGCTGATAGTTGATAGTAGAGTGAAGTTTGATCAAGCGCATCACCCATGGAGCATAAAACTTCCGGCCAAACAGATCAATCCCAGATGCAGCAAGTTGTCTCATGAAGAAATCCTGGGAGTTGAATCTGATGCCATTGACAATATAGAATACCAAAGTCTTCATAGTGCCTTCAAGTTTGGCTTCAGAAGAATGTCCCTTGATTCGCCATAGAGTACGCCTCAATATATGATAGACTATGCGGGGCAAGTACTCGAGGTCCTGGACAAAGAATTCCTTGGGATATTCTGCATCTTGAGGCAATGGCTTCATCATGGTGAGCATCTGACTCATATTGGGTTCAAGCCTCTGAAAAATGCTCGGCAGATCTTCTCTGTGATGTTAACAACCAGGCTCATACAGTTCACCTAGAGTGGGCAGGGAGGTAAGCTCTATGATGTCTTGAGCTTTGGCTTCATTATGCATATCTCCTGTCATCCACTCGAGGATCCATGTCTTCGGATCCCTGTTGTAGCCATGAATGTGAAGAGTAGCATAGAACTGCAGCAGAAGCTCTTCATTCCAGTGCTCTTTGGCAGTGACAAATTGCAGAAGACCAGCATCCTTAAAGCAGTCCAGAGCCTCTTCAAGACAAGGGAGCCCAGCAATAGCTTCACAATCAAGACACGTGTGAGGAAAGATTCTCTCTTGATTATAGAGGACACATGAGTAATAGTTGCTCTGTTGATGGCTCCAGAAGCGATCTGAAGAGATCTTTCGCTTCGAGTATGGGTTCTTGTCCTTGTCAAAGAAAGTATTGTGTGCTCTGAAGCTGTTGACACTGAAAGATCTTGGTGATGTAGCAGCACCTGGAAGCCTTGGCAGCCTGGGCTTAGGCTTCTGAACATGTGGTCGCTGCTCCACATGATAATCATATTGTGGTCCAGGACCAGTGGGAGGGAACCAGGATTGGCCAGCGAACTATGACCAACTCCCCATCACGGTTGTAAGCCGTTTCCATAGTGTGAGGCCTTGGGGGAGTAACAGCACTGTTAGTGGGGACCGGCGTCACAGAGGCTTCAGGGTTAACATTGGCTTCAGGAACAACATTTGCTACAGGCTCCACATGATCTTCAGCCAAGACAGGGTCATTGGCTTCAGCAGTGTTTGTGGAAGCCTCATGGTTCTCAACCTCCATTTGGTCAACGACCGGAGGATCTTGCACAATCACATTCTCCTCGAGAATGACTTGATCTGGGGCAGGGGGTGTGGCAACTCTCTCTTCTCTTCTTTCTTCTTCATCGGTTGATGCAGCCGGAATGTCTTCAGCAGATTTGGCTTCAGACACTGGAACTGTCACAGAAGGATTCTCTTCAGGGAACACTTGACGTGCCACTGAGATGGATTGTTGTGAATCTTCTTCTAGGATGGTTAACATGGAGACAAATGGCTTGAGACCTCTGCGAAGTCGTTGAAACACGGGTGATGCCTTTGGTGATGGTGTGGTCTCCATGTAGTTGTCGTCATTCAGCACTTGATTGGTAACTGATGCTGGTGGAGTGCGGGGTGTTTCATCATGAACTGGGGTTTCTTCTTGAGGGCGCTCAGCCCAGGAATCATCTTGAGCGATTGGCGTCAAAGGACGACCAATGCTAACATATTCACTGCTCGTTGGAGCAGGCGATGATACCAAGTGGTGCTTTAGTTGAGGAAGGACTTCATCATCAGCAACATTGTCGTTATGTCCAATGTCTTCAGCTGCGTTGGGGTCAACAGCTGGAATTTGTTCTTCTACTTGAGCCTCTGTGGAAGCAGACTGGTGGAGCACAACACGTCGCTCTTGATTTGTGGCAGCAAGAGGAGCAACGGAGATGGGTTCAACAATGAGAGGCTGAGAGGCAACAACACGCTCTTTCTTCGAAGACTTAGTTCCCTTAGTCTTCAGCTTCTTCTTGGAAGGAGCATCGTCAGATACGTCCTTGTGCTTGTGCTTCTTGGCTTCAGCTTTAGCCACCCTTGTTTTCTTCAGCTCTGAAGCTGCTGAGGGGACCTTAGGCTTCGAGCCTATCATACTGGCAGGGAAGACAATGCGAGGTTCTTCCTGACTTGGTGCAGTTTGGGTCTCAGCAGGCTTCTTCTGTTTGGCAGCCATCCTGGGATCGATGCTAGGGTGCCCAAGAGCTTTGCGCTTCTCAGCTTCATTGTGAGCTTGAAAACATTTCTGAGCGAAATACTTCATGCGCTCTCGTGAGCCTTTAGCTTCAGTACGCTTCTTGTGGAACTCCTCCTTGAGGTCATGCAACATCTTCTTGAAGATTTGAACATCTGCCACGCTAAGCTTGGCCATGTTCTTCTTGAAGTGAGCCTTCTCATAATCAATCTTGTTTTTCAGCTCAACAATCTTCTGAGCCAAGGCCAATTCACCAGTATTGGCACCATGGAAGGTGACGCTGATGTCCACAGGGAGCAGAAGATCATCAATACTGATGTCCTGGTTATCGAACCACTCATAATTGAAGTTATTTAGAATATCAACATCAAAGAGGGGCAGATCATTGAAGATTTCTGCCTCTTTCTTGTTCTTGAATTTCCAAAGCATCATCACCAACATCTTCATCACTGGACAGATGAATGGCTTCATCTTCGTTGCGCAGAACAGCAAATGGAGTCATGGGTTTCCCAGTGGCCTCTTGGGCAATGGCTTCTTGGTCCTCTTGGACACACGAGATAAGTCTTCAGACTGCACACTGGATTCAGGCGGTGCAGTCTTCAGAGTCTTCCTGGTTGAAGCTTTTGGTGAAGTAGATGGCTTTGAAGCTTTTGCCTTCTTCTTCTTCTGCTCCTTTGGAGGTGAGGGAGCATCTTCAGAATCAGCTTCACCATCAGATTGCTCCACAGCTGCTCTCTGAGTAGCAATGTGAGACAGAAGCCCATCAAAATTGGCGAAGCGGCCAATTCTGTTCTCATTAGCTTCACGTGTCCCATCAGATCTTGGAGCAGAGGGGCCGGGGTTGAAGTTGAGGCCAAAATCCTTTTTGTTCTTCTCAGCAGAATCTTTAGCAAACTTATAGTTGCGCTTAAAAAGATTGTCTTCACGACACCATAACAGAAAAGATGGGTCGGCATTTTCAGGTTGTGGTCCTCTGACCATGCAAGGATAGAATTTTTGCTCAATGGCTTCAGCCTTGCTCTTCGGCACCAAGGAGCGGTATAGGCAGTCACCCCATGGGTGCTTGATGGCATTCTTTTCAGCAAATTCAGGCGTGACAAACCTATACTTGAACCATTGCTCAGCCCAATATATTCGGATCCACTGAATCCAGTTCTTGCGCTGGTTGTAGTTTTCTCCAGGGTCTGACTTGTACAGCTCATACAGATCAGGGGGCAGATCGAGTGCAGGGTTGCCACGGCGTTGCCTGCCGCCCTTGCGTGCAGACTTCTCTGAAGCCATAATGTTCAGACTGATTGACTTCAATATAGTGAATGGCTTCTGTCTGCTGGTCAGACAAGAACTGGCTTCAAGAGATTCAATGTGTCGTTGTAAGTATTCTTTTGATCGAACTCTTTACCATTGTCGTCAGGACCCAGATGACTTTTGGTTGGCATTGGCGTTGTGTATCCTTTGCAGTCTTGCATTCCAAACTTCTTCAGGCAATCTTTGAGTTATTTCTCTTGTGGTCTCTATAACGAGCTAAATACCTGTTTTACTTAAAGTCCCGCAGCTTTCCCCTGGAGGGGGACATGTCAAATAATCCCATCTCTTGCTTATCGCACTATTTGTATCATTCTGCTTTCATAGCAGCCCTTTTTAATAAACAATACATAGCTCTTATCTATTATTTTATTCATCTATTTTTCTACAAATATGTTCAGTCATGACATTATGCAACCGTACACTTTGGTACGGCCAATACACCAGGGGCTTAAGCACCCCATAACATGGTGTGAGAAGACCGAACACTCTCACGAGTGCGGCACCCCGAACTTATAGCACTATACGCATCGGCTCTGAATCATGTCTTGGGTCAATAGTTGGGTTTGCCTGGCTCCCATGTTTTGGTACCTTACGTTCCGCAATGTTGGCTAAGGTAGCACTGGGAGAACTACTGCGATTGTGCCCCAGTTGAGCTGGGTTAACACCTCAGTAGAGAAAGCTAAAACTGACCGTCATGATAGTGCGAGAGACCGGTCGCTATTCGCGAGGTTTTTTGAGTCCCTAAAGACTTATGCCGCTTACAGCGAGGAGCCGGATTTATCTGGCCTAGGCGTGGATAGTGCCCCAAACTCGGTCTTCCGAATACTAGGGGCTTCAACGAAATTTAAAATTATAGAATTCTATGGCTAAGTGAGAGTGATAAAGCATTATAAGTCCGATGGCCTGGTTCGTTGTGCTGAGCGCCTCCCTAGATGGACCCAAGAATGGGAACAAGAGCGCTCAGGTTTATCCCGAACACCCCAGCACTCATGGCATGGGGGTAGAAGACGACGACTTGCATCTCTCAGATTTGATAAACGGCCGCACAGAAGGTAATATTTTAAATTAACAAGCGTTGCTTAGCGCATATGAACAAAGTTTTCAGCGCACAGGATAACAGATGAGAGTCTACTCAAAAATTACATCTTTGGAGCATTCACCCGCTATAAGGCGGGCACCCTTCAGGACGCCCTTATAATACATCTCGGGCGTGCGATACTCCTTGCCCGGTGGTGGCGCGTCCGTCAAAAGGTTCTCAGCGTCCAGCTTGCCCCAGTGCACTTTAGCACGGGCAAGGGCCCGACGGGCACCTTCAATACAAACGGAGCGCTTGATGACTTCAATCCAGGGACAAGCGTCCACCAGCCGCCGCACCAAACCGAAGTAGCTCCTAGGCGTGGCTTCTCTAGGCCACAGCCGAACTATGAGGGCCTTCATGGCCTATTCGGCAACCTTGTGGAGCTCGACCAGCTGCTTCAGCTAGTCGCTCAGGGTCATCAGATGTCTGGCCTCAGCATATTGAGACCAGAACACCTTTTCCGCCGAGCTCCCCTCCTCGGCTCGGTAGAACGCGGCAGCATCAGACACACTACGGGGCAGATCGGCGAACGCTCCTAGAGAGCTCCGGATTCAGGTAAGTAATAGATAATTTACTTTTATATTCTTGCTTTGCATAAAGAATGCCTTACCCGCCGCTATCTTCTTTATCGCCTCAATCTCCTGGAGGGCCTTCTGGGCTTTGGCCTTAGCGGTTTTGGCACTCTCAAGAGCCAAGGCGAGCTCGGACTCTCGAGTCTTCGAGTCACGCTCCAAACTCTCGTGTTTCTCCACGAGAGCCTGGAGCTCTTGCCGCACCTCTGCCACCCACGCCTCCTGCTTCTCTCGCTCGGTGCGCTCCAAGGCCGCACTGTTTTCGGCCTTGGACACCGCTTCCTTCAGGGTCGCCACCTCGATCGTGGCCCCTGCAACATTCACGTTGGTCCTGTCATTATTTGCAACCAGGTATTTCTATATACATTTACATACGGTATTACATACCCTCCTTGTCCTCGAGCTGCTTCTTGGCACGGCTGAGCTTGTTCTCGGACTGCTCGAGGCTCTCCTTCAATGCATTGACCTACACCGTCAGTGCGGCAGAGGTCAGCAGTGCAGCCTGCATTCCCATATTGACATATTTATGTTAGACTCATGGGTATATCTTTTTAGATCCTCATCTCGGCTTTTCTTTCCGAACACCAAACTGAGCATCAGGGGCTACTGTCTATGCGGTAACATTTTTATATGTTTTGAATACATACCTCAAAGCCTGTTAACAGGCTTGTACAGGCTTCTGACAGCCCGCTCTTGGCGGACTGAACCTTTTGAATCACTGCACTCATAACAGTGTGGTGTTCCTCGTCGATGGAGGCACCGTTAAGTGCCTCCAGCAAATCGTCCCGTGCCTCCGGTTGGATGGAGGCCGCAGGCATCGTAGGCGTGCCCTTCTTGCGAAGGCGCCGCCTACCGGTCTCTGGAACCGTTGATGGTTCCGAAGCAGTGGTCGGCCTAGGGCCGGACTTAGATCCCTCCGGGGCTTTACCACCCTTGGGCCTGGAGTCCGGGAGGTTGCCTTGCGGCGCCTCCAGGACCACCTCCTCCTGGTTTAGTCCCTTTTGGGACTCCACCTCGGCGTCATCCGTAGGAAGAGGGGAGGAGGCCGTCGGAAGTGAAGCGCTATACACGTCCGACGAATCCAGGGAGTTGCTCGACGAATCACCGAGCTGAGCCTTGGGCGGACTGCATGATTGAATTCGGCGTCAGAAAATATCGAATAATAAAGGAGCGCCATGAGTTATTCTGGTATCCGGACACTTACGATTTTGCCAGGGGCTTGACCCTGGATGGCCATTCCTCCCCGCCGTCCTCGGCATCGGAGGCGTAGTCCGGCAGAAGGGTCCTTCCCTTCTTGGACCCTCCGGCCTCCCCAGTTGGGGTGGCCTTCCTTTTCTTTCCTCCCCCCGTTGGAGGGGGAGAGGCTTCTTCTTCTTCCTCCTCCTCGTCCTCAGAGGCGGAGGGTGCTTCGGGGTTGTCAGGCGATGAATCCGACACAACCAGGCGCTAGGAACTCTTTCGAGTCCCCGTGGCTTCCTTCTTGGCCTTCTTCTCCGGCACCACGTGGGGTGCCGGAACCAGCAGCCCCGTCAATCGGGCGTCCGCTGGGTCTTCTGGTAAGGGAGCCAGACAGTCAACCTTCCCGGACTTCTTCAGCCAGTCCTGTCAAAGGTAAGGAAGTTTAGATCCCACATAGAGTCAGCCTATGAAAAACAAGAGTCCCGTAAAGGGTAGAATAGCATACCTCGTTGGCCTGACGCCACGAGCTAAATCCGCGATATTCGGTAGCGGATGCGGGGGCCTTAGCGCCCTTAAACAGCACCTTCCAGGCATCTTCGTACGTAGTGTCGAAGAGGTTGCTCAAGGTTTGGTGCTGTGACGGATCAAACTCCCACAATTTGAAGGCCCGTTGTTGGCAGGGGAGGATCCGGCGGATGAGCATGACCTGGACTACGTTGACAAGCTTGAGATTCTTGTTCACCAGCTTTTGGACGCAGGTTTGAAGTCCGGTCAGCTCTTCTGAATCTCCCCACGTTAGGCCCGTCTCTTTCCAGGAAGTGAGCTGTGTGGGGAAGCCAGATCAGAATTCGAGGGCCGCCGCCCATTTGGGGTCGCGCGGCTCGGTGATGTAGAACCACCCCGATTGCCATCCCTTTATTGTCTCCACAAAGGAGCCCTCGAGCCATAGAACGTTGGCCATCCGGCCCACCATGGCACCTCCGCACTCCGCTTGGCGGCCGCCCACTACCTTCGGCTTGACATTAAAAGTCTTCAGCCATAAGCCAAAGTGGGGCTGGATGCAGAGGAAGGCCTCACACACGACGATGAACGCCGAGATGTTGAGGATGAAGTTCGGGGCCAGATCGTGGAAGTCCAGGCCATAGTAGAACATGAGCCCCCGGACAAACGGGTGAAGAGGAAAGCCCAGTCCGTGGAGGAAATGGGGGAGAAATACAACCCTCTCATGGGGCCTTGGGGTGGGGATGAGTTGCCCCTCATCTGGAAGCCGGTGCACGATGTCGTCAGACAAGTATCCGGCCTTCCTCAACTTTTTGATTTGTCCCTCCGTCATGGAGGAGGCCATCCATCTACCTCCCGCTTCGGACATGATTGGAGAAGGTTGAGGTGGGAAGTGTGGACTTGGGCGGTGGAGCTCTAGTGCGCAGGGATGGATAAGCAAAGGAGGAAGAAGGCGTAAATGGAAAGGGTAGATCCTTCTCCCCTTATATGGGCGGCCGAAACTACAAGCCCCCACCGCCTAATAAAACTCGCTTATCTCCCAAGCACCACGGTTAATGGCGCGGTTGGGTTACCCACGCCCGTATTGATGAGAATCCCGGAATAAGGGGACACCATCTCTGCTTTGACAAGACGTGCCAAGGAAACTGCCTCGCTAAACGCGCTAAGGTGGAACAGTAAAATGATTCGAATAAGGGCTTGGCCGTGGTGTGATGTCATGCTACGGAATACATCAGCAGATTAGATTTGTCCAGATATTATTCTCTCTACGGTGGTATGTAGAACTTATTTTGCAAAGCCAGACACTATCCTTGTGTTCAACATCTTCTATGAAGTATTCGGAGGAGGAACCCTCCTTGCAATGCCAAAGACAATTTGCGCGCCGGACTCGTCGTCATTGAAGCCTGGTTCCGGGTCTACTGAGGGAGTCCTGGATTAGGGGGTGTCCGGATGGCCGGACTATGACATTTGGCCGGACTCCCGGACTATGAAGATACAAGATTGAAGACTTCGTCCCGTGTCCGGATAGGACTTTCCTTGGCGTGGAAGGCAAGCTTGGTGATATGATATGAAGATCTCCTCCCATTGTAACCGACTCTGTGTAACCCTAGCCCTCTCCGATGTCTATATAAGCTGGAGAGTTTTAGTCCGTAGGACGAACAACAATCATACCATAGGCTAGCTTCTAGGGTTTAGCCTCTCTGATCTCGTGGTAGATCAACTCTTGTACTACCCATATCATCAATATTAATCAAGCAGGAGTAGGGTTTTACCTCCATCGAGAGGGCCCGAACCTGGGTAAAAACATCGTGTCCCTTGTCTCCTGTTACCATCCACCTAGACGCACAGGTCGGGACCCCCTACCCGAGATCTGCCGGTTTTGACATCGACAATGTTCTTGGCAGTTGAGTCCAGTTGGATGAACTTCTTGACATCAGCAGGAGTAACACCTTCACCGGCCTTGGGAACGCCGTTCTTGACGACATACCAGAGATTGACGTCAATGGCTTCAAGATGCATACGCATCTTATTCTTCCAGTAGGGGTAATCAGTGCCATCAAAGACAGGGCACGCATCGGAGACCTTGATTATCCCTGCAGTCAACATAGCTAAACTCCAGGTGGTTAAACCGAATCACACAAAACAAGCGAGCACCTTGCTCTGATACCAATTGAAAGTGCTAGTATTCGACTAGAGGGGGGTGAATAGGCAATTTTTATGAAAGTCTTCAAAACATGGGTGCTTTGAAGACAAATAATAGAAATGAACCTATTGATATGCAGCGGAAGGTAGACTACACTAGACAAGCCATAGTCAAGTAAGCAATGTAGTGAAAGCACGAAGACTATCAGCAGCTAGGTAGTATGGATCAGGATGGAAGATAGTATGAAGCCAAACAGTAAACAGTCTTCACACAGTGAAGTCAATCAGATCAGGCAAATGGGCAAAGACTTCACGAAGACAAATTGTAAGTAAAGAGAGAGAGGAAGGATAGAAACAGTTGCTCGAAGAGGACAAGGGATTTGTTGGACCAGTTCCAGTTGCTGTGACAACTGTACGTCTCGTTAGGGAGGCTAAGATTCAACTCAGAAGACCACGTCTTCACCTTATTCCCCTTGAGCTAAGGACACTTAGTCCTCGACCAATCACTCTGGTAAGTCTTCAAGGGAGACTTCCAAACCTTCATAGAATTCATTCACCAGCAATCCACAATGACTCTTGGATGCTCAGAACGCGACGCCTAACCGGCTAGAGGATTCACAGTCCTCAAGTGTAATAAGTCTTTAGATCACGCGGACAGAAAGACTTCAGTGATGCCTAACACTCTTTGGCTTTGGGTGTTTTGGGCTTTGTCCTCACAAGGATTACTCTCTCAAAAGCTTAGGAGGTAGGTTGCTCTCAAACGACAAAAGTCGTGCACTAAATCTGAGCAGCCACCAATTTATGGTGTAGGGGGTGGGCTATTTATAGCCAGGAGGCAACCCGACCTAATTTGTCCAAAATGACCCTAGGTCACTAAGGAACTGACACGTGTCCAACGGTCAGATTTTAAACACACGCGACAGCTTTACTTGGGCTACAAGTAAAGCTGACTCATTCAGCTCTGGATAAGATTTGCTCTCATTGTCTTTGCTTAAAGACATAGGATTTAGTTGAGCATCACTTCAGTCACTCTGACTTTGTTCACTTGGACCATACTTAACAGTACGGTGGTTCCTATGACTCAACAAATAAGAAAAGGAAACTACGAAACAACTATGTCTTCGCACTCCATAGTCTTCATGCGATGTCTTCTCTTGTCATAGTCTTCAATGTGAATATCTTCACAGACCGCCATTGTCATCAATGTCTTCACACATTTTTAGGGGTCATCTCTGGTAGGTAAACCGAATCAATATGGGACTACTACCTGTGTTATCCTGCAACTCTCACAAACACATTTGTCCCTCAACCAAGTTGTCAATACTCCAAAACCAATTAGGGGTGGCACTAGATGCACTTACATTATGAGTTATGTGTTTTTGATGACCAAAGTTTGTTCGGAGACCCGGATGAGATCATGGACGTGACTAGGAGTCTCGAAATGGTCAAGACATAAAGATTGATATATTGGACGGCTATATTTGGACACCGGAAGTGTTCCGGAGAAGTTTCGGATAAAACCGTAGTGCCGGAGGGTTATCGGAACCCCCCGGGGGAACTAATGGGCCACATGGGCCTTAGTGGAGAGAGAGAGGGGCGGCCAGGGCAGGCCGCATGCCCCCTCCCCCTTGGGTCCGAATTGGACTAGGAGGAAGGGCGGCGCCCCCCTTTCCTTCTCTCTCTCCCTCTCCTTCCTTCCCCATCTTTCCCTCTTGGTGGAATCCTACTAGGACTAGTAGTCCTAGTAGGACTCCCCTTGTTGGGGCGCGCCTAGGAGGGCCGGCCGGCCTCCCCTTGCTCATTTATATACGGGGGTAGGGGGAACCCTAGAACACACAAGTTTCTCTCCCAACCGTGTGATGTGCCCCCCCTCCACAGTTACACACCTCGAGCACACCATAGTAGTGCTTAGGCGAAGCCCTGTGTCAGTAGCATCACCATCACCGTCACCACGCCGTCGTGCTGACAGAGCTCACCCTCGTCCTCAACTGGATCAAGAGCACGAGTGTAACAGCCTGATTTTTGGCCCTTTCTTTTCTTTTGATTTTCTCAGGTTTTTGCCTGAGTTTTCTTTTTCCGTGGCTATGTGGTCTGGAAACTGAAGTGCTTCCTGAGTGGCTTGTCATACCCAAATATTTCCCTAGACCTTTACATTTCCACCTTGGACCAAATCCCAATATTCTTTTTATTGGGAATATTCCTTTTCTATTAAAGGAATAACTCAATTTGCCCTAGGTTGTGAAGCAACCCATATTTCCCTCACTCCTAAAATTCCAAAATAATTCTCATAAATTGTTTGGGTCATATATTCATCAAATATGGCAAAAAAATTCATTGCCATGTTTAAAAATAATCCTCTAATAATTCTTTTCCTATTCTACCCTAAATGGAACATTGTGAAGCAAGTGATATTTTCCTTTGCCCAATTGACCTCAAACTTCTTGGACGTCTTTTCATGTCCATATAATTGCCAGATGCCAAAATGCAACCTCATTTTCCTAGTAATTATTTAATTATGATTTTCCAAACTTTCTGTCCAGAAAGAAACTTTGTGAAGAAGGTACAAGCTAGGCATATCCAAATGAGTTGCAATTTTGCATGGTTCTTCATATCATCATATCATAGCCCTCCACCAAATTTGAGCTCATGTCATGCCTCCATGTGAGCTCATCTTCAATTCTTAGTTTCTGGTCAGATTTTCCGTTTGTGAAGCAACTATATTTTATGTTGCTTCATGTAAGCTGCCAATTTACCAGGACATTTTGTTATCCATATAAACCCTCTCCACCAAGTTGTGGATCAATCCATTATTCCATTTGCCCTGTAGAATTTTTCCAAGTTTCTAATCAGATTAAAGCTTTGTGAAGCAAGTGCCACTTTGGTTCATCCAAATGGCCCGAAACTGTTCTGAGCATCTTTGCATCCTCAAATCATTGGGCCATGATAAAATTCAGCTCAATCCAATCATGTATGTGAGTGCATCATCCAAATATCTAAATCTGGCCATTATGGCACTTTCTATAGCAATCCCTCTCTAAACTCCTCCTCTTAAGCTGATGTTTGGTAATCAGGATCACCTTAGTGCTTGATCAAGCTGTGCCAAAGATCAGAGTCTAACTCCACATGTGTGAGCCACAACAAGTGACAAACACCTTGATGTTGCAATGTTTTGGAGCTAGTTGGGAATCAGTTCTTTGCCCCTGGACCAAATTATTTCCTCATTTAGACTAAGGGCACTAGGGTCAATTTAGTAGACATGGTCGGCCTGGCCAAAACCCGGAGTTTGCTCCAGTGCGCGTGGTGATCACGCTGATGTCATGCAAATTGCGTGCTCTGGAGTCTTCCCACCCCTGTTCCCATCGTCTCCCTCCTCATCTCGACGTCCAACCATGTCCTGGAGCTGCCACGTGATGCCCTGCGTCGCCCTGTGTTGCTGCCTCGTCGTGGTTCGCCATAAATGAGCCGCTAGCTCCATGCCCGTGCCATGCCCCGCCACTCACCTCCATTAGAGCTTGGTCCGGAGCTCGGCCATGAGCTCTAGAGCTTTCTTCACCCCAGGCAAGTCACAATACCCACTTGCATGCTAGTCATGCAGTAGCCATGGTTTTCAACTTGAATATTTAATAAATGTTTGCTTGTTTAAAATATGGTTATCGTTGTTCTGGTGATGCTTAGAGTTTCATGTTCACCTTTGTGCTATGGTTGTCTTGCACTCTGTTATCATGTTATACCTGCTAGTATTCCTTTCATATGTTTATGCTTGCTAGTAGTACATGTTGATGTTGGTGATGGTCTTCGGTGCATGACTGTCGTCTGTTCTGAGTGCCGCTGTTATGCATGTTCCATTGCATCCAGTTGGGTTACATGCTTGCATGGTAGCATTGTTGATATGTTCTTGCATGATATTTATTGTTGATGCTAGTGGTCATGCTATGTTTCTGAGAAGTGTATACTTGTGATGTTCATGTTAGTCAGTATGCCATGCTCAGTCAGATATATGATTTGTTGTTGTTGATATGTTAAGAAATAATGTTGCACAACCATGCTTATGTTGATGTCATGCTCATGTATTGTAGTTGCATCATGTTATTTTCATATGACTCAGCTTATTGCATTCAAGTTTAACCGGACTTAATTGAACTTGAACAACTGTTGGCTGAGTCATGGTGCCACCATATCGAGCTGACAAGTGCAACCAGATTTGCCGGTATGGGACGGTCCTAACTAGGTTTATTGTTATGCCTCTTGCTAGTGCCTCCAACTAGGGAAGGTTATGGGAGCGCGCTACCCTGATCAGGTATGCGAACATAAGCCTTGTGGGCCTGAGTTTGGTTATGTGCACATGTCCCTGTTTGGGACCATTTTTGTTTTGCCACGATGGTGGTTGTTTGCCTTTGGTAGGCTGGGCCACCCAGGACTGAATCCAAAAAAGGGGTGTTGGTCGGAGTGGTCGGGAGAGTGTCATAGCAGTAGATCGGTTTTGTTGGAACGCCGTTGGTCCACCCGAATGGGAGTGCGAGGCCATGGGTTCTATGGTGTGGGTAAAGTGTGCTACCTCTGCAGAGTGTGTGTGTGTGTGTGTGTGTGTGTGTGTGTGTGTGTGTGTGTGTGTGTGTTAAATCTAGCGATAGCCGCGCCCGCGGATAAGGGCCCAGTTCATAGTTGGTCACACTATGGGTCAACAGTAATATTAATAATAATGTGCTTAATAACAACCCCGATTCGATGATGAGATAAGTTGGTTATGTGATCCGTGATTGATCACCATTGGGTTACGAGGTAACCCATTGAACCAAGTGTGCTTCGGTGAATGATCATTGTGGTATCGAGGATACCGAGTTGTTGGATATTTGTGATGTTGTACGAGAATCGTGGGTAAAGATCAAGCTCCTTGTGGTCATGTAATGATTACTACGATATTGTTTATACCAAGCTTGATTTGATCCTAAGATGATCGTGTGATGTCCGAGGTTGGTAAGTGATGCATGTGATGGTTACGAGGTAACCCGAACAGAATAAGTGGTGCATGATAGTGTCATCATGTTGCATGCTAGCATCGTCAGATTCACATGTTTATGCCATGCTCATATTGTTCTAGCTGTACCATGTTCATGTTGTTCATGCCACATTGTTATGATAATTCTTGCTAGTCTTGTAATTGCCATGCTGTTGTTTGTCTTGAATGCTTCTGGTTATTGTGAGCTTGCAAGTACATTCAATGTACTGACCTGCCATGTCATGCCAGTTTGCAGGTCATGCCGGACTTGATTGCTTGTTTGACGTGGATTCCTTGTTTGCCAGCTAGGATAAGCGTTCTAGCCAGAGTCCATGTGGAGTGGAGTTCACCATCGTTGCTGTTGTTCCGCTGCTAGAAGTTATTCTGCTGCTTCGAGTTGTTCTGCTGCTTGCATAGAGCAACTGTGGCAGGCGTAGTGTCGCCGTGCCGATGTAACCCTTGTACCCAAATAGATTGTAATAAAGAGCTGATTTGTTCTATACTAAGCAGTGACGTATTCCAGAAGACTTCATCTCGATCTCTGGGATGGAATACGGGGCGTTCCGGTTCCTCTGATCCGGGGTGCCACAACGAAGGACGTCATCGAGCTGAATGTGTGCTGAACGCGGAGGTGTCGTACGTTCGGTACTTGGATCGGTTGGATCGTGAAGACGTTCGACTACATCAACCACCTTATTGAAATGCTTCCGCTTTCGGTCTATGAGGGTACGTGGACACACTCTCCCCTCTCGTTGCTATGCATCACCTAGATAGATCCTGCGTGATCATAGGGATTTTTTTTTTGAAATTACCGCGTTCCCAACATAATGCATGCTATAATCAATGAAGCACAAGACGCTCATGCCCCAGGCCAGCGTCAGGCTACCTGGGCCTGGCATCGGCACTGCTCCAGCACATATACGAAGACCATTCAAATGAACCGTGTACATGTCGTATGTGATCCCTTTGCCTCAAGATATATGTGCGCTCCAGGCAAGGCTGTTATCCCTGTTTCCAGCTCTACCCCATTCTCTTGACCATGTACTAGAATTCCTCAAAATACCATTAACACGTTAACCATAGGCATTGCAATGTGTTTTTGGAAACCAAACACTAGAGAGGGTCCAGAAAAATGTATCCCTATCATCAGAGGGTTACATCTTGACTATTATATTGTCCCATAACTTGATTTTTGGTAAATCCAAAAGCCACCTTTATAAGTATCCAGTTAAGATTAACGTTTGGCAACCCCAAGTAGGTCGTCTGATTCCTCTTGCATTTATTTTCAACCCTAATATTTGTCGCAAGGGAGCTGCCCCCATCGAACGAATTGTTTGCCATGGGGTGCAGTTCCCGTCGACCGTTTTCGCTCGTTCACCAACACACAAACCCAACGTGACCCTCCCAGACACAAAAGGCCCAGCCAAAAGGTTTTTTTGTTTAAAATTACCACATACCCAAACCTCTATATCTGGGGAGGTTTTTGCCCCCACGTCTCGCCACTTGGCCGATGGGGACTGGGAGGCATATCAATTGTTGACACGTGCATTTGTTTGGGAGGCTATGGGGTAGAAAACGCGTGTGGCCGTAGGCCTTCGATCAAAATTTTGTTAACTGATTCGCATTTTCCAGTGTGCACTTGGGGTGTCTTTAGCATTTTGGTTCAGATGATTGTTTGTTAATATACTAAACCTAACTAGGTTTCTCTTACCTTGTTTTTGACTTCCTTCTATTAGTGAAAAACTAGCCAATCGGGTCACGCCACATTGTTTACTGGGGATATGGCTAGGTACACTTTTGGGGTGGCTCTAGAAATTTTACATTGGATGTGAGACATTCCCCCTGCTGGCACATGGGCTGCATGGTTGACTACATATTTTTTGTCTGCTTCCTATTTAGATGCATCTGTGAACCGCCATTCGGTTGCCCGCTTCCTTTTTTTTGCCTTTATGAAGAGGTGTGTTGCATGGCTGCCGATTTATCCCCATTTCTCCCGAAGGATCCTATCGAATGTGTGCACAGCTTAATCACCGCTTCACCGCTGTTAGGAGCATATAAAAACTATCCGCGACAACATCATCATTCAGACTGCCATGGAGCAGCAATAGGCACCCCGACCCTTCTTCCCTACCCCGCTTTATCTTTTGTCTTGCCCATCCCCTTCTCCACCGTACAGAGGTGGCTTGCAGCCCGCCAGGAAGCGGCCCCATTCTTACTCTGCCCGGTGGACAGCACCTCGCACGCAGACGCGCCGCCGTTGCCGCCATCGTGGATAAATCACTGGCCGAATCCCATGCTGCTAAGCTATGCTGCTTTACTTGCCTATAAAAGGTACTCGCCTCTCCTGGCGGTTGCTGCCTCGCCTTCCTCCCCGTTCTCCTCGAGTCCTCGACCCACCTCCTCTTGCCGTGACACCATCTCTCGAATGATCCTGTGCGAGTATTGTCTTGGAGGAGATGCCCTCACGGTGGTGATGCCCTATGCGCCCGGCATGGCGGCGCTGGCCACGATCAGCGCGCGGAAGAGATACCTCCCACGGCTGCCGGCCAGATCTCCCGTCAAGCCGTCTACCAAGCTGATGGGCCGTTTCCAATAGCGGTGGCGACAGCCACAACACCGGACTGGGGCCGAGATCCGCCGCAAGGTGTACCTCGCCATTGGTCGTTGTTGGGCTTCTCCACCTAGCTATGAACAACGCATTGGCGATCACCGATCCCGGCGTCGGAGGCGGTCAACATGTGCGGCAACGGACAGATAAAAGAGGTCCGGTGTCAGCTGGTGGACTACGTGTGTCACCATCGGAGGCACGCGACTGCTCCAGATGACCACAATGCAGGTACCGGGCTCCAGTGGCATGTGACGGAGGGGTGCCGACAATCTGGGTGGGGCAGGAGGTCAATGAGGTATGTGGCTCGCGGCGTCGAGCATGAGGTACGATTGGATGACACAGGACGAGCGGGACGCTCGTAGTCACAACAGGAGCGAGCTTGAGGCATCAGCGAGCTGAGCGGTGTCATGACTCTCATGAGCACCATCGACGAGCTGCTCCTCTCTCCAGCTAGCTTCCCTTTACGCGCACTTCCCCCAAAGCCCCCTCTTCTTCCACACGGTGGCCACGCTCGCCTCCAACGCCTTGCTCCTCCGTCGTGATCACAGCCTCATGCTCCTCGGGCCGGCAAGGGACCAGAGGGATTAGGTCTTGATGGTGCTCCTGGAGGTGGCATGATAACCCACAAGTGTAGGGGATAATTGTAGCCTCTTTTGATAAGTAAGAGTGTCGAACCCAACAAGGAGCTAAAGGTAGAACAAATATTCTCTCAAGTCCTATCTGCCACTGATACAACTCTACACACGCTTAGTGTTTGCTTTACCTAGAACAAGTATGAAACTAGAAGTACTTTGTAGGTGTTGTTGGATAGACTTGCAAGATAATAAAGAGCACGTAAATATAAACTAGGGGTTGTTTAGATAAGGAAGCAATAATGTTAATATAACGAGTGTGGAAAAGTCGTGGTAGGAGTTGCGAAATTGTCCCTAAGCAATTGACTACTTTACTAGACCGATAGCAAGTTTTATGTGGGAGAGGCATAAGCTAACATACTTTATCTTCTTGGATCATATGCACTTATGATTAGAACTCTAGCAAGCATCCGCAACTACTAAAGATCATTAAGGTAAAACCCAACCATAGCATTAAAGC
The DNA here is from genome assembly GCF_002162155.2 of Triticum dicoccoides. Lineage (NCBI taxonomy): Eukaryota > Viridiplantae > Streptophyta > Magnoliopsida > Poales > Poaceae > Triticum > Triticum dicoccoides. The sequence continues at coordinate 142,464,792 of NC_041393.1, read as the reverse complement.
ATCAAGTCCCCTTTATCCCATACGCCACAATCCCCTTACTCGGGTTTAAGCTTTTGTCACTCTAGCAACCCACTATAAGCGAATCATGAACGTATTGCAACACCCTACAGAGGGAATCCCTCATGCTTGCGCGACACGGAGGGCACAATAGGACAACAACATAACCACAAGCAAATTAAACCAATCTTAGCAATTCATCAATCACCGATAGGACAACAAAAATCTACTCAGACATCATAGGATGGCAACACATCATTGGATAATAATATGAAGCATAAAGCACCATGTTTAAGTAGAGGGTACAGCGGGTTGAGGGAGAGTGGACCGCTGTATATAGAAGGGGGAAGGTGATGGAGATGTTGGTGAAGATGGCGGAGGTGTTGGTGAAGATCGCGGTGATGATGATGGCCCCCGGCAGCGCTCCGGCGCCACTGGAAGCAAGGGGGGAGAGCCCCCCTTCTTCTCCTCCTTCCTTGACCTCCTCCCTAGATGGGAGAAGGGTTTCCCCTCTGGTCCTTGGCTCCCATGGCGTGGGAGGGGTGAGAGCCCCTCCGAGATTGGATCTCTCTCTCTCTCTCTCTCTCTGTTTCTACGCTCCCAGATTCTGCCCTAGCACCGTTTCTTTTATATCTGGAGATCCGTAGCTCCGATTGGATTGAAACCTATGCCCAGATATTTTTCCAAAAATTAGCTTTCTTGCGGCCAAAGTAGAGCATCAACCGCCTTACGAGGGGCCCACGAGGGTCAAGGGCGCACCCAGGGTAGGCAGGTGCGCCCCCTGCCTCGTTGCCACCTCAGGGCATCTCCAGCCGTTGGCCCCCCAGGAGGGGCAAAAAATTGCCCCCTGGGGGCGCACCGGCGCTAAACCGCGCACTGGGGGCGTGTTGCCCCCCAGTCGCGGCGCCCACGGTTAGTCAAAAAAAATCAAAAACGACTCAAATTTAACGCAAACTGCGGCGAGTTCGTTCAAACTTAAACATATTTTACAAAAAAGAAAGAAACTACCGCGGGCTACCCCCGCCGTCTCCCTCGCCGCCCGCCTCGCTTCACGCCCACGTGGTTCTACATGCCGAGGAGGCTGTAGAACCACGTGTAGTCACCGTCGTCGCCGTCGTCGTCATCGTCGTTGTCGTTGTCGCCGCCCCCACCTACACCTCCGCCGTCCCTGCTGCATCCCTCTCCCGGTTGGCGCGGCAGGTTGGACGGTCCGGGGGCGGCGGCGTCATCGTCGTCGTCGCTGTCGAGGACCACGACGCCGTGCTCGTCCTGGCGCCCATGCTTGTGGGCGGCGATCTCCTCCAGGGCCCGGCGCTGCTGGACCGTCTCGTCGCGGAGGTAGTCCTCCCGCGCCCACCGCATGGCGTCCTCGTCGGAGAGGCCACACTGGGCTATCTCCTCGTACTCCGCGGGGAGGCCCGGCTCCGGCTTGGGCTCGACGAGGACGAAGCGGCCGGTGGTTGGCGGGGCATTGGCGCCGATGTGGATGCCGGAACTACGGGTGCGCGCGCTGACCGGCGTACCCTGGGGCTCCGGCTTGACGGTGCGGAGGCAGGGCGAGCCGCTGGACGAGGAGGAGGACCCCCCGGTCTCCATGCGCCTCGGGGTCCAGGAGCTTCCCCGGCGGCGTGAGAAGGAAGGGGGATCAGGGTACTCGAGGTGCGGCGTGTTGCCGCCCTCGATGTACTCGAGGACGGCCTCCAACGTACGCCCGGGCACGCCCCACCGCCGATGCCGGCCGGCGGCATTGAGCCTGCCGGAGGGCACGACGGCGTTGGTGGCCTCGAGCTGCTAGGCGTGACGGCAGCGGAAGTACGGTTCCCAAAGCGGGCTGTCGGGGACGTACCGTGGCCCCTCCCTCGCCGCACGCGGCAGGTTCGAGCGGATGCGTGCGATGTCCGCACGCCGCGCCGCATCGATGGGTACAGGGGGCACCGGCACGCCGCCCACGCTGATCCTCCACGCCCCCGGCACCCGCATGTCCGGCAGGACCGGGTACTCGGCCTTGTAAAGGAGGCGAGCCTCATCTTCATGAAGATGGCGGCCACCGAAGCCGTTCGCCGCCGCGCCGTCGCCTGGGAAGCGCTCGGCCATGGGTGTGAACGGCGAAAGAGAGGAGAGGAGAGGGAGGAACAACGACGGCGGGAGAGTGTGTGAGCCGACGAGTGCGCTGGGGCGCGTCATATATAGGCCGAGGCGCCGCCCACGCGCGTGCCACCGTGTGTACGCGTGGCGGGCGACGGAGGGCGACGGACGTGCGTCGTCCGGTCTTTACTGCGCCACCCGTGAGGCATCAATGGTGCAGGCTGACCGGCGCGGCAGCGGGCGGCAGCTTTGGCATTGATTCGCCGTGGGAAACGAGGTGATGCGGACGATGAAGAGCCGAGAAGAGAGCCGTGTCGCTGACGCGGCAGGCCCACGGCTTTTTCGCACCAAAACAGTTCACCCGGCGCCCCCGGGCGCCCCCCAGCGCGCCGGGTTCGGGCTGGGTCCGCCGGCGCTGTTTTCGGCCCAAGCCGGCGAAAATCGGGCTCCTGGGGGAGCGACTGGGCCGTTTTTTTGGCGTCGGCGCGAAAAAAACGCCTGGGGAGGCCTTCCTGGGGGCATGGCTGGAGATGCCCTCAGACAACGTTTTGCGTTGATTCTTCCTCCGGAAAATCCCAAATATTCCAAAAATATTCTTCGTCCATTTTTATCCCGTTTGGATTCCATTTGATATGGGTTTCCTGCGAAACATAAAACATGCAACAGACAGGAACTGGCACTAGGCACTGGATCAATATGTTAGTCCTAAAAATAGTATAAAAAGTTGCCAAAAGTATATGAAAGTTGTAGAATATTGGCATGGAACAATCAAAAATTATAGATACGACAGAGACGTATCAGCATCCCCAAGCTTAATTCCTGCTCGTCCTCGAGTAGGTAAATGATAGAAAAGATAATTTTTGATGTGGAATGCTACCTAGCATAATCTTGACCATATGTCTAATCATGGCATGAATATTAAGACACGAGTGATTCAAGGCAATAGTCTGTCATTTGACATAAAAACAATAATACTTCGAGCATACCAACCAAGCAATTATGTCTTATCAAATAACATAGCCAAAGAAAGCTTATCCCTACAAAATCATATAGTTTGGCCATGCTTCATTTTCGTCACACAAAATGCTCCCATCATGCACAACCCTGATGACGAGCCGAGCAATTGGTTCATACTTTTTAATGCGCTTCAGCCTTTTCAACCCTCACGCAATACATGAGCGCAAGCCATGGATATAACACTATAGGTGGAGTAGTATATGATGGTGAAGGTTTATGTGGAGAATACAAAAAGGGAGAAAGTCTCTCATCGACGCCGCTAATCAACGGGCTATGGAGATGCCCATCAATTGATGTCAATGCGAGGAGTAGGGATTGCCATGCAACGGATGCACTAGAGCTATAAGTGTATGAAAACTAAGTGGGTGTGCATCCAACTTGCTTGCTTATGAAGACCTCGGGCATTTTAGGAAGCCCATCATCGGAATATAAAAGCCAAGTTCTATAATGAAAACTCCCACTAGTATATGAAAGTGATAACTCGAGAGACTCTCTATATGAAGAACATGGTGCTATTTTGAAGCACAAGTGTGGTAAAAGGATAGTAACATTTCCCCTTCTCTCTTTTTCTCTCATTTTTCTATTTTCTCTTTTATTTGGTGGGCTTCTTTGGCCTCTCTTTTTTATTTGGGCTTCTTTGGCCTCTTTTATTTTTCATAAAGTCCGGAGTCTCATCTCGACTTGTGGGGGAATCATAGTCTCCATCATCCTTTCCTCACTGGGGCAATGCTCTAATAATGATGATCATCACACTTTTATTTACTTACAACTCAATATTATAACTCGATAGAATAAAGATATGACTCTATATGAATGCCTCCGGCGATGTACCGGGATGTGCAATGATCTAGCGTAGCACTGGCATCAAAAAACGGACAAGCCATGAAAACAGCATGCTAGCTATCTTATGATCATGCAAAGCAATATGACAATGAATGCTCAAGTCATGTATATGATGATGATGGAAGTTGCATGGCAATATATCTCGGAATGGCTATGGAAATGCCATGATAGATAGGTATGGTGTCTGTTTTGAGGAAGATATAAGGAGGCTTATGTGTGATAGAGCGTATCATATCACGGGGTTTGGATGCACCGGTGAAGTTTGCACCAACTCTCGAGGTGAGAAAGGGAAATGCACGGTACCGAAGAGGCTAGCATTGATGGAAGGGTGAGAGTGCGTATAATCCATGGACTCACATTAGTCATAAAGAACTCATATACTTATTGCAAAAGTTTATTAGCCCTCGAAGCAAAGTACTACTACACATGCCCCTAGAGGGATAGATTGGTAGGAAAAGACCATCGCTCGTCCCCGACTGCCACTCATAAGGAAGACAATCAAAGAAACACCCCATGCTTCAAATTTGTCACACAACGGTTACCATACGTGCATGCTATGGTACTTGCAAACCTCAACATGATTATTTCTCAATTTCACAATTACTCAACTAGCACGACTCTAATATCACCACCTTTATATCGCAAAACTATTGCAAGGAATCAAACATATCATATTCAGTGATCTACAAGTTTTATGTAGAATTTTATGACTAACCATGTGAATGACCAATTCCTGTCATCTCTCTAAATAGATATAAGTGAAGCAAGAGAATTTAATTCTTTCTACAAAAGATATGCCCACGCTCTAACAAATATAAGTGAAGCAAAAGAGCATTCTACAAATGGCGATTTTCTATGTGAAGAGAAACATGCAATCCAGACTTCAAATGATATAAGTGAAGCATATGAAGCATTCTATAAATCAACCAAGGACTATCTCATACCAGCATGGTGCATAAAAGAAAAGTGAAAACTAAATGCAAAAGACGCTCCAAGACTTGCACATATCGCATGAACGAAACGAATATGAAAACATACTGATACTTGTTGAAGAAAGAGGGGATGCCTTCCGGGGCATCCCCAAGCTTAGACGCTTGAGTCTCCTTGAATATTTACTTGGGGTGCCTTGGGCATCCCCAAGATTGAGCTCTTGCCTCTCTTCCTTTTCCTCATATCGAGACCTCCTCGATCAAACACTTCATCCACACAAAACTTCAACAGAAAACACGGTAAGATCCGTTAGTATAATAAAGCAAATCACTATTCTAGGTACTATCGCAAACCAATTCATATTTTGTTTTTTCATTGTGTCTACTGTAGTATAACTTTTCCATGGCTTAATCCACTGATATAAATTGATAGTTTCATCAAAACAAGCAAACTATGCATCAAAAACAGAATCTGTCAAAAACAGAACAGTCTGGAGCAATCTGAATATTGACAATACTTCTGGTACCCTAAAAATTCAACCAAAATTAGGAAAAATAAAAAAATTGTACAGCAAGACAATTCAAAAGGAATCATAACCGTTTGACATTCCAGTAAAAAAATGTAAAATCGTGCACTACAGCCAAAGTTTCTGTCCTACACCATACAAACCAACAAGCATTGTAAACATCCTAAAGGCAAACCTTGGCACATTATTTTTATAATACAATGGAATTGTACAAGGGGATAATTATTTTTGATGAAAAGTTTCTGTAATCAATATTCACAAAGTTTCCGTGAGCATGAACGGAGTTCGGGGAGCTTTCCCACTTCAACAATGCTTGTCTTTCTCACTTTCACTTTCCTTTTTGAAAAGTTTTGGCTTCCCCTCTTTATTTTTTTTGTTTTTAAACTATATAAAAGCACTCAACAGAAATAAATGACTCTCTAAAACTTCCGGGTTGTCTCCCTGGCAGCGCTTTCTTTAAAGCCATTAAACTAGGTATAAAGTGCTCAAGTAATGGATCCACCTGGATCCCAAGGTATATCAAAGCCAATTCTAATTAACAATGATTTGTAATTTAGTAGTGAGCACAAAGTAACATATATCAAGCAACAACGAAGTCTAACTCTCTTCCTATGCATCGGCATGTCATAAGAGAACAATTCATGCACACCAAGTAAAGGCCAATGCATAGTATAAGCAGTTTCTTGCAATTTTATCATATTGGAAACATAAAGAGGCGAAGATATAGTTCCTCTCTCATAATAATTGCAAGTAGGAGCAGCAAGAACATCCATATTACATTCATCAAAATTATCATGTCCAATGGTAAAAAGCAACCCATCAATATAATCCTTAATAAGCACAAACTTCTCGGATATAGTGTGGTAGGGAGAATTCAAAAAGATAATAGGACTATCATGCGTGGGTGCAATAGCAACAATTTCATGTTTAACATAAGGAACTATAGCAAGTTAATCTCCATAAGCATAATTCATATAGGCATCTTGGCCACAAGTATAGCAAGCATGATCAAAAAGGGATATTTCAAGATAATCAACCGGATCATAACAATCATCATAGCAATCATCCTTCGGTAAGCACGAACGGAAATTAAACAATGTATGAGTTGAAGAGTTACTCTCATTAGAAGGTGGGCACGGGTAGCTAATCCGCTCTTCCTCCTTTTGTTCTTTGCTCTCCTCATCATCTTTTTCATCCAATGAGCTCACAGTTTCATCAATTTCTTCTTCCATAGGCTCCTGCAAAATATTAGTCTTCTTGGACAGCGGAGACTTTCTCAATAAATGCATAAATACCGGAATTGTATTCATAATTTTATAGCAATATCTAAGTATAGAAAAAATTTCAGGTCTATAAACTGAAGCATCAAAATCTTCAAACGTTTTAAACATAGATTCAATCTCATAAGAACCCATAAAAGCAACAAATTCTTCTATTTGTTCCACATCATAGTAATCATATATACCATTAGCATAAGAAGCTAAGGTTTTATCATCATTAAATTTGCAAGAAAAGTGAAGGTGTGGAGCCTTCATCCACTACAGGAATCAGCTACTTTGCCATCTGCCACAGCAGACGGCAAAGGCAGGGTCGGCGGACGGCAAAGGCCTTTGCCGTCTGCCGTGGACGGCAAAAGACTCCGGCAAAGACTAGATCAACAAAGAGCTACTTTGTCGTCTGCTTTCTGAGGCTGACGGCAAAGGGTCCTTTGCCATCAGCAGCGGACGGCAAAGAAAGCAGACGGCAATAAATACGTTGTTAGTCCGTTAGATGGCAAAGAAAGCAGTCCTTTGCCTTTGCCGTCTGCCACTGTAGGCAAAGCCTTTGCTGTCC
>NC_041393.1:142453712-142457340 GCF_002162155.2 Triticum dicoccoides | reverse complement strand
GTGGCTTCTTTGCTGTTCGCGGCTGTTGGCAAAGGTGCCTTTGCTGTCTGCGGCTCACGGCAAAGATCCTGCATTGCAAATATATATATATATATATATTTCACAGGGCTATTTAACAGCAAACATATGACATATCTAGCACATAAGTTTCATCGTACATACATATATAGTTCCATCTATTCATACATAGCAAGTTGCACATACACATTGTTCCATCCATACATATTACAATGCAAAGTTTCATCAAGATAGCAAGTTCCATCATAGCAAGCTAGAAGAATACTTGAAGAGAATGAAAGAAAAAACAAGCACTCCATCATAGCTAGCTAGCTTCCGTGAAGTGAATGAAATCTGCAAAATGACAAATAAGAAAGTTAGAAAAAGGTGACTAGAAGAAGAAGACTAGAATAAGAAATATATGTCATTTATGAGCTAACTTAGGTGAAATGGATCATATATGAGCTAACTAAGTTGAAATGGATCGTTTTGGAGCTAACCTAGGTAAGATGGGTCATTTTGGAGCTAACCTAGGTAAAATGGGTCATTTTAGAGCTAACGTAGGTAAAATGGATCATTTAGGAGCTAATCTAGGTAAAATGGGTCATTTTAGAGCTAACTTGGGTAAAATGGATCATTTATAAGCTAAGTAAGGTAAAATGGGTCATTTTGGAGCTAACTTAGGTAAAATGCATCGTTTATGAGCTAACTAAGCTAATTATGCCATTTTTGACATAAGTAAGCTAAGTACATATTGTTTTAGAGCTAACTTAGGTAAAATGGATGGTTTTGGAGGTCAGTAAGCTTATTAAGTCATTTTGGACGAAACGAAGCTAACTCTAGGTCATTATGGTAAGCATATTGGAGGAAATAAAGCTAAGTCTAGGTCTTTATGCATTTGTTAAGCAAAACACTAGAGACACTTACCGTGATCATGGAAGTGTAGGAGCGGGCTAGCTCGTGCCGGTAGCTGGAGAAGGATCGTGCGATGCTTTTCTGGAGTTATGCTGCACCAAAGATCATTTGCAATGTCTCGTTAGCATGATGACACGCAAATGTTAAGACTAGCAAGTAATGTCCATTCAAATTAAACTAACCATGGTCCTAGGATTAATCACTGGCATCGGCGGAGCGGTCTGACCAGACTTCTTGCACACAAACTGCACATTTGGTTTTGACGACTCAGTCATACTAGTTAGTAATGAGACAAACACTACATGAATATTTTGGCTAATCTGCAGAAGAAACTTACCACAAGGAGCTCGTACATGGCCCTTGCCTGCATGTCATTCTGTGCCCTCTCCTCCTCCAACATCTTTGTTATCCTCTCCTCCAACTCCTGCTGCCTCTCCGCCGCCTCCGCCAAAAGTTCCTCCGTTCTATCTCTCTCACTCTGTATAGCAGCCTGCAACATCACTCCTCGTTACCATTTGTAATCATTGATGGAAGCGCACACAATGTAATGGAGAAAGATAGCTGAGTACGTATAACTAACCTTGAAGGCGAGTTGGACTGGCCGTTCACGAGGCCTTATCTCAGGAGCGGAGCTCGACTGGCGTGCCTTGATCTCCGGGAGAGTGCTAGGACAACGGATAAGTCCATCTCCCCATGGCTATGGAGCCATGGGATCTCCCGCCACCAGATATCATCAGCAGCTCTTATGGGACCCTGGCTCGGGTTAAAGTCCTTCCCTTTCCTCGCCTTCCCCTGATCTCTATATTTCACGAGCTTGTCGTGGGAGGAGATGTTGGTGAAGTTCTTTGGATCATCAAGGTCAGATGGAGAGAATGCCTTGACTTTCTTGTAAGAGGCAGTGTGGGCCATGGCCTACAGGTCGTACACCTCCGCCTTATTGTAGCGTGTCTGAAAGAGAGAAATGAAGTAAATTAGTAATTAAAGGGCTAAAGCTAGCATGATGAATGAAATGCATGAATCATGAAGCAAACCACATACCCAGTTCCACCCGAACTAATATAAGTTGGAGCTGCCTTGATGGTGTGGCACACCTTCCATTTGGGCACGTTTGTCCTTGGCCTCATTGTGGAGGGCTAGCCATTATTTTGAGCACCACTCATTGACCAACACCTCCCAACAATCCATCCGATTCGCACACCATCTCAGAGGGGCCTAAGTTAGCAAATAGAAACTTGAGCGCTACGGCTATGAATTACTAAATGAAGGAAGTAAGTACAAGACCTTAAGAATTACCTTCATGTACTCCTCCTTACTCAAGAACTTCTCGCGGCACGCCGGCTTGGTCTTCTTGATACCACACGAGGCGTAGTAGTCTCGAACAGCCTGCACCCGAGCCTCGTGTCGTAAGTTCTGTAGTAGGCACTTGCAGACGTTATCGATAACATTTGCCGCTTCCTCCTTGTATCCCTCCTCACACCTGTAGAATGTATGCAATCAAATGAGACAATATTGATTAGTACAATTAATAACTAGCTAGTTGAAGATTTTTAATTGTGTAAAGGAGAAATTACCCAGAACTTTCTGATCACCACGTCTGCCCTCGTCTTGCACAAGACACCGTCGATAATCTCACTCGGCGGGGCCGAGGCAGCCAAGTAGTGCTCCCAACTCAATCCAACCTCTGGAAGCCGACCCTCACTAGGCAATGTGACAAACCCCGGGAAGTTTTGCCGACAAAGAACTCCAAGGACGGAGTTGGGCCAGCGGATACTATGATGGTGGTCCCAACCCCTGCAGCATGACAAGGCCAACGCATTAGATATTTGAAGAAACGTTAATGCGGAAGGGTACAAAAAGATTAAATGCACTTACCTCTCCCCATCAGGGAAAATCAACCACCTCTGCTCGCGGGTCATCGGCACGGACGGGAGCCGTGTACAACCACGCTGGTAGACAGTGCCCCCACCCTCCTCAATATCAGTCGGCTCCCCGCCATCATCAGCATGGCCACTCGGCCCCTCAGGCTGATCCGGCCAGGTACCCCATCCAGACGTGTGCTCCTCCGGGGTCTCGTGGGCCAAACTCTCGTGGCCCGAAGGCCCGTGGACCGGAGGCTCATGGACCGGAGTCCGTGTAGCCTCCTCCTCAGACGAATCCACCCTAGCAGTCACGTGCTCAGGTGAAACAGCTGGGGGTGGCGGCGAGGAAGGAGCCCTGGCAGTCACCCTACCTCCTCTCCCGCGACCACGTGCTCCAGCTCCTCTCTTCTTCTTACCTCGTCCCCTGCTTGGCACCGCGGTCGACGAAGAAGGGCCTGGCGGTGTCGCCATACTGTCCAGCAATGCTCGGCAGAGAGGTGCGTGTGGAATGGAAGACCTCACACCACTCGCCGACGAAGAAGGGGCCTCAGAGCGCTCCCGACCAGCGCCCACCATCTTTCAACACCTGCCATGACAAAGAGTAAACGAAATTAGTACAACATAAAAAAATACCAACATGAACAATAATATGTATATCACTTAAGTGTATCATCATCAAGTACAACATAAAAAAATTGAATACCTGGCACTACTAATAATCTTGATCAGTATCATCAATAAATGCATAATCATCATCATCATCACTATAATCAATGACGAGCTCATAGGGTTCAGTGGCATCAACATGTGGAAGGCCACCTTGTCGTGTCGGGGTCGGGGTGTCGGGGTGTGGTGTC
>NC_041393.1:142452561-142453180 GCF_002162155.2 Triticum dicoccoides | reverse complement strand
GTCGGGATCGGGGTGTCGGGGTGTGGTGTCGGGGTCAGGGTGTCGGGGTCAGGGGGTCGGGGTGTTTCCTTCTATCCTTCTTCTTCTTTCCTTCTCTTCTTCTTCTTCTTTCCTTCCTTCTTCTTCTTCTTTCATCTTTTTTCTACTTCTTTTCTTTTCTTCTTCTTCTTTTTTCATATTTTTTCTACTTCTTTTCTTTTCTTCTTTTCTTCTTCTTCTACTTCTTCTACTACTTTTCTTCTTCTTCTTCTTCTTCTTCTTTTCTTCTACATATTCTTTTTTCTTCTACTTCTTTTCTTCTTTTCTTCTTCTTCTTTTTTCATCCTTTTTCATCTAAAAACCATGCACTAAATCTAACACTAACACATATGTAGCACTAAATCTAACACTAACACTAACACATATCTAGCACTAAATCTAACACTAAGAATTAAACAGCAAAAAAAGAAAAAAATACTCACCGGAGCCAATGGGGGCCGTGGTTTCACGGCGGCAGGGTGGCGGTGGCGACGGGGGCGGCAGGACTCCGGGGCGGTGGAGCTCAGGAGGGGCGTTGAGGGGCGGCGCCGAGCCGGCAGGGAGGCGGGGGCGATGGGGCCGCGGTGGCGCCGGGGGCGAC
>NC_041393.1:142434676-142452250 GCF_002162155.2 Triticum dicoccoides | reverse complement strand
CGGGTGGCGGGGGCGGTGGCGGGGGCAGCGCGGTGGGTGGATCTGGTGGCGGGGCGTCGGGGAGGAGAGAGGGAGAGTAACAGAGAGAGTAACGGGCGGGGGAGGGGCTCGGCCGTTTAGTTAGGTTAGTCTTTGCCGTCCGCCCAGCCTTTGTCGTCCGCTTTTTGTTTATCTTTGTCGTCTGCTGCGGACGGCAAAGAGGGGGTACATTAAGTTTTTTCTAGTCAGATCGTTAGTGGGTGCCACCTTTCTCTTTGCCGTCAGCCAGCAGACGACGCCGTCTGCTGGCTGACGGCAAAGAAATTACAGATGGCAAAGACCTTCTTTGCCGTCTGCCAGTTGTTTGCCATCTGCTTCTTGGTAGCTGATGGCAAAGAACTGGCAGACAACAAAATCCCTGATTCCAGTAGTGATCCTAGAGCAACAAGTATAATCATGTCTCAAGCATAGATCCCGAGCATACCAACGCAACATATAAATTTGATCCCATGATAGTTTCCCTTTTTGTGTCAAGCGATAATCACTACAGTATTCACGTTGACCCAACGTGTCTCCCATAACAAAATTGAATGGGGTTTTCTCAGGATTATCAAAGTAGTACATAATTTCTTTAACATAATGAGCATCGAGGGTTTTAGGAGGTTCCCCATCTCCATGAGTAGCAAGTACACCTAATTTTTTTGGTATTTCGTGATCCATATCCATAACTAAAGATAGAGAACAACTAAGAACAACAAATAAAAATTACTTAGTGATAAAGCAAACAAGCACACACGAGAATATTCACCCCACGCTATGAATCCCCGGCAACGGTGCCAGAAAAAGGTCTTGATAACCCACAAGTGCAGGGGATAATTGTAGCCTCTTTCGATAAGTAAGAGTGTCGAACCCAACGAGGAGCTAAAGGTAGAACAAATATTCTCTCAAGTCCTATCTGCCACTGATACGACTCTACGCACGCTTAGTGTTTGCTTTACCTAGAACAAGTATGAAACTAGAAGTACTTTGTAGGTGTTGTTAGATAGACTTGCAAGATAATAAAGAGCACGTAAATATAAACTAGGGTCTGTTTAGATAAGGAAGCAATAAAGTAAATATAGCGAGTGTGGAAAAGTGGTGGTAGGAGTTGCGAAATTGTCCCTATGCAATTGACTACTTAACTAGAACGATAGTAAGTTTTATGTGGGAGAGGCATAAGCTAACATACTTTCTCTTCTTGGATCATATGCACTTATGATTAGAACTCTAGCAAGCATCCGCAACTACTAAAGATCATTAAGATAAAACCCAACCATAGCATTAAAGCATCAAGTCCCCTTTATCCCATACGCCACAATCCCCTTACTCGGGTTTAAGCTTCTGTCACTCTAGCAACCCACTATAAGCGAATCATGAACGTATTGCAACACCCTGCAGTGGGAATCCCTCACGCTTGCGCGACACGGAGGGCACAATAGGACAACAACATAACCACAAGCAAATTAAACCAATCATAGCAATTCATCAATCACCGATAGGACAACAAAAATCTACTCAGACATCATAGGATAGCAACACATCATTGGATAATAATATGAAGCATAAAGCACCATGTTTAAGTAGAGGGTACAGTGGGTTACGGGAGAGTGGACCGCTGAATATAGAAGGGGGAAGGTGATGGAGATGTTGGTGAAGATGGCGGAGGTGTTGGTGAAGATCGCGGTGATGATAATGGCCCCCGGCAGCGCTCCGGCGCCACCGGAAGCAAGGCGGAGAGAGCCCCCCTTCTTCTCCTACTTCCTTGACCTCCTCCCTAGATGGGAGAAGGGTTTCCCCTCTGGTCCTTGGCTCCCATGGCGTGGGAGGGCGAGAGCCCCTCCGATATTGGATCTATCTCTCTATCTCTCTCTGTTTCTGCGCTCCCAGATTCTGCTCTGGCACCGTTTCTTTTATATCTGGAGATCCGTAACCTCGATTGGATTGAAACCTGCGCCCAGATATTTTTCCAAAAATTAGCTTTTTTGCGGCCAAAGTAGAGCATCAACCGCCTTAAGAGGGGCCCACAAGGGTCAGGGGCGTGCCCAGGGTAGGCAGGCGCGCCCCCTGCCTCGTGGCCACCTCGGACACCGTTTCGCGTTGATTCTTCCTCCGGAAAATCCCAAATATTCCAAATATATTCTCCGTCTGTTTTTATCCCGTTTGGATTCCGTTTGATATGGGTTTCCTGCGAAACATAAAACATGCAATAGACATGAACTGGCACTGGGCACTGGTCAATATGTTAGTCCCAAAAAATAATATAAAAAGTTGCCAAAAGTATATGAAAGTTGTAGAATATTGGCATGGAACAATCAAAAATTATAGATACGACGGAGACGTATCATGGCGCTACTATAAGCCATGTTCCTCGTGCAGACCATGGCGGTGGCGGTGGCCTGCACCGTGACCTGATGGTGGGCGAGGGAGGACGTTACCTCGGCAAGGAAGCATGGGAGGTCGACGATGCACTTTCAGGCTGAGTCGGCGGAGGCTGTCAGGCCGGTGTGGGGGCGGTCGATGAGGAGAAGGTGATGAACCTCTGGGTGAATTAACTCCTCTTTGTTCTCTTTGGTCTTTTGGACGAGCACCCTGCAAAATCAGCGGTAAATCAGACCTAAATTGTGACGAGGGACGGAAAATCTAACAATTTAGAATGATGCAGACAAAGTCCCTTTCATGCTTTTGAATGTGGCATGGCAATTTAGAATGATTACCATTATAGTCAATCTCTATGCGAGTTTTCTAATTAGTATCAAGTACGCTACTGTAGGTGAGTTTTTAAAAGCAAAAAACCCTAATGGATGTCGATGGACACCCACCATCTCATCTTATGTGAGGACAGATAATGCGCCGCCTGATGGACCCCGCTGCTCATGGCCATGTTAATCTTAACATAGATGGGACATATATCAAGGAGAGAGGTGAAGCATGTGTTGGGATGATTCTACCTAACAATACCGGTGGCATAATCTTCTCAGCTTGCAAAAACATATTGCATTGTGCGAGCCCAGTGCAAGCGGAGTTAGAGCATGTTTGGAGGGGCCAAACTTTGCATTGCTATGGTCTACATTGCCAATTGATGTTGCGATGGACTGTAAAGCTGTGATGCTCTCTATTCAGGCACAGTCCCCTAGATTGATTGTTGAATGCAATGCTGCTGAATGAAGTTAGGAAGCGTCTTGGTGAGAGGGGTAGTTCTATTACTGTTCATGTTAGTAGGAACCAAAATGTTGTAAGTAATAGATTAGTTTCTTTTGGTCGTGCTGAAGGGCATGCGACACTAGCTATGGATCAGATCGGATCCTGTTGATATACCACAACTTTGTATGAAGGATCTCCCTCGAAGTTGAGCAATGAAACCCCTTTAACCCCACAGAAAAGAAGTGTTTTCTCTAGCTTCTCTTTTTGTGCCCATAATTCCACATACTAATTCTCTTGCTTTAAATTAAGTCTTATAGTAAAGATTAAAACACTATTACATGTAAACATAACGTATCGTAAGAATCTTCGATGACGTTTCAAGGAGAACCAGCCGAAATAGAAGACGAAGGCAAAGAAAAGGTTGTCACTACGCACTTGAAGTCACAAAAGAAAGACTATTTACAATACAAGAAAATGCACGGACCAACAAGCAATGGCAATTCAATATGGCTTGCCAGCAAGTAGCTACTCAGCAGAATGAATTCACAAGGCAAACAATGATTTGAGCAAAACAACATGTCGGACGTGTCCAAGAATTTGCAAAAAAGCTTTGTACCACTTTATTACGGGAACTACTCCTATAGGAGGCTATACCAAGATCATCTAATTCTGCGAAAATCAATTGCGATTTCTTATTGCAGTACGGTTGTGTCATCGTATACACATCCCACTATGTAGGGTGGCTTAAAATTTCATATATATTGATATGCTTTTCTTTCCCAAATAGAAAAAGATACGCATAAAGCTGCAATGCATATTCTGTCTAGCTCATAATTGTTTATAATTCTACCATTTCAACTATGGTCTACATAGTTGCGACTTACCGACGGGCACGGCGTGGCGTCGCGCGGGCTAAGCTAGTTATAACTTTAAAACCAAAAAAGTTGAGTGATCTAGATTTCTTTTTGCCATGCTAAACTTAAAAAGTACCATCGTCTAGTCTAGATAAAAAAAATGTCATCCCTGGGATAATAAACAAAAAACAATACATAAAAATATAAAAAAATTGACATTCTAAAACTTCAAAACTGATATCCTCGGGATAAAAATGACATGAACATAGGAAAACACAAAATTATAAAATTGAGAAAATGCCATGCTTTGAAAAAAAATGTCGTCGTACTTTATAAAACTACCATCCCCTAGATAATTTTTTATCTGGATACGCCTCATAAATAAAACTGTCCTCCCATTAAAAATAAAAAATTCCACCCTCTTAAACATTAAAAAATGCCATCATGTTTATAATAAAAAAGTCACCCTCTCAATAATTAAAATGCCATCCTATTATTATTGATAAAAGATGACATCCTATTGTTAATAAAAATGCCATGCACGTAATAATAAATCTGTCATGTCTCAAAAATAAAATGCCATATCTCAATCATAAAACGGCATTATATTGTTGATAAAAACTCCATCATAGTGTTGATAAAAATGCCATGCGTTTAGTAATAAAACTGACATGCCATTAAAAATAAAGAAGTCCATCTCACAATAATAAAAACACCATGCTATAAAAAATAAAACTGTCATGTGAGAAAATGAAAAAAAAATCAGGATTTCCGGGATTGAAAAATATACTATATGGCATCTTAAATACAACAGATTCACAAAAGGCCCTGTCAGCCAGTGGTGCTCGGTTCGATCCCTCGGCTCACGAATTTTTGAAAAAGGTAAACCATGCGTCCGCCAGAAGCTTCTGAACAGCGAACCACTCCAGCGATCCTGATCCTACGTGGTGTCGGCTCTGCGCCGAGATTCGTGTGACAGCAGGGAGAGCGTCCGCTGGGGTTAGCCCAGTGGCGAACGGTCGCCAGATAACATTTTTCTTTATTTTTTGATCAAAATTCCTCTTGCTATTGCAGATGCAACCCTTCTCGAACTCGAAAGAGAACCATCTCTGAATTCCGAACACCCTACTCCTCCAGAATGTTCCCTTCTACCTCTGCCACGGCCTCCCGCCTCCTCGTCCCCGCCGCCTCTCGCCGGGCCATGGCCGCTGCCGCCTCGGCCAGCCCGCCGCCCCCGCAGCAATCGGTCCCCAAGGCGGTGCGGGTCGTGGTGAAGGGCCGCGTGCAGGGCGTCTTCTTCCGAGACTGGACGGTGGAGACGGCGCGCGCGCTCGGGCTCGCCGGCTGGGTCCGCAACCGCCGCGACGGCACCGTGGAGGCCCTCCTCTCCGGAGAACCCGCCAGGGTCGACGAGATGGTCTCCCGGCGCCTTCCTGTCGGGCCTCCCGCCGCCACTGTCACCGCGGTGCTGCCTTCCCCCGCCGATCCGCTCGACCCCTCCGAGGGCTTCCACCGCAAGCCCACCGCCTGATGACCACTGGCTCTTGTCAGTGACATGGTAATAAAACCTCTGAACATTTCGCATTCAATGATTTTTAGCATGCTATTGAGCGAGATGTCAGCTTATTGATTCGAACTATTGGAATCGGAATTCCTAGTGGCAGGATCGCGAGTGTGGTGTTTATTGAATCAATGCGCATATCAAAGAGGGGGGTTAGAAATTCTATTCTAAAGGATCAGTAGAAACAACCAAACAAAATACTAGTAAAATTGTATACGAATCTGTTCTTCCATTCTCTGCCATTCATATGTCTGATGATCTACCAAAATAACTTCTCCCCTGATATAGATTAGCAAGCGAATCTCTTATATCACTCAATCTGTTGAATAGTTCATACAATTCAGGCCAAGGAAAATAAATGTGTACATAGGCTTCTCTTGGTAAAAAGCAAATGGCCAGATTTCATCAACGTTACCACTCGTTGCCGTTTATCCTGCAGATGTACCAGTCGACTACTACTCAATGGCCTCTCCTCTGCCCTGTCAGCCCAGGGCCCCAGCCTCCGTTCAACAACCTCCAACTGTCACCAACAAGGAAGCAAGGTCTCTATGACCTCCATTCCTGACGTATCTCCTCCCTCAATGGTTGATGATCATTGATGTCCACTGCTCCAACATCGCCTCGTTCTCTCCAAGCATCCGTGGCGTGGAGGATCCTTCCCCCAATGGTTTAATCACTGGCGTTCATAACAGCGTTGAACTGTGGTTTGTTCATTATCTGGGTGTACTATGTCTTGCTACCTAGTTCCGAAGAGCCGACAGTCTAAAACAAAATATCCTTTAGAGCCCACTATGACTATGAGCGCTTCGTGCTTGCTCAAAACCCTACCAAAGTTTTTGGACGACTGAAGCTGAACCGCCCAAGACTTTGTGTGTACTTGTCAGCTTCTCTTTCCATGTATGGAGTTGATGTGTAGTAGTGTATAGTGATTGCATAATAATACAGCTTATGTTGTGCTGGATGAAAATGTTTTTGGGATTTGCAGCTGTATCGCTCGATTTGTCATGGAAAAGTTTCTGCCTGTGACTGATCTCCATACATATCACTTCAGTCTCGAAACATCTATTTACCCACTTCTAGCTTGCTGAACCTGTACCTGCATATAGGCGCATTCTTCTCTTTACTCAGTCATTCTCTTGCAGTTCCACCATGGACCTGTTGTTCCCCTCCCCGGTCTCATGGAGCTTCAAGGAGTCGAACATGGAGTGCGTGGCACACATGACTTAGTACACCAGGTTCATGACCTGCAGCAGAGTCGCGACCCAGTAGAATTAGTCCAGCTTGCCCTGGTTGTTGTTGTCCAGTTTACAAACCAGTCGTCAGTTCTTGATAGGCTACAGGGCGTAGAGAGCAATGAAGATGGTGATCTATGATGGGAATTGCATCAACAGAATTTTGCTCGCCTCCATTCTTCTCTGCTCTCCGTCTCGCCTCTTAAGTTAGACTTTGTAAAAGTGCTGGCATTGGCCACATCCTTTCTTGACACCTCACTCCTCTTCCAGAGTAACCTGGAATTTGTGAAAAGACACCAGTAAATTCAAGGAGTATGATATATTTTGGATATATCAACGCCCTTGTGTCGGTGTGCCCACTAGGGAGGCCATGGTGTTTGCTCATGGGTCATGGCTCTCAATCTAGTGATTGCCATCTAGCATCAGGTCTTGTCTTGGCAGTTGGTGCTTACGCTTAAAAAAGGCATTTGGTGCTATCTAGCCTTTGTTATGGAGTGTGGTTTCCATGTTTTGTATTTTCCTGATCTTGGCCTTCTTTCCTGGTTATCTGTCGATGAAGCAGTGGTTCACAACCTATTTTGAGAGGTGAGTGCCCCTGATTTCGTGAATTCATGTTCTCGCCTCTTGGGATCGGCCATTGTGGCTCTTTAAAACCTTCAAAGTTAGTCCACCTTGTGTAGATTTTATCTTGTCCTATTTTTTTCTCTAGAGGCACGGAAAAAAAGTGAGGATGCAAAGGTGGCTGGAGATCAAGACAATGGATCTGGTAAATCATCGGGTAGTATGTTAATTCTAAGGGCATGAGGCTATATATTTTATTTTATTTTGCAATTTCCCTTCTATTACTAGTATCAGTTAACAGTTATTTTGTTTGAGTAAATATTGCTCCAGTAGATCCTCTCAAGCAATACCAATTGAAGCTGTATGTGCTAATTTATTTCACTTTCACTGGTTTATTGCGCCACTATTGCTTATCAATACAAACTGATTGCTGCTCTCAAAAAGATGCCCGTGGTACAATCCCCAAACTGGAAATACCGTTCTGAAGGAGAATCCCAAAAAACAAAACTATGGACTAAAATTTATGGGATTATTTCCGCTCTCGCACATGTACCCTGAAAAGATGGACCAAAAATTAGTTGGTTGGCACCTTCACAATGTCCGGCATCTTAATAATCTGAATAAGAGTGCTCCTGCTGTGCCATGTGAAAAACATGGCTACTACTAGGCCACTACTAATGCGCAACATGAATAATATGGTATGTACGGTATAAGATGGTTGAGAAGTCGACATGCATGGTCTCATGACTCCCGCTGTTTTTGTTTCGATGTGCTACGATGTAGCGCAATAAAAGTTAGGGTCCCAAGAGGCTATGACAGTTAGGCAGTTGTTCTATGGTTGATTTGATAGCTCAAGGAGAGTATTTTTGCAAATCATTTTGAGCAAGAATATAACATTAACCCACTATAGCATCACTCCTGATCCCCTATATAACGATCTCCCACAAGTTTCCTGTAATACTCCTATATACACTACACCATCACACAACTTGCTTCGTGATCTCATATCACTCTTCTCAAATTGCTATAGCATTTAGCTGCCAACATCATCCTCCATCTCGCCATCGCCATGACACTTGCGGCAGCCTGGCTCCTAAAAGCTGCACAATGGATTGCCGGTGCAGGCGAGCCACTTCGTGCTCTCTGGCCAGTTCACCTACTCTTGCCCATTGTTCTTCCAACCGTTGCGGCTGCCGTCTACCTTGCACATCCCCCTAGAGCCACATACCTTGTTGACTATGATTGCTTCCGGCCTAGCCCCAACTATCGATTGCCAAAGGCGGCCTTACTCGAGCATGCACGTATGTCGACCTTCCTTGCCGATTATACCATTAAATTCATAACACGAGTTCTTGAGCACTCCGGCCTTAGTGAAGAGACTTGTGTTCCACCTGCACTTTCTTACATTGAGCCAAATTGTAGTCTGGATGAAGCCCGCGCCGAGGTAGAACTAGTCATCTTCTCAGTGATCGATGACCTACTGGCTAAGACGAGGATTAACCTTGATGCGATCGATATTCTAATCACCAACTGCAGTGTCTTTTTACCAGTTCCGTCAATTGCCGACATGATTGTCAACAGTTACAAGCTGCGAGGTGACCTCCGCGTCATCAACAGTAACTGCAGTGGGGCTCGCAAGGAACATCTTGGAGGTCATGCCTTTTGGATCATATGCGCTAGTGGTGTCGACGGAGACCATTGGACCCAATCACTACGCGGGTAACAACCGTTCCATGCAGTTGGTTAATATCTTGTTCCGCATGGGTGGTGCGGCCATGATGTTATCGAGTTCTAGGTCCAAAGCCAGGTTCCTCCTCACACATGTTGTGCGGACGATCACTGCTAGTGACGACAATGCCTACCGTTGTGTGTACCAAGAGGAAGACGATGAGGGAATTAAGGGCGCCAATCTGTCAAAGAACCTCATGGCTATTGCTGGAGACGCTCTCAAGGCCAACATCACGGCCATGGGGCCACTTGTCTTGCCTACATCAGAGCTGATCAAGTTTCTTCTCGTCTCCTTGGCAAGGAAGATGCTCCTTGGGAGGAGGATAAGGCCTTACATTCCCAATTTCCGTACAGCGTTCGAGCACTTCTGCATCCACGTTGGTGGACCAGCGGTGATCAGCTCGGCACAATGTGGCCTTAATCTATCAGATGAGCATGTCGAGCCTTCACGAATGACACTGCATCAATTCGGAAATCAGTCGAGTGCATCTGTGTGGTACGAGTTGGGATACATAGAAGCCAAGGGTCGAATGCTAAAAGGTAATAGGGTCTGGATGATTGGTTTCGGAGCTGGATATGAATGCAACTCCGCAGTGTGGGTGTGCATCCGTACATCTCACGGTGACCATGGGCCATGGGCTAGTTGCATCCATCGATACCCGCTAGATGTGCAGAAATAAAGTTAACTTGACTATACTCTCACCAAGAAGATCACAGGCAACGCAAAGGTACAAAATTGAAACCATCCATTGCTATCGACCATCGCCAGTTTTCTGGATTGTTTTATTCTATTCTTTTTGTTATCATTAAGCAAGATGTGTAAGATAAATTGGATGGGCTAGCTTCTGCAGCTTGGCTTTCTTAAGCATCTGAAAACTTAGTTTGTAGGTGTCATTCATTTGTTGTGTGGTATTTTGTTGAAATATTCTTATGTACACTGAATATGTATTCTCCAAATATTTTTCTTCAACTGCCAACTGTTTAACCAATAGTTGTTCAGATTTACAAAATAATTTTATTCATACGCAAAAATTTAGTAGAATCCAGTTTCATATCATGAGCTTTAACATCTCTCAAACAAACCAGCGTAATAAGATAAACAAATATCAACAATTGATTGTGCTCTTACATTATACGATGCAAAATGAGGTTATTTACTTTTGTCTCTAGTGCAGATCATCCTCTTCACTGATGCTTGAGGACTGCCACAAAGGATATGCCACTACTTAAGAATGTGCCATCACAGACGATTTAGAAAGTCCATATACATCTTCCCGATGACATGGCTTATGTCATCACAACCCGGACATTTTGTAATAAGATAAGAGATGACTGAAAGGTTCATAATGTGAAATGGTTTGATTTGGTCTTTTTATAGACCATTCGTGCTTGAGGAATGCCTATGAACTCTTTTTCATACTGTAATTTCTTTGTAACTTGGCTACCTTCAAGAAATGCTAGTCATACTCTCTTAAACAAATGGGATGACAGAAAAGTTGTATCATGTTTCTATAAATCGCAGAAATACTCATGTCTAATCTAATTCATTTATCACACTACCATATTCTTCACAAGCATCCATGTGAACAAAATAACTTGTTCGAGATTTATGAAACATTTGCATCCATAACTGTAAGGAGCCAACTTCCATCGTTTAGATTGAACTCACTATCTTGCCACTCCCTCCGTTCGGAATTATTTGTCACTATCTTGTCACTCACCATTCATTTTTTGCACGAGTAATTCCGAATGGAGGGAGTACTTGCTAAGCTCGATAACTCTAGCGAGCAAAAAACTCAGTTTGATTCGATTTGTTATAAGCTCAGCTGGGTTGGTTGACTCGACAAAAACGTTAGCACACTCTGTGGCAACTATATTGTGTACACAATATAGCTAGTGAGCGAACTGAGCATAACTCAGATGGATGGAATACTTTTTGTGGTGGAACCATCCCAACCAGGTTTCAGTCATAGATTTGGTACGAGTTGTCACATTTTTCAGGTTTTATTCCAGGCCTTCCGACATTACTCTCTTAGTGGTATGGCGTGCCCCTCGACTACATGGCGTTACTGACGACTTTGTCAATCTTAGATGCGTCAACTCCGTCTCCTGAAGGTGCTTTACATGGTTGGGTGTTCATGCGTGTATACAAACGCCTGCGTCTACATATACTATGTTTCTAGGGAACTAGCCTTATCTGATTCCCTCCCTTCCTTGTAAGGCCCGCGGTAAAAGCAATGCTCTTGATTATGTGATGTCATTGGAAACAGATTAGATGATACCCCACACGTTGCAGGAATAATTTGCAATATATTTTAATAAGTTTTGGTTATATGGAGCATGAATATTTGAAGCAATAATATGATAACAAAAACTGAAAATACTTATGCTTTATTGTGTTCGATAATTGTATAGTTAAAAATATTTATTAATAGAGTATAAATTATCATGCACGTTCACATGTTCATGTGGTTTCTTTTCCTTTATGCATAGTTGCATGTTGGGATAGACCTTTACTCATGCATGTTCCATGTTGAGGTGACATGCTTGCATGTTGAGAAAAATACATTAGTGGAAGCTAGCTATTTAGATATAGAAGGCACTAGACAAATGAATTTTCGCTTTTTTAGCGACAAAACAAAGAATGAAGAAACAAATGGAAAGTGCTATTCTGAGCTCGAGCTCAGATGCACCCCATATCTCAGCCGTCTGGTCACGCTAAGATTGGCAATGCTCTGTGTATATTCCTATGTATTTTGATTTGTATATTTGAGTTGTGTCTAGGCTAGGGTCCACCTACCTGTCACATTTAATGCCACTATCGACGTCCCGCCCCCCACGGCTCAGACGGTTGTCCAAGTTATGAGCCACGGCTCAAGCCTTACCCCACTAACAGCCACTGTCCACAACAGCAACTCTATTTGACTGCGTCTCATCAGCAGCCCGTCCCCACCCGATGTACAGTGCACATCGATCACTCTATCCATTCACTACCTCCTTAGACCTTCAGCATCTCCGCTGACTTGAAGATCCACACACCAGCTGCTGCCAGGCCGGGAAGAACACCTCCAGGCTGCTCGTCGGAATCACTGCTGATTCTTGCTTCAGTCGACTACATCGGCTGACCAGGAACACCGTCCCCACCTGATCTACATCCATGATCTATACTCTTATGGTTTTGTTCTGGTTATATTGGTTTGGTGGGACAAGGTTCTTTCTACTCAAATCATCTGTTCATTACCGTTGCTCTGCTTCCAGTACGCAAAACTGTATTCTATCAGATCTACTAATTAGAGTTCTCATCAAAAGTAAGATCTCATGCTCTACCATCTATTTAGCACCGCCAGATATAATTAATTATTTAACCATTTATCCTCTTGCTGGGTGTACACTAGCGGGTCTAACTAATTAATTCACAAATATCAACCCATGCGGAAACGTCAATCATGTATTCTGGTCAATCAACGATTTTCCCCTGCATTCAAAAACTCGGTGAACAATTTTTCTACAACCTTCTAAGCTAGACGCACAGCTATCTTTTCAATCCATGCTTTACATATTGTTCAATCTAAATGTTTAATTTCTTACAGGAAGCATATGTCTGACGAAGGCAGCTGTGAGGGGGAGACGGCGGCTGACGTATCTCTATTAAGCATGTCGTAGAAGTTATTCAGTCCTTTGATGAATTTAAGCGATGGCTTGTCACGAGCATCAGTTTTAGTGGAATGCTACAACTTCCAATGCTGCACAAACTGAATTTGAAATTCAGTGCCTGGACAATGAGCAAGGTTTATGTCATGAGTTTGGACCATATCCCGTGAACAATGACCCCACATTTATTTGTTATGTCGTTGTGTGGCCATACGTCAATTTAAGACAGGGACAAGCCTTACGAATTTACTTACTTGTCAAGGTCCGATCTTTTTGCAGCCCAGCATCTTGTTTTAGAAATGAAGCACATTCCTAACATTAGGTTCATCGTGTTTAAGCCCAACCTTTTTGGAAACTTATCACCCATCTCCCCTTTCACTTCAACCCTCAACCCAATTCCTTGCCATCCGGCTAGATACCCTGCATGTGCCTGTGAGAGCACCAACAGGAGATGGCAGCGGTAAAAGATGGTCAGCATAAGTCCATACTTATGTGGAGTGTCTGTCTCATTACAAATGTGAAAACTTGACTTACTCCTCGCCCTTTAATCCCCAACATTTTCTGTCTGGGAATGCTCACTTCCGCGTGGCAGTGTGTTCATTCCATGCTCTCCTGGGACGTTTGGGTGCACTGCCGAGACACAAAACTGAGTCAGCACAAGTTTAGCAGTACATCCAAGAAGCAATACTATTTGAAAATGTACTCTTCTGCCGATAGAACTATAAAGAATCATCATAACCCTAATCAGGATTTCCCCACATTTATGACTGAGGTGCTTATCAAATATTGCTATTAGAATGTGCCGCTTAATAACAAGATATGCCACAGAGGCTTACCCAGCGCTTTACCACGCATGCGAAAAAACACCCACCCAGCCACCCGTTACCCCATGCTGAATTATTAAACTTTACGAAAAATATGTGCACCTTCAACATTTCCACCAATACCTCGCCCTTCTTGGCTTGAGCCCCCCCCCCCAACCTCTGCCCATGTCAGTGACACAACATTGTTAGTACGACATGCTTTCATACAAATGCACAACTATCGACCAGAGCCTCATATTTTTTTTTCTTTTGAACTAACCTGATGAAGCTCTAAATGTGTGTCCAGGCTCGCACCTGCGACGCTCAGTTCTCCCGCATGGCCTACTGCTGATATCGTCTGCTCCTTAAGCTATGTCAGTTCCATATCTGTGCGGAGCAGCACCCACAATTCAAAACATTAATATAGAAAATACAATTGTAAAGTATTCATTAGGAAAACATGGTCATCACGACCATCATGAAGGCACGTACCATCTGAACCACTTGCTGCACTTCATGTCATAGCTACCCGTGGCTCTTCCACCTTGCTTGGCCTCGCCGAGACGATGTCATTTGCCACCAATGTATCGAAACCATCTTCGTTGCTACCATGAAAATGTGTGGGATCAGCATCATCCTCGGTGTGTAATATCCGGCATTATGCTCTCGATCGCCAGTTCCATAGCTCGGTTTCTGGTTTGTCGAATCACAAAAAATCAGCATCCATCAGTCACCCCCGCAATTATATTATATAAGGACATCAATACTACCCTGCCAACAACAGCAACATAATGACTATCTTACATGTAAGTATATTTTGCACGCAGAGTCACCCGTCATTCTCTGCAGTTTCATCATGGACAAGCGTTCCAGCAAGTATCAAACTCTGGAAATGATTATTCACACCAATAAATAAGCCAAAAGGAATGGCATACAAATTGGTCATGCATGCAGGGTCAAATGTTATCACTTCACCGAAAAATGTTTTCTTGAGCCTACCAAAAAAAAATCAATGCTTCAATGATGAAATGACTGCATAACTGTCGCACAAGATAACACTTGAAAAGATTGTTGTGCACTTGAACTAAATATGACACTTTGTTACGGCAGCCCATGTCTTCAGTGTGTGACCTTGCAGTTTCAGCATTTTTTTTAACTGGACACTTTCTTATCATATCTTAAACAGAGCAAGATCGATCATTATCAAGCAAGAACAGGACACTTTATGAAAACATTGTTGTAGACTCATAGTCTATATGACACTTCATGGCCACAGTTCATGTATTTGATGTGTAACCTTGCACTTTCAACATCTTGAACAGAGAAAGAGCGATAGTTATGAAGCATGTAAACTCCTCAAGAATTCCTCTCTGAACTACATGCCGTTCATGAAATTTACAGCGCAGATATTGGTTAAACTTACTTTTAGAGTTTTAGCCGACTAGTTTAGTCAAAGGCCTTGGCCCAACATTATTAGAAAACAAATTAAGAGCGCAATGGGGATAGAAAGCACACTGGTTTCAACAGAAATCCAAGGATAACCAAGTTAATTCCACCATTTAACTTGGAAAAAGAGCTAGGAGGCTTGCCTCCATGCATATTATCAAAAGAAGCTCAAGGATGAATTTGTCGCATGAGCTGTAAGAAATACGAGGTTTCGAGATGAAATTTTGTACACAATATGACGGTTATTATCTTCTTAACTCTTGGATAGTCACATGTCCGTTCCTATGTTTTTTCACCATTTAGACTTATGAGTAGAACTCAGGGACAACATATATTCAATTATTATCTTGACATGTAGCCAGTAACTTGGATGGTTATCACTTAGTAGATTGAGAAGATCACCCTCTACATGTGTGAATGTACTGAACTTTGTTTCCTATGCAGCTAAGAATAGGAATTACTTACCTGAACAAGTAATACTTTGTACCGCAGTTTGAGCCGATGAAAAGCATGCCGGCTTAACGGTGGCAAAATCTGGACGAGTATATCAGAGAAGTGACGGTCTCTCCTGAGCCATTCAGCGTACGCCTTTGTATCTTCGCGTGGACCATTGTACTGCGACAAGAGAAGAACTATTTGGAAGGATAATAATCATGCTATGGAAATAATCTCCTTGCGCATACATGGGAGGGACCTTGGACATTAGCATGCACCAATCTAGCCGCTCTATAGTGAGTCCTGGAGCAGCGGCACCAATCCTCAACTTGAAAGGATTTCAAATGATTGTGTCATCCAAGTTAATTCACTGACCATCAAATTGCATTCCAAACTACTAATTCATATACATCTTAATCACACTATATTAAATGTTTCACACATCAAGCTTTCACCGTACTTCATATCACACCACGCCTAACTGCCATCAAAAATTCAACTAGTATTGTATGGCCTCAATTGATTCACTGGCAATCAAATTACCATTCAAACTAATAATTCATATCAAGCTTCACTAGATTATATTAAATGTTTCAAGCATCAACCTGTTCACACTAAGTCATTTCACATCATGCCTACCAGCTGTCAAAAAATCAACCAACACTTCACGGCCTAGATTGATTCATTGCCCATCAAATTGCAGTTAAAACTACAAATTCAGATCAAGCTTAATTAGATTATATTATGTTTCAGACATCAAGTTTCCACACTAATTCATATGACACCATGCCTAACTGACGTCAAAATTTTGATCAAGACTACACGCCCATACACAAGACTGCAACCACATTGTACTGAAATTATTCAAAGCACTGCTCAAATTAAATTCAGTCCCCCTAACCTCTGAATCCAACCAGGAGCCTACAAATCCACCCTTCTCTGTTGTCAGCAGCTGCTCCAGACACGCCGCAGATACGCCCTTCGCCGCTCACCCCGTCCCCTCCGGCAGCACCACCTCAACCAACGGTCGCCTGGCTCCATCCGCCGGCGAACCTTTGGGCAACATGCTCTCTCTGAACTCCCCAATCAGGCAGATCTTTGGCAGAGAAAGCAAATGAGCTCCAATCTTCAAATCGCACACCCAAATGAGCTCCAATCTTCAAATCGCACGCTAAGTTGAAAGATATCGCATCGGACGACATACCTCCTCATCGGCTGCAAGAGAAAATCCATTGCGCATCCCGCCTCAACTCCCTCTCTCCCTTGTCATGTATAAAACTGGCGGCCGTGGTGGGGAAAGTGTCTGAGCAGGCATTCTGTTCGAGGCTGCCACCGCTTGACGAAAAGCGACTTTTCCGAGCCAGAGATGACGGATCAGACAGACGTACGCGAATCTGGGCCACGGCTCAGCCCGTCACCTGCGGACGGCCGCCCCTGAGCTGGCCCACTACCCAGGCCTGACACATACGTATTCCTGCACAGTACGCATTTTCCTGCACTCCTGAACACACCGTATAAATAACTGGCCCAGATCCCCACGCACTAGCGAACGCCCATGATATCGTGAGCACATGTGCTCGAGACTAGTTACTCCGCGTCCGAAACAAATGCATATCTTTACTGGGGATAGCTTTGGGCTAGGCCAAAATAAAAAGAATTTCTTCGGCCGAGCAATCAAGGAGTGCGGTTATATATATATATGTTTCTTATAGAGAAACCCAAGGGGCTCGGGAGCAACTAATTAACGAGCGCTCCTTCGGGAGCCTCACAACGATCAGTGCCACTTGGCGCGCTCACAGTCATTCGCCATGTGTCACGCTCTGGACGCTCCCTCCGGATTTTTTTTATGCACGCGTTTTTGGCTTTTTAAAAGATTTTTTTTTCGATTTTTTTTTACGTTTTGGTTTTTTACCGGTCTTCCCTAGCTTTTCGACCAAAAAAAAATTTTTGAATTTTTTTTTGCACAAAAAAACGCATTTTTTTCGCGAGAGTGACGAATTTGTTTTCGCAAGAGGCACGGTTGTGCTTTCGCGAGAGGCACGGCCGTGCCTCTTGGAAACGGGAAAAAACGTGTTTTTTGTTTTTTTTTTCTTTCGCGAGAGGCACGGTTGTGCTTTTGCGAGAGGCACAGGCGTGCCTCTTTC
>NC_041393.1:142392790-142434377 GCF_002162155.2 Triticum dicoccoides | reverse complement strand
CTTTCGCGAGAGGCACGGTTGTGCTTTCGCGAGAGGCACGGGCGTGCCTCTTTCGGAAAGGGAAAACACGTTTTCTGTTTTTTTTCCTTTTGCGAGAGGCACGGTTTCGCTTCCGCCAGAGGCACGGTTGTTCTTCGCGAGAGGCACGGGCGTGCCTCTTTCGAAAAAGAAAAAAAAACGTATTTTCTGTTTTTTTCTTTCTTTCGTGAGAGGCACGGTTTTGTTTCCGCGAGAGGCACGGTTGTGATTTCGTCAGAGGCACGGGCGTGCCTCTTCTGGAAAGGGAAAAAACCCGTGTTCCCGGTTTGGTTTTTTCGTCAGTTTTTTTCGCCCGGTTTTTTCGTGAAAAAAAAGTTCGTCAAAACCTATCAACATGGGATCTAGTTTTGAAGATCTCGACGCGAGGAATCCAATGGCGAAAGCGGTTCGAGATTTGGACGCACGGTTTAAGAGATAAAACATTTTGAATAAATGGATCTAGAAAAAAGGGAAAACTCCCAGGTTGCAACAAGTGACGCACATGTAGCGCGCCACTTGTCGCAATCTGGGGAGGTTGGAGTGATCTCCGCAAGGAGTACTCCCTAATTAGTGATTTCGAAGAGGCTCTTGTCTAAGGCAGTGTCCTCTCGTAGCTATAAATGGGTCGGCCCAAATAGCTTCCTGCATGCAGTTTGTTTTTCTTCTCTGTTTTTTTATTTTTCATTTTTTACATTTACATTTTTATTTTGTTTGTATTTTAAAAAACATGTATTTCAAAAAAAATACACTTATATTTTTATAAAATGCTGAAGTAAAAACATGTTAGCGTAGTATAAAAAAGTGTTGATTGGATAAAAGAAAATTGTGACATATAAAAAATGTTCACGTGCTTAAGTATGTGACAATTCTAAAAAATTCTTTGCAATGTAAAAATGTCCTTATAATTCAAATAAAATGTTTCAAACCATTGAAAAACCGTAGGTTACAGTTAAGAGAATATGCTTGTGCTTCAAAATATGTTCATACTAGCAAGATGCCCGTGCGTTGCACGGAACATCAATATGCATTTGTATGAGTAGTTTATCTTGTGAGAGAAAATGATGAACGAGGGAAGACCTTATATGCAAATGTGGAGAGGGGTGTGGGTATCTTTTTGCAAAATTGTCATACTTTCCTTCCTATCCGTTAGATATAAATTGGACGATCTATATTACAGGATGGCAGGCACACCATCATCAACAACTCTGTTTTTTATAAGAGTAGAGACTAGTTTTATAAAATATTCACAAAAATGTAAAAATAATGATTGTGCAGTTTTTAAAAATGATTATATTGTCCAAAAAAATGGTGTATCTGAAAAATGTTCAGCACATATTGAAAAATATTCCATCTGTCTCAAAATGTAAGACATTTTTTACAACTGAGATTGATGCAGTATATTCAAAACATGTAGTTCTAAAATTTGTTAATTACGTGTTTGAAAAATATTCAACATGTATAAATAAATGCTTCATGTATACTAAAAATGCTACAATGTGTGCTGAAAAAGAGTATATGTGATAAAGAAGGAAATGAAAAAAGGGAATAAAAATGTTATTACATGTCCAAAAATTGTTTGCGTGATAAAAATAAAGTTTCCTACCATTCAGAAAATGTACGTGGCATTTTTGAAAAATCTTCAGGCATTCCAAAAAATATTTGTGACATTTGAAAAAAAATACAATGTAAAAATTTATTTTTTAGTTTTAAAAAGGCGCCATTAAAAATGTTCTTTAGGGTGATCTAAGAGATATCACTTGGTTAGTTGGTTAGCTGCTTCCGATCAAATGTCAAAAATTGCAACCCTTTTCCCAAAGCTTTTGGGCCGAAAGCTATTTCGACTTTAGAGGCCCACGAGCACAAAGATTCCTCCGCCCCCAGTTGTCCCACCTGTCACGTCTCTAATTTCTCAAAAAAAAAAAAAAAACCTGTCACGTCTCTATCGCCGCCTGCCGCTGCCTCGCCCCATCCTCGCCGCCGCCATGGCCACCTCCGCCGCCGCCGCCGCCTCGGCCACCTCCGCCGCCGCCGCCGCCTCGTCGCCTCCCCCCGACCAACCTCTCGCGAACAAGGCGGTCCGCGTGGTGGTCAAGGGCCGGGTCCAGGGCGTGGGCTTCCGCGACTGGACGGCCGAGACGGCGGAGTCCCTCGGCCTCGCCGGCTGGGTCCGCAACAACCGCCGCGACGGCACCGTGGAGGCCCTCCTCTCCGGAGACCCTGCCAAGGTCGACGAGATGGTCACCCGCCGCCTCCCCGTCGGCCCTCCTGCCGCCGCGGTCACCGCCGTCGTCACATCCCCAGCCGACCACATCCACCCCTCCCTCGGCTTCGAAATCAAGCTCACCGTCTGATTGGGTAACCCTGGGCGTCCGATCGACCAGAGCTAGCGGGTTCTGCACGACTCTGCTCAACTGCCGATGGTTAGTACCACCAGACCTAATTCCATATCTGACCTGCAGCATCTTCACTACTGCATTTCTTAGGCAAACTGTTATAAGAGAACTATTGTGGTCAATGTGCACAACAATGGCTTTATTCGATAAGTCCACATGGTAACAATGACTGTGTTGCTATGTATTATATCTCGGTATAGTTCTTGAATAATATAGCACTGCTGAGTTGTGATTTAAGAGCTATGGTGCCAAGATCAGATTGTTTCTGTCATTGACAAATTGGTCACATGAATTTGCCACCAAACACTTCCAAATTACCGCGATCAGCTATGAACATGACGAGCAGAGTTACACATTCGTAGAAACCTGATATTAGCTCTCCATACAAACCTTTGAATGGCATATACATTCACCTCCATCTTCGCAGATCTGCCTACCTTCTTCTAGCTAGCTAGGCCAGTGCCTGCATATAGCCATATACTGATATACATCACACTAAATTGCATAGTGTTACTCGTTCAACTTGGCAACTTGCTAGAGAACTAGATACATTTCTCTGTTCCTGATCCCATACAAACCCTGAATGACATATGCATTCACCTCCATCTTCACATATTTGTCTACCTAGCTAGCTAGGCCAGTACCTGCATGTAATGATATACATCACACTACATTGCATAGTGTTACTCGCTCAAACCTTCTGTTGCAGCTCCACCATGGACTTGTCCTTCCCCTCCTCTTCCTCGTGGTGTTGCACGGGCTTGTACGTGTATTGTCTAGCACATATCAGATAGTACACCAGGTTCATGACCTGTAGCAGCGTCACGACCCAGTAGAAGTAGTCCAACTTGCCCCGGTTAATGTTGTCCGGGAGCCAGTTGGACCCGTCGGGACCGGCACTCCACCGGTGAACGATGGTGATCAGCAGTGTGCTCACGTAGCTGCCCAGCGAGATGGACAGCCAGAAGAGCGCTGTTGCCGTGCTGCGCATGCTCTCCGGCGCCTGGTCATACATGAACTCCAGGTGCCCCACGGAGTTGAACGCCTCAGCCACCCCGTGCAGTGCGTACTGCGGCACCAGCCAGTACACAGACAGCGGGGCTGTCCCAGCGTCGGTGGTTCCCCCGGCCACGGCGGCCTCCCTGCGGTGGTGCTCGACGAAGCCCGCAACGAGGGAGGCCGCCACAGAGATGGTGAACCCGACGCCCATGCGGTGGAGGAAGGAGATGCCGCGGTCCAGGCCCGTGCGGCGGCGGGCCAGCGGGACGAGCGCACGGTCGTAGACGAAGAGGGTGACAAGCATGGCGAGCATGGTGAAGACGGTCATGGAGCCGGCGGGGATCTTGAAGGATGAGTGCGGAGCGATGCGGCGGTCCATGGTACTCGCCTGCTGCAGGGAGAAGGTGTGCTGCTGCGACGACGCCGTGATCACCAGGATACCCGCCGCCCAGATCGGGCCCATGCGCACCACCGACTTGAGCTCCTCCACACGGTGCACCGTGCTCAGCCGCCACAGGTTCAGCGGTTGCTTGCTGAAAGAGGCGTCCATCGTGGGCAGGTCGCCGTCGGTGATAATTGCTGCGCGATCGAAGTAGCTGCAGGATGGAGCCGAGAAACAGGTTGATTAGTTTTGAGCATTACTCTTTCCTTCATCTCATGAGTTCTTGAGGACAGCAATAATTGTTGTTCTTCCTTCGTTTTGGCGGGCTTGGCATCACTGGAACTGCTCGATTTGGGGACCAAAGTTTGGGTTACGCCAACAATTTGGGTTTTTAAGCTCCTAGTGATGATCTGAAATGAAAAGCAAAGAATTGCTGGCTGCACTTGGTGAATATAGTGTGGGTGACGTGGGATCATAGATGAAGCGGGAATCAAAGCTTTTATCAGACAGGTCATCGAGGGACTCGGAAAATTGAAACACTCGACGTTGTGCAGTGTTAGCCGGAGGTAAAGTTGGGTAAGATTAGTAGAGAGGTATGCGTGTCGCATTTCATGGGCAGACCACTAAAAAGAAGTGTACTAATCGGAAACAAATTGCTGCTGTTAATCTATAAAGTGTGTCTGTTTTCAGAATAAGGAAACGACGATGACAGTAGGCAAGATGGTGTCAAGATGGCAACGGAGACGAAACTCACTGGGTTTTGTCTTTCCAAACTCATCCCCACAAGAAAATCGTAAGCCCGTCCCGTCGCCATGCGCAGGGCTAGCTTTTTGTCCGTCCCCTAAACTCATCGGGTTTTCTAAACCCACGGGAAATCAACATATTTAAGCAAACATAAGTACTGGAGCTCTACCGCTTAGAAATGGAACTCTATCACTTGTGCTAAATGTTGATTCTGAGGCAACCGTGCTAACCGGAGTTGCAAAAATATCACGTGCTAGCAGCCTCAAATTTGGATAGCGTATTCCGCCAACTTTTCACCAATCTAACATACTAAATTTATTTTTGGACAATGGAACTAGCTCATTTTTCAAGGAATGGTCTAGCTCAGATTTCACCCTAAAAGATGTTGGCCATTTTTTTAGCAACACGTTCATTGAAGAGTGACATAAGGACTGGAGCTTGCAAAGAAGAGAATGAGCAAGATGGATGTCCATGATCATCATCACTCTCAAGAGTGTACTCCTCGAATACGCTTATTGTAGTATTTTGACGGGATGGCGGGTTTCAGGTTTGGGTAATGCTGAAACGGGTTTGAACCCGTGAAACGTGTCGGGTTTTATACTTTACCCAATAGCAGCCCCGCGGGGTTGAAAAAACGCCCATCTCCGTCCCCTAATAGGGTAAAAACCCACGGGGACGCGGATTTCGGGGCCTCATTGCCATCTAGAAGATGGTGTCGAGCGTGTGGTGAACGAGTCATTAGTTATCTGCTCTCTTTTTTTGACATTAGTTGTCTGCTCATCTTGGTTAGTTACAAGGACGCGAAGGCTGGCAAACCAAGTAATCAGATATATTTTGTGCTTTGCTGAAATCCAGCGCAACGTTGGGTGGGTTTTCGGTACAGACGTGGGAAACATGACTCGAACACAACATATTTTGAGCTAGAACTGGAACTGCGCCGCTGAAATCCAGTCCAGCGGCGGCTATCGTCCCATCTCAGCGCAGCTAGAGCACTCCAGCTCAGGGGGAGTATGCTCGTTTTTGGCCTCATTTGCTTTTTATTTTTTGAGGGGCTTTGGCCTCATTTGCTGACATCGCCTTCTAATCTCCTACGTCCTCTTGTTCATAAATGATCTTGGACCATCTAAATTGGCTGGCTACATACATATATAGCTGGTACGCTGGTAGCCTCTAGTACTCGCAGTATCTTATCGTCGTTGCTGACTTGTAATGTTCACGGTCTTACGGGGATTACACATTCTGACTTGTGATCATACGATGCGGATTTTATTCCTTTCTGATGGAAGGCTGAACTTTGTAAAGCTTACTGTGCTGGAGGTGGTTTGGCTAGTACTCCCTCCGTCCAAAATTACTTGTTGTTCAAATGAATGTATTTAGCATTAAAATAATGTTAGATATATACATACATTTGAGCGACAAATAATTCAAGACGGAGGAGTAAGTATTACCTACGTCCTAAAAACGTGTCTAGATACGGCAAATGTAAGACAAGTAATTGGGAGAGGAAGTATTTTGTTACTATATATGGAACAGAACCAAACCAGTTGAACCATGACCGCCGGAAAATCCAGCGTCGTTACTTAAGGGAATTCTGGGATCCAAGAACTCCTAGAAAAGAAAAGGAGAGGTGGTTGACAGAAGGCGCGTCACGCACGCACGTACCTGAGCTGGTTGGTGTGCACGAGCTTGCCGTACATGGAGATGGGCGCATCCATCTCGTCGTTCTCGTAAAGCCTCCCGGGGTCGTCCACCCTGGGGACGCGGCGCTTCCGGACGGCGGCAACGACCACCTGCGCGAGACGCGTGAACGGGCTGCCCGACGGGTCGAGCCGGCGGTACATCGGGTACCCGCCGACGAAGGCGACGACGGAGACGCCCATGCAGAAGGCCGGCACGCCAAGGCCCCAGCCCCACCCCACGTTGTCCTGCACGTACACCACCGCCGTCACGGCCACCAGCTGCGACGCGCCGTTGCAGAAGTAGTACCAGTTGAAGAAGCCCCACGTCCGCGCGCGCTCCGCCGTCTGCGACTCGTCGAACTGATCCGCCCCGAACGCCACGATGCACGGCCGGTACCCGCCGGCGCCCACCGCGTTCAGGAACAGCGACACGTAGAGCACGGCGAGCTGCCACGGCAGCGCCTGCTCGCACGCGCCGCTGCCGCCCCCTGCCGCCTTGCACGGCGCCGGCCGGAACTGCGGCAGCGCCGCCGACACCGTCAGGAGGGCCATCCCCTGTCATGCAAGAAGTAAGCACCAGCGTCACGTACAGTTCAGCTCTGCTTCGTATGGGTATCGTCGCCGTCTACGTGCGAAACAAGTGTACGTGTACGCACGAATTGGTAGACCACGGAGGCGCCGGCGATGGTCCAGAAGCGGCCGATGCAGGCGTCGGCGAGGTAGGCTCCGATGAGCGGGGTCATGGCGGAGGTGCCGCCGAAGTTGGTGAGGGTGGTGGCCGCCTTGGCCAGCGGCATGTGCATCTGCTGGGTGAGGTAGGTCAGCATGTTCGTCGAGAAGCCCACCACGGCCAGCTTCTCCGCCACCTCGTTGGCTGCAGCGCGCGAGCCAACACACACAGTTTAATCTTAAGCAAGCAGTCGAATTCTAAGTAGTACTGTAGTTCGCAAGAGACTATAATTTGCTTACCAAAGATGAAGGGCATTGTTCTTAGGCCGCCCTTCTTCCCATCCATGGCCGCCTCAGCCGCCATTGGTTGCGCCTGTGGTGGTAGCGGTGCGGTGGTGCACTCAGTTGTACTACATGCAGATGCAGCCACTCCTCGCTGCATCGTGAACTCGTGGTAACAGGAGCAGCTTGGCTTCACATATTTATAGCTAAGCTAGCTGCCAGTGCGTGCCAGTGCCATGCCACGAGCTACTACTGCAAGCTCTGAGGCTAATTTACACGAAATAGGGAAAACTGCGGGACAATAATCTGAGGTTAATTTGCAGTATTTATGTGATATTTTGCGCACTTGGAATATGCGGCTGCTTCTGCCACTGGCTAACTGCCATTGCAAGTCCCCTTTCTTCTGTATTCCTTTTCACATTTCCGAACTAGGGACTAGGGACTAGGGACTTCACATGTGTGATGTGTCTATATCACAACCAGATCTTGGCAAATAGCTAGGCAGTGGCAGGACCAGTGCTAACTGAGATGGACTGGAACAGGAACATTAAGAGTAAGAAGAAAATATGAATATCTGATGGGCAATAGGCAATGAGTGGAGGAGCTAGTTATTCATTTGCGGGGAAGTGATATCGAGTGGATACAAAAGGGCAAAAGAAAAAGGAGTTCGAGGACTGCAAATTCTAAATATTACACGAGTAAACCTAGCGGAAGAATGAGGCACAATCTAAATATCGTCCTTGAAAGATGGAAATAATGTCATCGAGGGATGGGAAAGTTTGATGACTCATATTACTAATTTTTTACATGGATCTGTTTGGTTAGTCTCAGGATGCATCTATTTATGCTAATTTCCATTTTGATCATGTCGCTGAACGCTGATCCTCAGGTTATATTAATGAGATGTTCCTGGTGTTTGCTGTTCATCATAATCAATAAAGCTCATGATCCAGATGGTTTTCTCATCAAATTTTATCAGTAAATTTACTCTTAAGCATTTCTTTGATGGTTCCTATAATAGAGAACCTCGATGCAAAAAGGCTTAATTATAGTACCATCACTTTAGTCCCAAAGAGTCTCTGGAGCTGGCATAATAGAGTACAATAATTTAGGCTAATTTGTTTACTCAAGCTAGCGTCAAATTATTGACTAACGAGATCTCTACTATAATAGGTTGTGTGAGTGTGTAGAGGACATTATTCACCACTGCAAACAACCTTTCAAAAAGGGCACACATTTTATGGCAGGGGTGCTGATATTGCATTAGGTTTTGCATGATAGGCATAAAAAAGTGGAGCATGTGTGATAATATTAATTGGACCTTTCTATATAAAATTATACTTCCTCCGCTCCTAAATATAAGTCTTTTTAGAGATTTCACTATGGACTACAGATGGATGTATATAGACATAGTTTAGAGTGCAGATTCACTCATTTTGCTCCGTATGTAGTCCATACTAGAATCTCTAAAAAGACTTATATTTAGGAATGGAGGGAGTATAACTCAAGGGGTTTTTAGATCAGGTGGTTGAAATGATCACGAGAATAATGGTCGAGGAGAGGGTGTGTGTTAAGGTAAATAATGCCTTTTTTTTAGGGGAAGGTAAATAATGCCATGGGATCATATTTCACTACATATAAAGGAGCGAGGTAAGATGAACCAATAGCACCCCCTTCTGCTTACCATTGTCATATTTAAGTCAACAAGCTCATGGAAATGGAGCTATTAAAGGTGTGACCTCCAATTAGTAGGAACATGGAACTGTCAATATGCAATGTGCAGATGACACTATGCTCCTATTAGATGATTGGGGGGAAAACAATCCAGAAACCAGAAGTTTTGTTTCCTACCCCCTCCGGATGGAGGGAGTATTAGAGAATGGTATTGTCCAATATGCAAAAACACTACCATGTCATCTGGTACTGTGCAATGGTCTGAGAGAACAAACTATATGCAATTTTGAAGGTCAAATTTGTCTAGCTTACGCGTTTATAGGGAAAGAATATAAATTCAAGGAACCATCAAGGTGCCAAAAGTAAATTATTTTCTTAAGAAGAAACTCACAACTAATTTTGAGATTTCGAGTTCAAGGCATGCATTTGAGGGCCTATTTGATTCCTAATATTATAAAAATGCGAGAATAGGAAGAATGTGGGATTGGTATGTCATGCACATACAAATCTTGTAGGACTTCGGTTTCTTTAATTGCGTCACAGGAAAAATCAAGGATTCTTTCAAGAGATTTGAGTGGAGTTGAATTTCCTATGAAATGTAGTGCAAAGGAATCCTTAGGAAAAAAAATCCTATAAGGATCAAATCCTATGAGTCAAACTATAATGGAAAGATTCCTAATGATTTGAATCCTCCAAAATTGTCTTTAAAAATTATACAAAGAGGCCTGAAGGCTTCAGATGGTAGGATTGTGCACCTACTGTTCACCCGAACTGAACTTTATCCACCTTCAAAAGGAACAAAATGATCTATGAGGTTTGTTCTTCCAAGTAGAATTATATAGAAAATTTCTCGCCACCTAATTACAAAGTCTTTTCCTCAGATTAAAAATATAAATGTACTCCCTCCGTCCCATAAAGTAAGACGTTTTTGCAAGTTATATGGGACGGAGTAGTATAGATCTTATACATACATAGATTGTTGAGGGTTTTTCTTTTTACTTTCCCTTCTTTTTGCTCTATTTATGGAACTACGGACAGAGCTTTTCTACATGTATTATATTTTGTGAAGGGCGGTGTATAGCTTCCAGTCGACCTTAAATGGTGTTACATTCAAGGAAAGCACGTGCAAAGCTACAAAGTACTACAACCAAAAAAACATGAAACAGTTCTGTCCTCTGCAAACCATAGCGATGCTATGTTTTTGGTGCTCTGTCCTGCCACTCCTCTTCCATTGGTAGGTCACCACCTCTCCTCCTTCGCCGCTCTACCGGTGTGAGACTGCAGGGAGGTGACGATCTTTCAGATAGAGTTGTAGTTTTTGCTGCTTTAGGGCTTTTATAAAGTTGTGTGGTGGAGTGTCGATGATAATGATGATGATGATGACAGCGCTGAAAAAAGGGCAGCCTTTCCCTACATTTCTGCAAGAGGCTGTTTCCAGGACTTGAACCCGTGACCTCATGGTCACAAGGCAGCAGCTTTACCACTGCGCCAAGGCTCCCCTTCATGATGACAGCGCTGAACTAGCAAATAATGTTTCCTCGAGGTTCCTTATCTCGATGGTGTCAGTTGCGGTGTCGTTGAAGGCTCATTGATGTAGATCCATGCCGGCCATTCCGGACAGTAAGGTTAGGGTTTGCAAGGTTTATCGTCGTGGCGATGATTGTGGCCTTCCTTTGTGGTTTAGTCCACCGGCCTCCTCACCGTCATGTTGGTGCAGCCTCTGGTGCCGGCGTGAGGCTTGTGAGCTTTTTGGAGGTTGGGACCATATGTTCGTGGATCTTCCGGCGGTGACAACTTCGATGACTTCTCCAGGACGCTGGTTCGATAGAATCGTGGCCTCCCATGCGCGATCAACAACGACAGTCTAGCTTCGGTGATGTATTTTCTTTATCTTTCAAGAGCGTATGTACTGCTGGTGAAAACTACTGCGTACTACGTAAAGGACAAGGCTATAGCGCCACGGACAACTGGACATCACCAGATCGTACATATCTGTTCGGCCACACATTGCGCCATTTGCTTCCCCTTTCACTTCCGGAGAGCAACCAATGGCTGGATACTGGATACCATGTCGCCCGGACGGTATGAACGCTTGAACCGAATTCGGCGAGACAGGGGCCAGTACGTTCGTTCGTATGTGTGTGCTCAAGGTTTTTCCGGCCTCGAAAGTGTTCGTGCTCAAGACTTTCCATGGAAGAGAGCGTCGGTACATTGCTATCTGAAAGCTATGGCCCGGCGGTGAATCACCGTCGCCTGCAGATGATGCCTACGGTACGCATACAAGCAGAGATGACGCAGAAGTGAGCCCCTTCCCGTTGTCGCTTGCGTCGCCCGGCGCTGTATGAGAGTCCTGTTTGAACGAGACCTCCGGCCAGCATCGACAGATCTTGCTAGGCGAGTTATCAACTGGATGAGCAGATTGCACGTGTTTTTGACCGCCTGATTAAATGGTTCATACGATGGATTGTTTGCCAATTGCAGGCGAGAGATATGGGATTGCGTTGCCCCTGAGAAAAAGAAGATTTTCAACAACGACAACAACAAAATGTGATTTCGGTGGATGCGTGGCTGGTTGAGGAACGTACGTCGATCGGAACGTGTGGCACGCAGCAAAAAACCGCGAGGAAACATGCTCTATTAACTGTACCTATCCCTAGGCACGAACACAACCGTATCACGATCCATATGCTACCAACAACAGGATAGGAAAAAGGCGAATCAGCTAAAGGTATAGCGTGACTGCAAAAGCAGATCCTCGCGGATATACCAACGCCCCAATCATGCAATGTGGCGCTTGGCCGCTGAAGCCAGCTTGTGACTAAGTGTAAGTGGTGTTCATTTCAGTATGACCGGTAAAACTTCCCCAAGAGACCACGACAGCAGCAGAATCGCTGAATCACCAATCAAACGATCCTGATCCGGTTATTCTGCCGCCCACAAATCATATGATTGAACTAGCAAGCTAGCTACGACCGCATTAACATATTGCCATCCTATCATAATTGAAGCGTGCTTGGACCAACCATGCATGCATCCGGTCCATCTCTAGTGGTCTCGTGGACGACCATCTTCTCGCCTTCTTGTCACAATAGAGCGCATGCGCGGCCGACCGCACGGTAGGTTCGCATCGGTGTAGAGCTACCTAGCTACTCCGGCTAGTACGTGCTGGGACCAACCGAGGTACACGTTACAGTGCCTACGAAACGGACGTGAGCAACTTGACCTAGCTTGGCCCAGTTTAAGTTTTGTTTGTATTCCTGCAGCTACGCGTGCAGTGCGTGAGTGTCCGGCCGTGGTGAAAGGAGAAGTGAGGCCAACTCCACCGCGTGATCCTATCCTATCCGTCCTCGTCTGTTTACGAGACGGTCCAGCGCGCGAGCGCAGACTTTTGTCCGCTTTGTGTCCGCTTCCGACCCATCCACGGCCCAAGTTTGCGTCGTTTTTGGGGTGAAACGGACACCACGCGGACGCGCGGGTCGTCTGCGTGTGTCCTCCCTTGGCCCACTCGTCGGTGGCACAGGACGAGCCTTTTTCTATCCGTCCCCCTCCCTTCCTCCGTCCGCATCCACTCCACTCTTCCCCACTCTTCCCCTCGCCGCCGCCAGCCACCCGCCCGCTGCCATTGCAGCCGTGCAACTTGGACGCGCGCTTGCCCAGCCCCTTCCTCTCGTCGCCGCCGAGCTACCCAAGCACGGTCACCTTGTTTGCGCACCCGCCGGCCGGATTTGGGGCGGATCCGGTCGGTCTTGAGCTCGCCCGGCTGTGGGAGGCCGGGCCGCGCCATGGACTGGCCGGGCACCTTGCCGGAAGGCCCTGGCAGGGCCGCAAGGCCACATGCAGGCAGTGGCTCGTCCTCTAGCCGCTAGGATCTGCATCGTCGGTGGTCCCCGACAGATACGCGAATGGCGGCCGGCCGGGCTCGGTGCTTGCACAAAAGCTCGTCGGCGCACCGTTGCCCCTCACCAAGTGCGACCACTGCCCAAGGGTGGTCGTGCGCCGCGTGTCTACGACGCCGGAGCACCCCGGATGGGTGTTCATCAAGTGCTTAAACGATGGGGTATGTGCTCTTTTTAGCTTCGGTTTGTGCTCTTGGATTAGACTAGTGGTGCTAACTTTAAGTTTTATTGTGTAGAACGGATGCAAGTTTTGGTATTGGGAAGAAGAGTACATCGATATGTTGATAGAGCGAAATGTAGTGCATGTTCGTGCACTTTTAGCTAGCCTAGAGGCTTTAGATGAGACAAGTGCACTTGTTGCTAGATTAGAGGCTAGGCACGATACTACGTGCGAAGAAGCAACAAGGCACGATACTACGTGTGAGGAAGCAACGTCGACTTCTGGCTTGAAGAAGAAAGGAGGGTGCAACGTCGTGCCTCCTCCACAGATCAACAATGAGTGCATCGAGAAGGCGCTAACCCAACTCAAGGGAGTAGTTATGGAAGTTGGGTATCTTCTCAAATGTATTCTTGTGGTTCTTGTTTTCTTTGACCTTGCTTTACTAGTCAAAATGTAATGATGTATTATCATGTACCAAAAATGAATGATAAAAAAAAGTTAAGGACTTGCAAAGAAATATACGCGGACAGGATGGGGCAAATGGATGCGGCCGCGCGCTGGACGCACGGCCACCGCATCCCAGGACAGCCCAGACACGACCCCAAATCCCTACCCAAACGGACAGAATCCGGACAAAACGGACGTTCGTTTGGGATCGCGCGGTGGAGTTGGCCTGACAGGACCGAAAGTTTTGTTTTGAATACAACTTGGTATGATTTGCGTCTAAAGCTGCAAAAGCACCAAGCTGTTGATTGCAGCTGAGGGACAACTTGAGAAAGGAGAGGGCCATCGGAGAGAATATCTGTTGAGAATTCTTTTGCACAATAGATGTATGTAAGTTGATTGAATTTGCAATTTAGGTAAGTCGGTTTTGAGGGAAGTGGAACGGTTGAAGAAAGAAAGAAGGCCGGACGTTGGATCTTTAATCTAATGGTTGAGAAAATTGACTTACCCAAAATATATTTTCAGGGGACTTATCGAAAATTTCTTGTGAGACGCAAACTAGCATTTCGTGGCGCTAACTCAGCATTGTGTCGATTGATGGAAATTGCTTAGGCTTGGTTGAAATGTTGGCTGGATTTGAATCGATTATTAAGGAGCATGTTCGATGCATGGCAGACGGTGAAACTAGTGTTCGTGACCTTGGCCATGAGATTCAAAATGAGTTAATACATTTGCTTACTTCTGCAATGAAGTCTGAGATAATTAAAAATTAAAAAAACAAAGTATTTCTCCGTGGCTAATTTTAACATGGTCCCTCTTACCTTCTCTTTTCACATGAAAGCTAAAAAGGTAAGAGTATTACTTAAACCAATTACTTAATGAAATAAACGACTCAAATCTATACTCTTACCTCTCATGTGAGAAGAGGGGGTAAGAGGGACCATGTTAGCAGACTAAGGCATAGCCTAGTGGTGGGAAGGGGCTGATGCCTTCTACCCACCCAGGTTTAAGGCATGGTACTTTTAATTTGGATTTGTTGCACCAATTATACTGTAGGAGGTTCCCTTACAAGCTTTCTGTCAAAAAAAAGAGGGACCATGTTAAAACTGCTCTCCATGATACTTGACTGTACCCCTGACGCGATCCACCAAGAGGAAATGTCTTTGGTTATATGTTTTGTTAATGCATCTTTCA
Organism: Triticum dicoccoides; assembly: GCF_002162155.2. Classification (NCBI taxonomy): domain Eukaryota; kingdom Viridiplantae; phylum Streptophyta; class Magnoliopsida; order Poales; family Poaceae; genus Triticum; species Triticum dicoccoides. Next base: position 142,419,843 of record NC_041393.1, on the reverse strand, counting down.
CTTTTGTTTCTATCGAATATCCTATTTAGGACTTTTGAACGTAAATGATACATGCAAGGGCCTTTTGATGTTTTGAAGTACTCAAGAATCTTGATATGGACATTGATGATGTGAGGGGATAATAGTTTGAATATAAAACATATCAATCAAGGGGTTCAAAAAATACTTTTGAATATAAATCCTTGAGCTTTTTATGCACCACGTGGTTATGCTATGGCCAGAACTTGCGGTAAAGTTAAGAAAGAAACAGTTTGATGGAAATCCCAGATGATATGATGATCGGGCTACTGCTCCAATCAAAGGAGATTTGAACAATATAAACATATCAAAATAACTTTTTTCTTGCTTCTGGTGCACTAAACTATAAGGTGTATTAGTTTTTTCCAAAAGTCAAACCTTTCTATGTTTGGCCAAGTTTTTATAAAAAGTATTAACATCTACAATGCAATTAAATAAAATAGAAAAACTATTCTATGATGACTATAATGATACTGGTTTCGTATTGTAAATACTGATATTTTTCTCTATAAACTTCTTCAAAGCTAAGGAAGTTGGACTTAAAAAAAACTAATACTCTCAAATTTTGGAACGAATAGAGTATGAGCTCGAATTAATCTTGTAGTTGTCTTGAGGCTGCACTGAAGAGTGGCGAACACTTTGATATTGATGCATGGTAGTGTGTTATATGTTGAGTTGAGCTACTTAAAAATTTCATCCCAATGGATATCATGGGGCATATTGATAATATTGAAATTTCTTAAACGCCTAGATTGCTTTTGTAATGCAACTATATATTGTGTAAATAATTTTAGTAACTATTCGCTTGCATCAGCCGAGACAAGTTTTTCTAAATTAAAACTAGTTAAGTCATATCTACATTTGACAATGACACGAGAAAGACTTGGTGGGTTGGCTAGTATATCAATTGAAAATATTGCTCCAACCAAACAAAGCAGTGGGTCCCCATCTAGCAGCGCCCGCGATGGCTCCCGCGACCCAGCGCCCGCGGCCGGCGGCGCCGCCTTGATCTTCTCCCCCCGTCCGCCATTTCAACCGCCGCGACCAGATTCGGGCAGCTCTCCGCGTCCTCTCTCGGGTGCACTCCTTCTCCCCTCAAGGCTCTCAAGGTGCTGCCCATGGCACTCGCGTACGCCTCGTCTTCTTCAACCCCGTCGACTGCTGCCGCCGCGATGGCCTCGGCTGCTCTTGCCTCCCGCAAGGCCGACCCCGCAGCTGGTGGCCGCTTGTCCCGCGCCGGCACTGGACTCCCGTCGAGGCCGGTTGTGGCAACATCTCCGGCGGCGCATCCTCCCCTGCCCGGCGTCGCCACAATGTCCACCCTGGGCATAGAGTGTGCTGCTCCGGATCCCCGTGCCCCTGGCCTGATGGATGGCGGGCTTGGGTCCCAGCCGCCGCTGCGGCTTGTGTGTCTCCCGTCCACGGGCTCTGGTGACGCTACTTCTGCCTGCGCCGCGCAGTCAACCCCGACTGCTACTGTGGGTGCGGGTGCGTCGTCCCCGGCTATTGCCGGTGCTGCTACGTCGTCCTTGGGCCCTGTGGAAGTCCCGCCGTCACCACCGGCTGTTGCTGCTGAAGCGCCATCTACAACTGCTACTGGCTGCGCTACATCGACCTCGAATACTGTGGAAGTGACGCCGTCCTCAACACCTGCCGGCACTGCATCGGGTCTGGACCTGGAGCGATATGTTTCATGGAGCTCCCTTACTAACGACGAAGATGATGATGAAATAGCCCCGCGGACGCCACCGCCGGCTGCCAAATACTCAGTTCCGGCTACTCGGTCGGGTGTGACGTGTGATGCAGATGTGTGCGGAGATTGGCAGGAGGTGCTGCCGCGGTGACACATACAACGCCTAGACTCTCTGATCCCTGCATTGGCTCCCCGTCCTGTCCCTTCTTGGCTTCGTGGTAGATGTTGCAGATGCCTCCTTCCTGGTCACTGTACAGCGGTTTGTCGAGATCCTTTTAGGTGTTCTCGGTGCCTTGAGAATGGTCATCGAGCACGTGAGTGCCGCAATCCCTGGCGTCCCCTTAGCTTTTTGGGAAGCCCTACCGTGTCACCATTACCACGCCTTCCCGGGCACCAACAAGCTCTAGCTCCTCGCAAGGTCCAGAAAGAAGCCTCGCCCCTCTCGAAGACGTTTTGTTGTGATTCTTGGGCATCAATTGTTGCTGCTCCTGCTGGCTCTATGGCCTCGACGGATTTTCCTGTGCGGCCTGCCTTGAAGCGGCAGGCTAAGCTGTCGCACTCTGAGCTCCTTGGTATGACATCCCTCCAGCTTCAGGAAACGGTCCAACCTCTTCGTGATGTCATTGACTCCATGCAAGGTTGGATGTTGCGGATGGAGAGCTTCATGGAGCGTGTTGAGGCTGCACTTGGCGATCTCTCCATGGCGCCGCCTGTGTTGCAGACTGCTCATGTATTGCGTCCTTTGGTTGTGCCTGTTGACACCTTTGAGGTCGGGATGGGTGCCGAGCTTCATGGTCGTTTCTCCCCTCGTGCTAGAGCATGTTCTCCGTCGTCAGCCTCTGAGGGACTGGACAATGATGTGGTTGTGACTCCGGTGCTGGAGATCATGCCTGAGTTGCGGGAGTTGTGTGAGGGCCCGGTTCTGTCTCTGTCCGTCGAACAATGGAAGGTAGACCCCCCCCTCCCCGAGATTTTGATTGTGGCTTTACCGCCATCATCGCCCCTGGAGTCTAGCCAGATACCTGATGCCAAGGGGTGTGGTGATTTGGATGTTGCAGTCTCTGCCATTCCCTCGTCTGCGACCATCGAGCATGTGATGCCCGTGAGTGACATGACCACTGAGCCAAGTGTGGTTGCACCTACTCCAAATCCAAATGCTCTCTTCGCGAAAGAACTTTGTGACTTGCTCGCCAGTGTGGAGGTTGCTAGACCTGGTTTGGGCAGGTCGATTGCTTGCCTTCTGACGGGGACACCAATAAGAGGCAAACACAAGAAGGTGGGAAAAGGCAAGAGTGGTGCCATAGGCAAGGCGTCTCTGGCTACTTGATGGATGATCTTCATTCTCTCGGCCCATCCTCTTGGATTGGGTCGTCGTTGTGGGTTGGAATGTGTTTTTTTAGAAAAGGAGGATGACCACCGGCCTCTGCATCTGGGAGATGCATACGGCCACTTTATTGATTATTCTCGAGGACCATACAAAGTATTACAACAATGAGCCTGAATCCACCGTCTTGGCAACACATGCCGCTACTACTATCCAAAATGATGAAGGGGTGCTAGCTAGGCCACTACCCAAACCACTCACCTAAGCCTAACATAAAAAACCAGAAGCCGAAACATATTCGGAAGCCCCAGCCGAGCCACATACCGGGTCTGGAGCACAATCCGGTCAGACGCACTCGTGTGTCGTCTCCGCCATCTTCCACAGGTCCGTCTTCAGATCATATTGAAGCTTCTACCTTGTCTGGCCACTCTGCCATCGACGCCCCCATGACACCAGACAGCATCCTCCTCCTGCACGAGTCCATCTCCGCGCATCAGGCACCGAGTCTCCACAGCACCATGCCGTCGAGATCCGCCACCATCAATGTGTAAGATGAAGCACCGCTCCACCAAAGTCGCCGTCCTCTAGTCCCTCGAGTCCGTGTGCACCTCCAAGAATGACGCCCCCAGGGGGGAAACGACACCAGAGAGCCGCCGTCATCCGATCTACTGATCTAGGGTTTCCCCCGGAGGTATCAGAGAGTGGCCTTGAACATCTCCACGGCGATGCCTTCAGGAAGGGAACGACGCAGACAGCGTCGCCATCGCCGGCCTTGGCAATAGCCAATAGCAGGTTTTCACCCAGATCTGATCGAAGACCTCCATCTCTCGTGCACGGGTCGCCGCCGTCCTTGCCGGGATCTGGATGATCCCGCTTGCCAGATCTCAGCACGGAGAAGCCCCCCCACCGAGACCCGCCGGCCGAGCAGGGGAGGCCGAGGCCGCACCCACAGGATCAGATCCGCGATGGATCCAAGCCCGCGCCGCCGCCCCGGAGTCTGCCCCGCGCGCAGCCGCCACCGCCCGCCGAGGCTCGCCGCCGCGTGCCCCGCGCCCCATCATGCACACTTCTTTTAAATGGGAGAGATTTTCACTTCCCGGCCTCTGCACCAACCAGGGATGCATACGACCATTTTAGTATGAGTACCAAGATAAACATGGTCCTCAGAATTTTTTAAATGAGTATCAAGATATTTCTTGATGAGAAGTTTCACCATACACCAAGCCTTGATCCTCAATAAACGAGGGAAAACCCCTGTGCATCACCTGTCAATTCTAGGAATTGAACTCAGGTCGCTAGGCTGCACAACCGCATGCCCAACCACTGAGCCAAGGCTCTCTTTGCGGGTTGGAAGGTGTTTGATGTCTTATATTGAGGTGTTCTTGCCGGGGTTCACGTGGCGTAGTAGCAATGTCGAGGTTTGTGGATGTTGTGTAATCAAAGAGTCCGGCGGGGGCCGCCTATGCGGTTGTGGGGTTTTTCTTGCCACGTGAGTAGTTAGTCCGTCCTCCGTTTGTATTGGTTTTTGTCCGGTTTTTCTTTAATTAACTGGGCAATTCTCTTCTTCTTAATTAATCGATGAGGCAAAACTTTTGCCTCCGTTTCGAAAAAAAAATATTGCTCCAGAGACAGGTTGCTCATGAAATCTAATTAAAGATTTCATATCAAGAAATGGTCACACAATGTGGCTAAAAGAGTAAAAGAACCCAAGATTTTTCTTTTGGCGTGATATAATTCTTCGAGGGATCTATGGTACTACAGCGATTAATGAAAATATTTTATGGGTCGCACTGGTGCCCAAATTTTGGGGTGTGGCCCAGGCATGACTGGCGGAATACCGTGGGTGTCAAAGAACAAGTGACAAAGGCAAGAGATGTCATTCGACAGGGAGGGGCAGGCAGTGACTGATGGACCGATCATGCATCCTACTATTGGAGAAGAGGGGGGAACGTGCACGTATACTTTATCTTTCGCACCCCTGCTCGCTCACATCTTGCACAGTCCGTCTTTGGATCCAGACAAGGGAAGGGGGTCCTTTTGCTTTTGGAGAATGAAAGGAAGAGGCAGGGGTGTGAGTTCTGGGGCGAGAGAAGAGCCATGGAATGAATGTTCAGCTCCAAGGAGATGTCAAACAGATGGTGACAAGACAACTCACAAGGTCTGGGGCAGCCGGCTGTCGACCGAGCTGTGCTTGTACGTGTGGTGGACAATGTGGGATCGAGGCCAGGATCCTTCCCGTCAGAAGATAGGCAAGGCTGGGACTCTGAGTTGATTTTCCGGGGAAGGATGGGTGAGTGTGATCGATGGTTTGAAAGGATCATTGTTTCTTTTCTTGCTGGGGTCTCATCTTGCCCTCTCGATCGGGTGTTTCTGTTTTTTCTCTATGCAGAGCGCGAACACTTCTGCTGTCTAACGGTGTTCGGAGTTCGCCATATTCTTTGGATTAGTGCAAGTGCCTTGCCGGTACCAGTCATGGTCTTGGGCTGCTGAGCTTGGATATTTACTGTACAATCTTCAATAATGACCATGAAACTTCAATCGTCCTAATCTTCGTAAAGGGGACGACACATTTGTTCCTTTGTTATGCTATTTTTTTAAGGGGTGTGTTTTACGGGAAATTCGTAGGGGCACACAGGTGCGGGAGCATGCACCTATCAAGCCCTGCCCGACCGCTCGATTGCCTCGCAATTCGTAAGGTAGTTGAATGCCGCACGAGGGCATAATAAGTTCTAAGTTTCAATTGCTGAAGCTTATACTTTTTTATCTGACACTTGCGGTTCTCTCGCTTGCTCTTACCAAGGTTCATAAATAAATTTGAAGGCATTTTTTTGTCAGTCGTAGGCAAGAAAATCATGATTTTATCAGTCGCTCATACTAAGTTTCAAGAGTTGAAACTTAATATTTATTTATAAAATTTGTCAAAACATATTTAAAATGGAACTTATCTGAAAGCTCTCGACACGAGAAACAGGAATATGAAAACATAACTTACTTTGAACTTTTTATTCAAAAGATATGAAAGTTTAAAAATCAAAAGCCAAATGAGAAAACACCGAAAAGTAGCATAACAAATCGAAAGTCTCTTCCTGTGTTATGCTACTTGTTTGTTGCTTCCGGTTGAGACTTCTTGCTCGTGCATGTTCTCTAGAAAAGTGATATACTACATGCATGTTAACCTTTTCTAATCAAGTAAAATTTAAAGTCATAGCGAGAACCACCATTTTCGCGCGAGAACCACAATTTCAAGATAACTTATGAGTCACACTATACCAAGTGGGTCTCACTTGTTGGTCGTCACCACGCCACATACACCGTCCTAAGAGCATCTCAAATCACTAGCATAATTTTTAATGATCTAAAATGACATTTTTTTAGATAAAAGGCCAAGGCCGGACTTTAAACTAATAAAGCGCACAGGAAAACCATCAGTTCTTCAAAGTCTTCAGTCAAAGTATGACAAACTTCAAAGTCATCATGTGGCCCTCTCAGTCGATCATGAGAAGTTTTCCCGTGAATTTATTCAAAGAAAGTAAGATCTTAAAAAACTGAGAGCCTCTCATGATGATCATAAAAATGATTTATTGCTTGCTCAACAGATCAGTACTGCTCAGGAAGAATTTGCGCCACCTTGCTTGAAATGCATTGAACGTGAAAAATGCAAATTCTTCAGCTGAATGTTCAAATGCTTCTGAAATTGCAATTTCTTCATCTGTCTCTATGGCCACTAATCCCTCATCTGAGGAAGCCCCCAAGTATTACTGATGAAAGTGAAGGGTTGAAGAAATTGTATATGGCAGGCATGTAAAAAAAGCCTCAAAGGGCATCAAACTCTTTGTGATGTGCTCAAGAAGCAGACCTTGAACAGGAACCGTAGGAAAGAGGGTATTGCATTTGAAAGGGAAATCAATGTTGATGGATCGTATTGGAAACTTGAGCAGTGCCTCCAAACTACCTAGGTGCCTGCAAAAGGACCTCCCGTAGATCCATCCACTTTGTCTGGCTATAACTGTGCTACTTCATGTGCCTCTGATGAGTCATTTGACTCCAACCATAAACTGTTCAAAAGTCAGAATGATGAAATATTTGCTAGATTTGTTGGAACTAACAGCAGGAATGGTCCCTCAATGAAGAAAATCTAGGTGCCCAAAAGCCTTCAGGAAAATCTTCAGGTGAATGTCGTCATGACACACCAACAAAGAAGAAAAACCTAGGGCAAATTCTTCATATGGACCAAAGTCTTATGGTCGTGCTAATGCTTCTGCTTTGTAGGGAAACAATCATCGATCTGATGAATATGTGCATTATTCTTCGAACATTATGTTCACAAATCCTTGAACAATTTCTCAGCATATTCATTTGAGTATTCTAACCCCCTTGTGAAGCGAAATGCATTTGCTTCAATGCCTAAACTCTCAATTGGTGCATGAGGGAGTCCTGGATTAGGGGGTCCTCGGACAGCCGGACTATATACTTTGGCCGGACTGTTGGACTATGAAGATACAAGATTGAAGACTTCGTCCCGTGTCTGGGTGGGACTCTCCTTTGCGTGAAAGGCAAGCTTGGCAATTCAGATATGTAGATCTCCTTCTCTATAACCGACTCTGTGTAACCCTAGCCCCCTCCGATGTCTATATAAACCGGAGGGTTTAGTCCGTAGGACAAGGACAATCATAATCATAGGCTAGCTTCTAGGGTTTAGCCTCTACGATCTCGTGGTAGATAAACTCTTGTAATATTCATATCAGCAAGATCAATCAAGCAGGAAGTAAGGTATTACCTCCATCAAGAGGGCCCGAACCTGGGTAAACATCGTGCCCCCCGCCTCCTGTTACCATTAGCCTTAGACGCACAGTTCGGGACCCCCTACCCGAGATCCGCCGGTTTTGACACCGAATTGGTGCTTTCATTGAGAGTTCCACTGTGTCGTCGCAATAAGGCTTGATGGTCCCTTCAATCATCTGCAACGATGCGATCCAGGGTGAGGTTTTCCTATTCAGCGGCTTCGTACTGCGGGCCAACTCGCTTGGCCATCTGGAGCAGATCGATAGCCACGCCCCTGGCCATTAGGTCAGATTTGGAAGCTTGAACTATACTGCCGACATCCGCAGAGACTTGATCTTCGACGGATTCAAGCCCATGTCAGGTGCGCCGAACAGTCACGACGAGCATGACTTAGATCTGCCATCAGACGGTGTTCGGGAGATCGCACCTGCGGGTGCCTCGGCCCTTAATCCGGGGCAGATCGTGCCATCCAAGGACGGGTGGATGGACCCCGCCATGGAGGCCGCACACCCATCAACGACAAAGCCGAACACAGACTTCACCTCCAAAGAGATCTGTGTCACCGGACCCTCGAACTCATCTCCGGCCATAGGTTCTGAACCACGCGTATCCGTGCCTATCGAAGCTGATTGGGCACCGATCATGGAGTTTACCTCCACGGATATCTTTCAGCACTCACCCTTGAGCGACGTGCTAAATTCATTGAAATCTCTCTCTCTCTCTCTCTGTCAGGAGATTCTTGGCCGAACTATGTCCGGCTCAAGTGGGAAGCGGACGAAGAAGAAATTTGTTCCCCACCCACCACCCACTTAATAGCCATTGTCGATGACTTAACCGACACGCTTGACTTCGACTCCGAAGACATCGTTGGTATGGACGACGATGCTGGAGATGAACAGGAACCACCGCCTACGGGGCGCTGGACAACCACCTCATCATACGATATATACATGGTGGATACACCAAAAGAAAACAATGGCAAGGAACGGTAGGATGCAACGGAGGATAATCCCCTCAAGAAGCAACCAAAGCGACGGCATAGGCGCCGCTCTAAATCCCGCTATAGTAAAAACAACGGTAACAACACAAGAAAGAATAACACCCCGGTCGACTCCAAAGGAAACGACGACCCCATGGACCCAGCGATGGAGCAGGATGAGCCAGGGGATAGTGAACACAGTCCGGAGCCGATGTCCGATGACGGCGACCCCGAGGGTAAAATTCATCAACCTGTCTCTGGAGAGGAGAACAGTCCGGACGACGATGCACTCATCATCCCGGAAAAACACTTGGAACAAGAGAACCTCCATAGAAGGCTTATTGCCACCATGAGGAGCTTGAAGAAGCAGAAGCAAAGGCTTAAGGCCGCGCAAGATACGCTCAATTGCAGATAAAACAAAGTGCTCGACACTGAAGAAAAATACGGCGGCGATCGCCACACAAAGAGCTACCCAAAGCGCAAGCTGCTGCCCGAATTCGACGATGAGGATATAGAGCCCATTCAGCCAAAAAATAAAACGGCCGATCAGCCGGACCGACCACCCCATAGCCGCGACAGGGTGGCTAATGATGCCGCACACAAGTCAGCACACGATTTACGTGAGCTCATGGACAAAAAAGCCGGTATGGCCAGGTCCATCTATGGATCTAGGAAGCGTGCTCCGGCGCAGGATCATAGCCACCAAAACAATCATATTGATCGAATACCAGCTCGGGATCAACACCGAACACAACAACCATCGACAGCATGCCATGACACATCCAAATACAGGGGTGCCGCGCATCCCCTGTGCTTCACCGATGAGGTGCTGTATCATGAATTTCTAGAGGGATTTAAACCCATGAATATAGAGGCATACGACGGAACGACAGACCCTAGGGTCTGGATCGAGGACTTTATCCTTCACATCCACATGGCTCGCGGAGATGATCTCCACGCCATAAAATACCTGCCCCTCAAGTTGAAAGGACCAGCTCGGCATTGGTTGAAAAGCCTCCCCGAAAACTCAACTGGAAGTTGGGAGGAACTTGAGGATGCTTTCAGGGCCAATTGTCAAGGGACCTATGTCCGACCTCCGGATGCAGACGATTTAAGTCACATAATCCAAAAACCCGGAGAGTTAGCCCGCAAGCTTTGGAACAGATTTCTCACTAAGAAGAATCAAATCGTCGACTGCCCGAATGCCGAAGCCTTAGCGGGTTTCAGACACAGTATCCGAGACGAATGGCTCGCCAGACACCTTGGCCAAGAAAAGCCGAGGACAATGGCATCCCTAACAAGCCTTATGACCCACTTTTGCGCGGGCGAGGACAATTGGTTGGCCCGCAGTCGCACCAGCGACCCAGGCACATCCGAAGTCAGGGATGGCAACGGGAAGCCGCGACGCAATAAAAACAAGCGTCGAAATAATGAAGACATCCCAGATAACACGGCGGTCAACGCCGGATTCAGGGGCTCTCGACCCGGTCAACAGAAAAAGCCATTTAAAGGCAGCAGAGATGGAACGTCCAGCCTAAATAAGATTCTAGACAGATTATGTCAGATTCACAGTACCCCCAAAAAACCTGCAAATCACACCAACAGAGAATGCTGGGTCTTCAAGGAGGCCGACAAACTAAATGCCGAACACAAGGGGAGGGAGACACCAAGTGAAGACGAGGATGAGCCTCACCAGCTGAACACTGGGAGACAGAAAAAGTTTCCACCAGAGGTCAAAACAGTGAACATGATTTACGCAACTCACATACCAAAGATGAGGCGCAAGCGCGCACTCCGAGATGTATACGCTGTAGAGCCCGTCGCCCCCAAGTTCAACCCCTAGTCGGCCTGCCCAATCACGTTCGATCGTAGGGATCATCCGACTAGTATCCGGCAAGGAGGATCGGCTGCCTTGGTGCTCGACCCAATAATTGACGGATACCATCTCACCCGAGTCCTCATGGACGGTGGCAGTAGTCTTAATCTGATATATCAGGACATTGTCCGCAAGATGGGGATAGACCCGTCAAGAATTAGCCAAAGCAGTACTACCTTTAAAGGAGTAATACCAGGCGTAGAGGCCTGCTGTACGGGCTCTCTAATACTAGATGTTGTATTCGGTTCTCCCGAGAACTTCCGAAGCGAAGAATTAATCTTCGACATCGCTCCATTCCAAAGCGGCTATCACGCACTACTCGGAAGAACGGCCTTCTCCTGTTTCAATGCAGTACCGCATTACGCTTATCTTAAACTTAAGATGCCCGGTCCACGTGGCATCATCACAGTTAGCGGAAATACAGAGCGTTCCTTGCGCGCGGAAGAACATGTGGCGGCTCTAGCAGCCGAACACTTAACGGCCTGTCCAACATAAATAAATGATCGGCCGTCAAGACCGCGGACACGTTTAGACGAGTCCGGCGCACCACTAGTTGTAGTAGCCCAGATAAACCTGAGCTTGGGTCGACGGATACACCCCCATAGGCGGTACTAGGGGCTGCCCGCATGTAAAAAAGCCCATAGTTCGGCTTGACATTATTAATACAATAATAGACTGCATTTTGATGGTTCATTGAGAATAACCAACGTTTCGCACGAAATCTTTCACCCAGGTTTTTCCTTTTTACAGATGATCATCGTGCTACACTCTTCCAGTATACGGCACAACGGAGACAAAGGCGCAGACTTGCAGCAGGGCCCCGCTTAAAGGTTCCTTTTTAGATTAAGACCCTGCGTAAACCTTTTTTTAATGTCTCTTGTTGCTTCATACCCTCCGGACACTTAACACAACCGGGAGGGATATTGGCGTTATTGGCATTTCATCACGCCAGACTAATGCATGTACCTGGAAATTCAGGGCTCATTATCGAGGGTGTTACTCAGCCCAGTATATGTTGTAAAGTCCGAATACCCCAGGGAGTGTTCGGCGTCGCGAGTTTGGCCTTATATGCATCAGCTCCGAATCATGTCTTTGGTCAATAGTTGGGTTTGCCCGGCTCCCTTGTTTTGCTACCTTACGTTCTGCTCTATCAGCTAAGGTGGCACCAAGAGAACTACTGCGATTGTGCCCTGGTTCATCTGGATGAGCACCCCAGTGGAGAAAGCCGAAAACTGACTGTCATGATATAGCGCGAGACTGGTCAACCACTCGAGGACTCAGCGGAATCTTCATGATTCCTCCGCATTAACGAAGGAACGGTTTCCCGGTCATGTACGTACATGCACCTTATTCGGATGAACGCGGAAGTACCAGGGGCTATATAGTAGCCCCACCGTCAAACTCCTATGGCTAAGTGAAAGTGTTAAAGCTATGTAGTCTGATTGCCTTGTTCGCCGCGCTATCACCTCCGTAATGGGCCAAGACATTGGATCAAGTGTGAGTACGCGCTTTTCCGAACACCCTCGCATTACATGCGTGGGGGCTGAAGCCGATGACTGCAAACTTTTAGCTTATATATATATATACACACACACACACACACACACATAAACGGCCGCACAGGAGGCACTATAATACTTTCAGGCAAAAGTATAAACACAACCTTTATAATGAAAATAGCATTTTTTTACAATTCAGATACATGTCACTCGAACATGGTACTCTTCGAGCACTGAGCCTCTATCAAACGGGCGCCTTCTAGGACTTCTTCAAAATAGTGCTCGGCCGGGTCCTAGCCTCCCGCCGGACCCCGGGTTGCAATAGCGGTGGCCTTCATCCCTGCCCAATATGTTTTAACACGGGCAAGAGTCATCCGCACACCCTCTATGCACGCCGACCTCTTCACAGCGTCGATATGCGACACAGCACCAAGAAATCGTTGCACTAAACCAAAATAGTTGTCCGGCCTTGGTCCCTTCGGCCAAAGATGATCCACGACAGACCTCATAGCCAGCCCAGACAACCTATGGATCTTGGCCCACTCGGCCGTCTGTTCATTCAACGGCAGCGAACACGTCGGAGCACTGAACTGCGACCAGAACAACCTTTCCACTTCATGATCTTTCTGATCTTTGAAAAACTCAGTCGCATCAGCAACACTCTTTGCCAAGTACGAATACGCGTCTGCAGCACTCCATAATTGATCCAGAGGGGCATACTTCGGATCTCCAAACTTCATCCGCAACAAAAAGGGCCTCCCAGCCACGATATCTCCTGCTTCATGAAGCTCCTCCCTTACCGCTCTAAATTCAGAACAAGTTTCCTTGGCTGCTTCCAAGGCCTTCTTCAGGTCAGCCGCTTTCGCTTGGCTTTCCTTTTCAAGGAGCTCATATCGGCCGGCGACATCTTTCAGCTCAACAGCCATCTTGGCTATTTTATCTTTGCTCTGGCGATGAGCAGCCTGTTCGGCTCTTAACTCTTCGGTTGCCTTTAGGGTGGCCGCATCACTTATCCTGGCTTGTTCCTTGGCTCGGGCAAGTTCCGCCCGAAGGGTCTCCACGGCAGCAGCTGCATCTGCAGTCACAACATATTATAGATACTAGCATCATGCTCCTGTTAATATTTTCTAACCACCTGAAAATACATACATTTTGCCTCGTCAAGCTGCTTGTTCACAAGCGCGATGTCGGCATCCGCCACGTCAAGCTGCCGCCTCAGTTCGGCAATATCAGCAGTCTAGCCAGCCACCGGACCCTCAGCCGTCTGCACATCAAAGCAGCGCGATCATTACCTGGGACTATGATCCTCTGTTTGCCGCCTCTGGACGGCAACCAGAGTCTCAGGGGCTACTACATATACAGAGCACACCTAGCGTGTGCGGTACTGTCAAAAATACACATATATTACTTGGTGTACCTCAAAGCCTCTTAATAGGCTCGTAAAAGCTTCATTCAACCCGCTTTTGGCGGATGAAATCCTCTCAATCACCGTATCCATTAAGGTACGATGCGCCTCTGAGATAGCCGCTCGCTCAAGAAGACCCATCAGCGTGTCCAGTTGTGCACCGGACAATCCCGGACTCTCTCTATTGCTCTCCTTGGGAGCCGAATACTCCGGACTTTGGGCGGCTGAAGAGTTACCTTCTGGCCTTTGCGGATCAAGAGTAATCCTCCGTGACGACACCTCGGGGTCGTCCGCCCCATGAGGCGGGGAGGCAGGAGGAGGCGTTTCGCTCTCCATCACCTCCGGAAGAAGATCCCCCAAAGATGAACTCTGTTGAGAAGGGATGTGAGCTGGACTGCAAAACATATGTCTCGGTTATTATTCTCAGAGATACATCAGGATATATTTACCAAAGTGCTTTTGTTCACTTACAGCTCGGTTGAGGGCTGGCCCCCTTGCGGGCGCTGTGCGGTAAGGACGCCCTCTGGGGCAGGGCCCCCTGGCGAAGGTTTCTTCCCTCGTTTGGAAACCTCCGCTTCCAAGTCTTCAGAGGCGGCCCTTTTCTTCCCGTGGGGAGAGGGGATTATCCTCCTTCATGGAGACATTAATCCCCCCGGTTTGGATGTGTAATGTATGAAGCCCGCTTTTGGCTTCTTTATTCCTCCCTTCATCTTCTCCCAATGGCACTTGATAAGGTGCATGCTTAAGCATCCTGGTTAGTACAAGATCCAGTGAGCCTTCGGGAAGGGGGGCCGAACACCTGATCCTCTCTGCCTTTCTTATCCAGCCCTGGCCGAGAGCAATTTTTCAAAATGACATTGTAACAAATATAAAAGACGGCATGTTCGGTCGCGGAATTACTTACTTGGGTATCCGGACGGTTGCAGTTAAGACCCGCATCCTCGGTGGTGTTCGGACACTTTATTCGTGATCCGAAGAACAATCCATACATCCTTTCGATCGTCATGCCGAAGAATTGTTGAATAGTTCGCGGTCCTTCCGGGTTGAACTCCCACATACAGAGAGAACGACATTGACATGGCAGGACCCGACGAACTAGCATTACTTGCATTACCTTGACAAGACTGACATCCCTCTCGAGGAGATCTCGGATGCGGCTTTGCAATGTCAGCACATCATTAACTAGCCCCCAGTCCAACCCCTTGTTGACCCATGACGCCAGTTGAGGCGGAGGGCCCGGGCGGAAGACAGTGGGGCCGCCCGCTTTGTGCCTCGGGGAGTGATACTTCTCCAACGTATCTATAATTTTTGATTGTTCCATGCTATTATATTACCGGTTTTGGATGTTTATGGGCTTTACTTTACACATTTATATCATTTTTTGGACTAACCTACTAACCGGAGGCCCAACCCGTATTGCTGTTTTTTTGCCTATTTCAGTATTTCGAAGAAAAGGAATATCAAACGGAATGAAACCTTTGGGAGCGTGATTTTTGGAACGAACGTGATCCAGAGGACTTGGAGTGCAAGCCAAGAAGCAGCCGAGGCGGCCACGAGGGTGGAGGGCGCGCCCACCCCTACAGGGCGCGCCCCCTATCTCGTGGGCCCCTCGGGCGGCCACCGACCTACTTCTTCCACCTATATATACCCACGTACCCCGAGAACATCAGGGGAGCCAACGAACAACTATTTCCACCGCCATAACCTTATGTATCTGCGAGATCCTATCTTGGAGCCTTCACCGGCGCTCCACCGGAGGGAGAATCGACCATGGAGGGCTTCTACATCAACACCATAGCCCCTCCGATGAGCTGTGAGTAGTTTACCACAGACCTTCGGGTCCATAGTTATTAGCTAGATGGCTTCTTCTCTCTTTTTGGATCTCAATACCATGTTCTCCTCGATCTTCTTGGAGATCTATTCGATGTAACTCTTTTTGCGGTGTGCTTATCGAGATCCGATGAATTGTGGGTTTATGATCAAGTTTATCTATGAGAAATATTTGAATCTCCTCTGAATTCTTTTATGTATGATTGAGTTATCTTTGCAAGTCTCTTCGAATTATCAGTTTGGTTTGGCATACTAGATTGATCTTTATTGCAATGGGAGAAGTGCTTAGCTTTGGGTTCAATCTTGCGGTGTCCTTTCCCAGTGACAATAGGGTCAGCAAGGCACGTATTGTATTGTTGCCATCGAGGATAAAAAGATGGGGTTTATATCATATTGCATGAGTTTATCCCTCTACATCATGTCATCTTTCTTAATGCGTTACTCCGTTCTTATGAACTTAATACTCTAGATGCATGCTGGATAACGGTCGAGTGTGGAGTAATAGTAGTAGATGCAGGCAGAAGTCGCTCTACTTGTCGCGGACGTGATGCCTATATACATGATCATGCCTAGATAATCTCATAATTATTCGCTTTTCTATCAATTGCTCGACAGTAATTTGTTCACCCACCGTAATGCTTATGCTATCTTGAGAGAAGCCACTAGTGAAACCTATGGCCCCCGGGTCTATCTTTTATCATATAAGCTTTCAATCTACTTTTATTTGCATCTTTACTTTTCCAATCTATATTATAAAATACCAAAAATATATTTATCTTATCATACTATCTCTATCAGATCTCACTTTCGCAAGTGGCCGTGAAGGGATTGACAACCCCTTTATTGCGTTGGTTGCGAGTTCTTTGTTTGTTTGTGTAGGTGCGTGGGACTTTTGAGGAGCCTCCTACTGGATTGATACCTTGGTTCTCAAAAACTGAGGAAAATACTTACGCTACTATTGTTGCATCACCCTTTCCTCTTCAAGGAAAACCAATGCAAGCTCAAGACGTAGCAAGAAGGATTTCTGGCGCCGTTGCCGGGGAGGTCTTCGCTCAAGTCAAGACATACCAAGTACCCATCACAAACTCATCTCCCTCGCATTTACATTATTTGCCATTTGCCTCTCGTTTTCCTCTCCCCCACTTCACCCTTGCCGTTTTATTCGCCCTCTCTTTCCCAATCTTCTCCTCTCGCTTTCGTTTGCCTTTTTCTGTTTCCTCGTGTGTTAGATCGTTTACCTTGTCATAATGGCTAGTTCCTTATCCGCTCCTATGTCTCCCGAGTTTGAAGTTCTTCACTTCAAGCAAAGTCAAGGAGAAAACTTAAAAGATGCTTGGTATAGGATGATGTAATCTTATCGCAATTGCACCCTAGAGGTGAATTTTAGAATTCAACTTCGCAATTTTTATGTTGGGCTAAATATGTCGCATAGACAACTCTTGGATTGCATTGCCAAGGGAAATTTTATTGAAATTGATCCTAGTATTGCGCAAGAAATTATAGAGGGAATTGTGGGAACACTACCTCAAAAGGGGGACCACATCCTACCCAAGAAGAAACACAAGTGTTTGGAAAGATTTGCGAAGTAACAAAAATATTACAAAAGTCTCTTGAGCCTCTTAAAAGTGTTAGCGGAAATCTTCACCGCATGAATATGTTGATTACTCTTTGCAATAAGCGGTTGGATTCTTTAGATTTAAAAATTTCCGAGTATGAAGGGAAACGTAAAGAACCTCCCGGATTCGAGTATGACTCCGCTAAAATACTGAAAATCAAAGATGACACTACCTAGATCTATCTTCCCTTTTATGCCTAGCTAGGGGCGTTAAACGATAGCGCTAGTTGGGAGGCAACCCAATTTTATTTTTGTTTTTTGTTTTTTCGTTTAGTAATAAATTTTGCATCTACCTTCTGTTTAGATGTGTTTTTATGTTTTAATTAGTGTTTGTGCCAAGTAGAACCTATAGGATAACCTATGGTGATAGTTAATTTGATTCTGCTGAAAAACAGAAACTTTGCACGCACTAAATTAGTTTTGTTAAATAACAGAAACGTGAATTTACGTTGATTCTTTTTGCTGTAGATCAATAGATAAATTTTCCAGGACTTCCTATTTTGGTAGGATTGTTAGAGTTCCATAAGTATTCGTCGGTTACAGATTGCTACAGACTGTTCTGTTTTTGACAGATTCTGTTTTTCGTGTGTTGTTTGCTTATTTTGGTGCATCTATGGCTAGTATTAAGTGGTATGAACCATAGAGAACTTGAAATACAGTAGGTTTAACACCAATATAAATAAAGAATGAGTTCATTACAGTACCTTATGTGGTGGTTTGGCTTTCTTTCACTAACGGAGCTTACGAGATCTCCTGTTGAGTTTTGTGTTGTGAAGTTTTCAAGTTTTGGGTAAAGATTTGATGGACTATGGAATAAGGAGTGGCAAGAGCCTAAGCTTGGGGATGACCATGGCACCCCAAGATATTCAAGAATATCCAAAAGCCTAAGCTTGGGGATGCCCCCGGAAGGCATCCCCTCTTTCGTCTTCGTTCATTGGTAACTTTACTTGGAGCTATATTTTTATTTGCCACATGATATGTGTTTTGCTTGGAGCGTCTTGTATAATATTAGTATTTGGTTTTTAGTTTTCCAGAATCATCCTTTCTGTACACACCTTTTGGGAGAAGCCCACTTGATTTGAATTTATTAGAATACTCTATGTGCTTCACTTATATCTTTTGAGCTAGATAGTTTTTGCTCTAGTGCTTCACTTATATCTTTTAGAGCACGGCGGTGGCTTAATTTTGTAGAAATTACTAGTCTCTCATGCTTCACTTATATTATATTGAGAGTCTCTTAGAACAGCATGGTATTTTCTATGGTTATAAAATTGGTCTTAGAATGGTGGGCATCCAAGTTGGGTATAATAAAAACTATCATAAGAAGTGAATTGGATGCTATGATCCATTTGATACTTGATAATTGTTTTGAGATATGGAGGTAGTGATATTAAAGTCATGCTAGTTGGGTGATTATGAATTTAAAGAATGCTTGTGTTAAAGTTAGCAAGTCCCGTAGCATGCACGCATGGTTAAAGTTGTGTAACAAATTTGAAACATGAGGTGTCCTTGGATTGTGCATCCTTATGAGTGGCCGTCGGGGACGAGTGATGGTCTTTTCCTACCAATCTATCCCCCTAGGAGCATGCGCGTAGTGCTTGGTTTTTGATGACTTGTAGATTTTTGCAATAAGTATATGTGTTCTCTTTTGACTAATGTTGAGTCCATGGATTATACGCACTTTTACCTTTCCATCATTGCTAGCCTCTTCGGTACCGTGCATTGTCCTTTCTCACCTCGAGAGTTGGTGCAAACTTCGCCGGTGCATCCAAATCCCATGATATGATACGCTCTATCACACAAAAACCTCCTTATATCTTCCTCAAAACAACCACCATACCTACCTATTATGGCATTTCCATAGCCATTCCGAGATATATTGCCATGCAACTTTCCACCGTTCCGTTTATCATCATGACACGCATTACTATTGTCATATTGCCATTGCATGATCATGTAGTTGACATCGTATTTGTGGCAAGGCCACTTTGCATATTTTTTCATACATGTCACTCTTAATTCATTGCCCATCCCGGTACACCACCGGAGGCATTCATATAGAGTCATATCTTGTTCTAGTTTTGAGTTGTAATTCTTGAGTTGTAAATCAATAGAAGTGTGATGATCATCATTATTAGAGCATTGTCCCAAAAAAGGAAAAAAAAGAAAGGCCAAAAAGAAAAAAAAAGAAAGGCCAAAGGAAAAAAATAAAAAAAAGAAAGGCCAAAAAGAAAAAAAGGCCCAAAAAAATTAAAAAAATAAAAAATAAATAAAAAGGGGGCAATGTGACTATCTCTTTTCCACACTTGTTCTTCAAAGTAGCACCATGTTCTTCATATATAGAGTCTCATATGTTGTCACTTTCATATACTAGTGGGAATTTTTCATTATAGAACTTGGCTTCTATATTCCTACGATGGGCTTCCTCAAAATGCCCTAGGTCTTCGTGAGCAAGCAAGTTGGATGCACACCCACTAGTTTTCTTTTTGTTGAGCTCTCATGCGTTTATAGCTCTAGTGCATCCGTTGCATGGCAATCCCTACTCCTCATGTTGACATCAATTGATGGGCATCTCCATAGCCCGTTGATTATCCTCGTCAATATGAGACTTTCTCCTTTTTTGTCTTCTCCACACAATCCCCATCATCATATTCTATTCCACCCATAGTGCTATATCCATGGCTCACGCTCATGTATTGCGTGAAAGTTGAAAAAGTTTGAGATTATTTAAGTACGAAACAATTGCTTCGCTTGTCATCGGGGGTGTATAATTTGGGAGCATTCTTGTGCGACGAAAATGAATCATAGACTAACTATATGATTTTGTAGGGATGAACTTTCTGTAGCCATGTTATTTTGAGAAGACATGATTGCTTTTATTAGTATGCTTGAAGTATTACTATTTCTTATGTCAATATGAACTTTTATTTTGAATCATTTGGATCTGAACATTCATGCCACAATAAAGAAAATTACATTGAGAATTATGCTAGGTAGCATTCCACATCAAAAATTCTGTTTTTATCATTTACCTACTCGAGGACGAGCAGGAATTAAGCTTGGGGATGCTTTATATGTCTCCAATGTATCTATAATTTTTTATTGTTCCATGCTATTACATTACCCGTTTTGGATGTTTATGGGCTTTACTTTACACATTTATATCATTCTTGGGACTAACCTACTAACTGGAGGCCCAACCCGTATTGTTGTTTTTTTTGCCTATTTCAGTATTTCGAAGAGAAGGAATATCAAACGGAGTCCAAACGAAATGAAACCTTCGGGAGCGTGATTTTTGGAACGAACGTGATCCAGAGGACTTGGAGTGCAAGCCAAGAAGCAGTTGAGGCAGCCACGAGGGTGGAGGGCGCGCCCACCCCTACAGGGCGCGCCCCCTATCTCGTGGGCCCCTTGGGCGGCCACCGATCTACTTCTTCCTCCTATATATACCCACGTACCCCGAGAACATCAGGGGAGCCAAGGAAAAACTATCTCCACCTCCGTAACCTTCTGTATCCGCGAGATCCCATCTTGGAGCCTTCACCGGCGCTCCGCCGGAGGGGGAATCGACCATGGAGGGCTTCTACATCAACACCATAGCCCCTCCGATGAGTTGTGAGTAGTTTACCACAGACCTTCGGGTCCATAGTTATTAGCTAGATGGCTTCTTCTCTCCTTTTGGATCTCAATACCATGTTCTCCTCGATCTTCTTGGAGATCTATTCGATGCAACTCTTTTTGCGGTGTGTTTGTCGAGATCCGATGAATTGTGGGTTTATGATCAAGTTTATCTATGAGAAATATTTGAATCTCCTCTGAGTTCTTTTATGTATGATTGAGTTAGCTTTGCAAGTCTCTTCGAATTATCAGCTTGGTTTGGCCTACTAGATTGATCTTTCTTGCAATGGGAGAAGTGCTTAGCTTTGGGTTCAATCTTGCGGTGTCCTTTCCTAGTGACAATAGGGGCAGCAAGGCACATATTGTATTGTTGCCATCGAGGATAAAAAGATGGGGTTTATATCATATTGCATGAGTTTACCCCTCTACATCATGGCATCTTTCTTAATGCGTTACTCTGTTCTTATGAACTTAATACTCTAGATGCATGCTGGATAGCGGTCGATGTGTGGAGTAATAGTAGTAGATGCAGGCAGGAGTCGGTCTACTTGTCGCGGACGTGATGCCTATATACATGATCATGCCTAGATAATCTCATAATTTTTCGCTTTTCTATCAATTGCTCGACAGTAATTTGTTCACCCACCGCAATGCTTATGCTATCTTGAGAGAAGCCACTAGTGAAACCTATGGCCCCTGGGTCTATCTTTTATCATATAAGCTTTCAATCTACTTTTATTTGCATCTTTACTTTTCCAATCTATATTATAAAATACCAAAAATATATTTATCCTATCATACTATCTCTATCAGATCTCACTTTCGCAAGTGACTGTGAAGGGATTGACAACCCCTTTATTGCGTTGGTTGCGAGTTCTTTGTTTGTTTGTGTAGGTGCGTGGGACTTTTGAGGAGCCTCCTGTCGTGGTCCTAAGATTGACAGTAGAAAGGGGGGTAGGTATGGAGAGGCAAGATCTCAGCTATGGTGAAGGTGTACACACGGGATTTACAAGTTCAGGCCCTTCACAGTGGAAGTAACAACCCTACGTCTTGGTGCCCGGAGGCGGTCGATTGGATTATGTGTGTGGTATTACAGAGGGTGCGAACCCTTGTCCCAGAGGAGGGGGGTGGCTTATATAGAGTGCGCCAGGACCCCCGCCCACCTCCATTACAAGGGGCTTAATGTACATAAAGTAAGGGGTTTACTGGTAACACTGGCCTTAAGTGTTGTTAATGCTTATAAAGACTAAGGGGTGAACGTCAGACCGTTGCGGGTCCTTACGACTCTTGGTCTTCGATATGGTCGAGTGACTCTTCATATGGTCGAGTGACGGTAGCGAGGAGGACCTCTGAGTGATGTGGTCGTCGAGTGGATTGCACTCGACGTGTTTGACTGGCACTCTCTTGTTGTCTCTTGGTCCTTTTATCTTCCAGGGTAGTGACCTTGGGTAGGGTGTATAGGTCAGGCCTATGACCCTACCCCAATTCTGTATCCTCATCAGTAGCCCCCGAATGGATTTAGGTATGAGTGAAAAGTAGGTTGAAGTTGAATCTGCTCCGAGCTTCGTGTCTTCGCGAGTGTTTTCTGCGAGACTGAACACCCGCGTCGGTACTTTGGTGCCGACTCAGTCGCCTTGATCCATTCAGTGAGCTGTCGATTGAACTAGTGACCTCATGCGTCAAGTGTTGTGTTGGAGCGCGGAATCTTGGGCGCAATTGTCTGCAGTGTATCCCGGATTTCGCAGGATACGAAATTTCGGGGAAGCGCGCGGGCCGGAGAGCACCGAAATGGGCGGTCTGGATAAGTAGTGATTCCTCGATTACCGTGCCGCCTTTTTTGCTATGTACGCTGCATGCAACTATTGCGGGATTTGATGGGATTGCCTGGTCCCACGCGTCAGTTACTCGGAGGTGACCCTTTATAAGGCGACGGGTCCGAGGCGCTGGCACTGTGCACGCCTGTTCCTTCTTCTTTCTTCTCTGCTTCTCCACCGCGCCCAACACCTCCGCTCTCGACACTGCTACTCCCCAACCATGGTGAAGGACAAGATGGCGGCGCTAGAGCGCGCTAAGAAGGCGACGGGGGCGGCGAAAGGCAAGAAGCAGAACCGCGGGTCGTCATCGCATGCGGGGCTGCCGCCGGGCTGGATCCAGGGCAATTAGATCCGGCCTTCGGTCTGGCAGGAGGATCTAGCCGGACTGGAGGAGTCTGGATTGATCGCCAAGGGAGCGGCGAGGCTGCCGAAGGGGGACAGAACCGCAACCTCGACCGGGTGAGTGCGTTCTGCTCGCCACCCACGTCGACCGGGGTTTCTCGCTCCCTCCGCATCCTTTCCTCTGGGGATTTTTGAACTTCTTTGGCGCTCAGCTCCACCACTTTTCCCCCAACACCATCACGTATTTAGCTGGGTTTGTATCGATGTGCGAGAACTTCTAAGGGTGTCGACCGCACTGGGGTCTTTTCAAACACATCTTCACCATTCGTTCCCAGTTGGTAAAAAAGGCAAAGTCGAGTGACTCGAAAACCCACGTCATCCAGATGTGTGGGGGTTTAGGTATCCAAAAGAGGAATAGGAGTGCCTTTCCCACCATCACTCTCCCTGAATCTGTTAGAGGCTAGCAGTCGACCTGGTTCTACTGCCAGGACATTGCAGCTCCAGGTCAGTCTACTGGTCTTCCCCACTTCTCGTTTGACCATGTTCAGATTCCTGCCCCACTGAAAGTAACCGCTGCTGAGACCATGGAGACGAGGATGTTGGTGGATAGAGTGGTCTAGCTCATCAATGATGGTGTTACCGGCCTGGATTTGCTGGAAGTGTTCCTCAGTCGACGCATCCAGCCTCTCCAGGCCCGTGATCACCCGATGTGGCTGTATTCTAGACCGGACGACACCGCTTGGGTCCATCCAGAAGAAGTGACGTCTGAGACCGTAGCTTTGTGGCCGAGGAGCACCACAGGCAACCAGGACAACCCCAGAGGATCCAGGCGAGTCGTCCCCTTCAGCGACAGAAACCCACCCGACAAGGTATACTTTTTGTTCCGACTGCTTCCCGCTCACGCTCCGACTGTACTTGATGTTGACTGACTCTTACTCGACCGATTTGTTCTGCAGGTATTCACTGAGATGCATTCGATGCCCAACGGTGAACAAGCTTTGGAGCAGGACCAGGAGGGGGAGGAGAGTGCGGAGGAGAGTGGTGAGTGGGAGTCTCCGGGAGAAGAGGAGGAGGAGGAGAGCAAGGAGTCGGACAAGGAGGAAGAAGTCGACTCGCCGCCACGCTCCGAACGTCGATCCAAACAGCAGCATGATCCGCCTGGCGGGCGCGGGAAAAGCATGGTCCCGAGTGCCAGTACTCAGAAGCGCACTCGGACATCGACCCTGGAGCCGACGGAGAAGGTGGCCAAGCAGCCTAAAGTTGCTCCTCCCAAGGCTCGGAAGACATTGCCACGAATTAAGATGGACGTCCCTGTTGCTTCGGGGTGAGTATCTCGCTTGTGATTTCGTAGGTCGACTGGAGATTTTCTTGTTCTGACCGACCAATTCATGTGTCTTTCCAGTCCCACCTCTGCTGCCACTGACATGGACACCGACAAGGTGCCAGGAAATGAAGAGGCCACCTCACGAGTCGGTAAGTCTGATCGACCAAGCTTCGTTAAGTTGAGTAGATCGTCAATCGACAGAATTTCTGACATTTCTCTCTTTCTGTAGTTCCGCAAGAAGTTGTTGTGCTTCCTGATGATGAAGAAGAGGCGCCTATACACGAGAGGAAGAGGAGGAGTGGGAGCTCTAGCAGGATGAGGCTTGAATTTCAGGTTCCTCAGTCGACGCCGACGCTCGAGGTGGTGGTCGATCGTTCTGGAGAGCCTGTTCGGACCAGCATCACGTTTGCCATACCGCTAATGACTGACCGTCCGGCGGACTCGACTGCACCAACTCCTGCTGCTCCAGTGCAACTCCACGCCTCTGACCCTGCGACTACTTCGGCTGCTCTGCAGCCATCACTTTTTGCTGCGTATCAAACTCCAGATGACTCGCCGGGCGCCGCTAGGGAAGCTCTTCGTCAGGTGAACCTTGTGATGGAGTAGGTGAAAGTGATGCATGAGGCTAGTCAGGTAGCTTACAACACCAGCACTGCTCTTCAGACCAATGTTCAGGTCAGCAAAATTTCGACTGAACTTTTGAGTGTTGCCTTTACATCTTTATATCCGATCACCCATTGGGTGTTCCTTTGTCTAGAATTTAGGAAATCTTCAACTCGGCTCGCCTTGAGCTGAGTCTCAGTAAACTGTTTGAACCAGTGGGGGCACGCCGAGTGCACCCACTGGGTGTAGTCCCCGAGAGCACGGTCGAGTGCTGGCAGTCGACTGAGGTCTAATGGTGTATCCTCTTTTTTTACCTCACGCTAAGTAGGCCTTGCTGAGTATTGATCTGATCTAGTGGGGGCACGCTAAGTGCACCCACTGGGTGTAGTCCCCGAGACTACTGTTGAATATTTGATTCGGCAGTAGTCTTAGAGTAATTCTTCTCCATCATTGTCGCTTATTTCTGTCGACTGACATGTCTGTCTTTCTGGCTGCAGAGGTCTTGTGATGTTGGAGCTCGGCTCATTGAATTAAAGAAGAAGCATATCAGCGTTGAACTTGACCTTGAACTCGCGAAGAAGAATCTCAAGACTGCTCAAGAAAAAACGACCATCATGGGAGGTAAACATTCGACCGTTTTGTCTGCTTTGTAGCTCACACTTTGCACTAGTTTTTCTTTCAGTCTCTTTGAACCGAGTGATTGCACACAAGCAGATGTGCGTAGTGAAAATCGCCAACTTCAGTCTCATCTGAAGAGTGTTGTTTCTTTAGAGAGGATGAAGGAGGCTTTGGGGCAGAATGATCTGGATTTGGCAGCTTCTCAGAAGGAAGCGCGTGAGAAGACGAAGCTTGCGGACCAGAAGCTGGCTTCCGTCGGCAAATTGGAGGAGGAGAACGCGGAGCTGAAGACTGCCATCTCGGACGCTAATCGAGAAGTCGAGTAGCTGAGGAAGGACAAGGAGAATCTGACCACTGAAGTCGGCGGCCTACCAAAACAGACAAGCTAGAGTCCTATCTGGAGCAACTTGCCACAAAACTTGTTCTGAAGCTTGAAGGCATGATCATTCGACTGCAGTTAATTTGTCGCCGACTAAACTTTGTTGTCATGCTGTCGACTTATCATTTTTTGCAATGGGACAGAACTGTGTCAGGACTTTGAAGCTGAAACTGGGCGGGTCGAGACGGGTCTCGACCCCATCAATTGTCCTGTGAAAGATGACGTTGCAATGAATTTGCTGCGATTGGAGTCACACTTGGATGGTGCAGTTGCTTATCTGGCTCGACTGAAGGCGGCGATGACCCAAGTGGATGCTGAACTCTGGCCTCATGCGGAGCTGTCTCAAGACCTTGAGTCCCTAATGACTCGACTTAATCAGATTCCAGACCGAGTGCAAGAGTGGAAGAAATCTTCCGCTCGCTACGGTGCCGATGTCGCCTTGTCGTTGGTCCGAGTGCACTACAAGGAGGCTAAGGAAGACAAGCTGGCAGCTCTCAAAGTGGCGAATACTAAGAAGCACTCTTTCCAGGACTTCATGGACACCTTCCTCGAGGCAGCCACTCGCATTGCCGACAGCATCAACCTCGACAACTTCTGCGATCCGGCCATTCCTTCTCCCGCCGAGTGATTGAAAAAACATTATGCTTCGTCTTTATTTGCCTCGGAATGCCGAGTGATTTTGTAACCATTAAAACTCCTTCAGGCCTGGTGCCCGAGTACTTTTAATCTGCGGTTAGGAACCTCTGGATTTATCTTTGAATATGTTGGGTTTATCTTTGAGTGAAATCTGTTCTTCACTTGGATCAGTTTCTCATCATTTGATGCAGGTGCTGAAGGAGGATTAGTAGTCGACCCATTGGATGAGCCTTTGGCAACATTGATCAGCTCATCAGCGAGGTACTCAACAATGGTCTTGACGTTCCTCTCGTCAGCAAGGGGCCAATCGTTGAGTGCATACAATCTCGTCCTTCTTCTTGACGGTGCAGCCCCCGGGTGGGGGGTGGGGGTGTGTGGTCGACCTGCAGCCCCGCTCACCACTCGGTAGGATTTTCAATCTTAGGCGAGTGCTGGACTGTAGCTAAGCCCCCGAGTGGGAGGGTTGCTCACCACTCGGTAGGATTTTTCAAACTTAGGCGAGCACTGGACTACAACTAAGCCCCCGAGTGGGAGGGCTGCTCACCACTCGGTAGGATTTTTCGAACTTAGGCGAGCACTGGGCTGTAGCTCCGAGTGGGAGGGCCGCTCACCACTCGGTAGGATTTTTCAAACTTAGGCGAGCACTGGGCTGCAGCTAAGCCCTCGAGTGGGAGGGCTGCTCACCACTCGGTAGGATT
>NC_041393.1:142392006-142392279 GCF_002162155.2 Triticum dicoccoides | reverse complement strand
GGCGAGTACTGGACTGTAGCTAAGCCCCCGATTGAGAGGTAGACTCACCACTCGGTAGGATTTTTGTCACTTAGGCGAGTACTGGACTGCAGCTAAGCCCCCGAGTGAGAGGCAGACTCACCACTCGGTAGGATTTTTGTCACTTAGGCGAGTACTGGACTGCAGCTAAGCCCCCGAGTGAGAGGCAGACTCACCACTCGGTAGGATTTTTGTCACTTAGGCGAGTACTGGACTGCAGCTAAGCCCCCGAGTGAGAGGCAGACTCACTACTCG
>NC_041393.1:142323115-142391902 GCF_002162155.2 Triticum dicoccoides | reverse complement strand
ACTCACCACTCGGTAGGATTTTTGTCACTTAGGCGAGTACTGGACTGCAGCTAAGCCCCCGAGTGAGAGGCAGACTCACCACTCGGTAGGATTTTTGTCACTTAGGCGAGTATTGGACTGCAGCTAAGCCCCCGAGTGAGAGCCAGACTCACCACTCGGTAGGATTTTTGTCACTTAGGCGAGTACTGGACTGCAGCTAAGCCCCCGAGTGAGAGGCAGACTCACCACTCGGTAGGATTTTTGTCACTTCATCTTAGGCGAAACAGATTCGCAGCTAAGGCGATACGTACAAAAGAAATAAACAACAATCATTCGAAAGAAAGTAAAATTATGTCTTTTGATAGCCAAACTAAGAGGTATTTCTTATTACATCTCATCAGTCTAAATACTTAAGAGTAAAAAGGGCGGAGCAGATCCGCATTCCAAGTGTGCGGTTCATCTTTGTTGTGCTCGACATTGAAGAGACAGTATGCTCCGTTGTGGAGTACCTTGGTGACGACGAAAGGGCCCTCCCAAGCAGGGGCGAGCTTGTGTGGCTTCTGCTGATCCACTCGGAGAACCAAGTCTCCTTCTTGAAATGCTCGACCCCTTACGTTCCTGGCATGGAATCGACGTAGGTCTTGTTGATAAATGGTCGACCGGATCAAGGCCATCTCTCTTTATTCCTCTAGGAGGTCGACTGCATCTTGTCGTGCTTGCTCTGCTTCCTCTTCCGAGAAGAGTTCTACTCAGGGAGCATTGTGGAGCAAATCACTCGGAGGTACGGCTTCGGCTCCGTAGACTAAGAAGAATGGAGTCCGTCCGGTCGACCAATTGGGAGTTGTCCTTAGACCCCAAAGCACTGATGGGAGCTCATCAACCCAAGCTCCTGCTGCATGCTTGAGGTCACACATCAACTGGGGCTTCAGTCCCTTGAGAATCAATCCATTCGCTCGCTCAGCTTGCCCATTCGACTGAGGATGGGCGACCGAAGCATAATCGACCCTCGTACCTTGGGAGGCACAAAAGGCTCTGAATTCATCAGAGTCAAACTTCGATCCGTTGTCCGTGATGATGCTGTGTGGCACACCATATCTGGATATCAATTTTCTGATGAAACTCATGGCAGTACTTGCTTCAAGGTTTTTAATGGGCTTAGCTTCGATCCACTTGGTAAACTTGTCGACTGCTACTAGCACATGGGTAAATCCGCTCCTGCCAGTCCTCAGGGGTCCAACCATGTCCAATCCCCAAACAACAAAAGGCCATACGAGTGGAATAGTCTTCAGAGCTGATGCAGGTTTATGGGACATGTTGGAGTAAAACTGACAGCCTTCACACTTGTCCACTATTTCTTTCATCTCGTTGGCATGTGGCCAGTAAAATCTGGCTCGGTATGCTTTGGCCATGATGGTCCGAGAGGACGCATGGTGACCATAGGTCCCAGAGTGAATATCATTGAGGATCATTCGGCCTTCTTCTGGCATGATGCACTTCTGGCATACCCCAGTTACACTTTCTCTGAACAACTGACCTTTTATCACAGTCGGACGATCTGTCGAGCCTCTTCTTCATCCTCTGGAAGTTCTTTCCTAAGAATGTATGCAATGTACGGCACTGTCCAGTCGGGAGTGATGACCAAAACTTCCATGACTAAGTCGACCACGGCTGGGATTTCGACTTCAGTCGGATCTATGGCACTCTTGGGCTGTGGTGATTCTTCGGTGAAAGGATCTACCTGAACTAAAGGTGAATGAATATGTTCCAAAAACACATTTCGGAGAATGGCCTCTCTCTTTGAACCTATCTTTGCCAACTCATCTGCAACTTGATTTTTCAGTCGGGGTATATGGTGAAGCTCCAAACCTTCAAACTTCTTTTCCAGCTTTCTCACTGTATTGCAATAACCAGTCATGGATGGGCTCCTGACATCCCATTCCTTCATCACTTGATTAACCACCAAATCTGAGTCGCCGTAGACCATAAGGCGACGGGCGCCGAGTGAAATGGCCATACACAACCCGTATAAAAGTGCTTCATATTCGGCTTCATTATTGGAGGAATCAAAATGAATCTGGAGAACATAACTAAGCTTGTCTCCATGTGGGGATACCAATACTACCCCAGCGCCTGAACCATTCAGCATCTTGGAGCCATCAAAGAACATAGTCGAATGCTCCGAGTGAACTTGAGTCGGCAATTGCTGCTCAATCTACTCGGCAAGGAAATCTGCAATTGCTTGGGACTTGATAGCCTTCTTTGCCTCAAACTTGATATCCAATGGAAGGAGTTCAATCGCCCATTTTGCCACTCGACCAGTTGCATCTCTGTAATTCAGAATTTTGGATAGTGGTGCGTCGCTGACGACTGTAATGGAGTGATCAGAGAAATATGCGCAACCTTCTTCATGGTCATGTATATTCCATAGACAAGCTTCTGATAATGTGGATATCGTTGCTTGGATGGAGTCAAAACTTCAGAGAGATAATAAACTGGGCGTTGAACCATGTAAGCTTTTCCTTCCTCTTCTCGCTCGACCGTGAGTATTGTACTGACAACTTGTCCAGTGGCTGCAATGTAAAGCAGTAAAGGCTCTTTGCTGATTGGTGCAGCAAGCACCGGCTGGGTGGAAAGCAGGGCTTTGAGCTCTGCAAACGTTGCATCAGCTTCCTCAGTCCACTCGAACTTATCAGATTTCTTCATTAGTCGGTAAAGAGGCAAGGCCTTTTCACCGAGACGAGAAATGAATCGACTCAAGTTGGCCAAACAACCAGTCAGCTTGTGAACATCATGCACTCGCACGGGGCGTTTCATTCGGAGAATGGTATCAACTTTTTCTGGATTGACGTCGATCCCTCGTTCGGAAACGAGAAAACCGAGCAACTTTCCTCCTGGAACTCCGAATGTGCACTTTGACAGATTAAGCTTGATATCGTACCTTCTTAGGTTGGCAAAGGTTTCTGCGAGGTCAGTCAATAGGTCGGAACCTTTGCGAGACTTGACCACAATGTCATCCATGTATGCTTCCACATTCCGATTGATTTGAGTGAGCAGACACTTCTGAATCATTCTCATGAATGTGGCTCCAGCATTTTTAAGACCAAATGGCATGGTGACATAACAAAAGCACTCGAATGGGGTGATGAAGGCTGTTTTTATTTCATCGGGACCATACAGCCGGATCTGATGATACCCGGAATATGCATCTAAGAAAGACAAGCACTCACACCCCGCAGTCGAGTCAACAATCTGATCGATGCGAGGGAGAGGGAAGTGATCTTTCGGGCAGGCCCGATTGATATGCTTGAAATCAATGCACATACGAAGTGAATCATCCTTCTTAGGGACCATGACTACATTGGCTAGTCACTCGGAGTGGTAGATTTCACGGATGAACTCTACTGCCAACAGCCGAGCCACTTCTTCGCCAATTGCTTTTCTCTTCTGCACGGCGGACCACCGAAGGTGCTCTTTGACGGGTTTTACCTTGGGGTCGACATGCAAACGGTGCTCAGCCAGTCCCCTGGGTACACCTGACATGTGAGAGGGTTTCCATGCGAAGATGTCCCAGTTCTCATGGAGGAACTGGATGAGCGCTTCTTCCTATTTGCTGTCGAGTGTTATTGATATATGAGTCGGTGCAGCATTGGGATCGGTCGGGTGAATATGAATCGGCTTCGTTTCACCGGTCGGCTCAAAATGTAGAGTCTGTAGCAGGCTTCTTGGCTCGGAGCAAATCACTTGGATCTGCACTCTTCTGATACTCTTGGAATTCAACCGCTGCCATCTATGCATCGGCGATTTTGGAACCTTTCTGGAAACATTCCTCTGCCTTTTGCCGATTGCCAGTAACTGTGATCACACCTTTGGGGCCAGGCATCTTCAGCTTGAGATACACATAACACGGTCGAGCCATAAAACGTGCGTAGGCTGGCCTACCCAGGATGGCATGATAGGCACTCTGGAAATCCACGACTTCAAATGTCAACTTCTCCTTACGGTAATGCTTGGAATCACCGAAAACCACGTCGAGGGCGATCTGGCCGAGTGATTCGGCTTTCTTTCCAGGGATAACACCATGAAAACTCATGTTGCTCTCGCTAAGTTTGGACATCGGAATGCCCATCCCCTTCAAGGTTTCAGCGTAAAGGATGTTCAAACCACTGCCACCGTCCATCAGTACTTTGGTCAGTCGAGTTCCCCCGACCATGGGGTCGACCACCGGTGCTTGCCTCCCAGGGGTGGCTACACGAGCAGGATGGTCAGACTGATCAAACGTGATGGCTGTCTGAAACCATCTCAGGTATGTGGTCATCGCCGCCGGAGCGGCCATATTCACTTCTCTGTTGATGACCTTCAATCGACTCTTGCTCTCAACATCAGCAAAAATCATCAGAGTTGAATTGACTTTAGGATAACCATCGTCTTCCTCTTCATCCTCATCTTTGTCCGACTCTTTCTCCTTCTCATTGGGATGTTCCTCTCGGAACTGCTGGATCAAGAGTCGACATTGCCGAGTGGTATGCTTAGGGTAAATCAGATTACCTTCTTCATCCTTCTTCGTGTGGATGTGACATGGCAAATCCAGGACGTCATTTCCTGCTTGATCCTTTACCTTCTTAGGGGGCCAGGGCCCCTTAGGTTTTCCCTTAATCTTTCCTTGAGTCACTGCTGCAATCTCTCCAGGTGCCGCTGGTTCGGCCTTACACTTCTGTTTCCGATTGGAGTTACCCCCAACGGCCTCTTGGCCGACTGGTTTACTCTTCCCGCTACGGAGTCGATCCTCTTCTTCCCCGTTAGCGTACCGGGTTGCTATCTCCATTATCCGAGTCAGAGTCATATCCCCAGTCCGACCGAATTTAAAGACCAACTCTCTGTACTTGACGCCTTCCTTGAAAGCGCATACTGCTTGATGCTCTAATACATTTTCAACGGTGTGATGCAAAGTGGTCCATCTCTGAATGAATTCCCTCAAAGTCTCATTCGGCTTCTGCACACAATGCTGCAACTCAGGCAACCCTGCTGGTCGCTTGCACGTGCCCTCAAAAGTTCTTATGAACACTTGAGCTAGCTCCTCCCAACTGTGTATACTGCCTGGAGTCAACTAAGTCAACCACGCTTGAGCCGACCCTTCCAACATAAGAGGGAGATGCTTCATCGCTATCTCATCGTTTCCGCCTCCAATCTGCATAGGCACTCGGTAATCCTCAAGCCAGGTTTCGGGCTTGGATTCTCCAGTGAACTTACTGACTCCGGTTGCCAACCTGAAGTTGGGAGGAATTATTGCTGCCCTGATGGCTCTGCTGAAACACTCTGGGCCTGAAACATGCAATCTGCTGCCACTCGGACGATCTCTGCCAAGGTCTTCTCTATGCGCTCTATTCCGGTCGACCAAGCCTTGAACGAGAGTGGATCTTGCATCGAAGCCTGGCTCTCTTGGGTCGACTAGAGCTCTGCGCTCGCCACTGTGACGGCGTCTATCATCGTTCTGCCGAGGCACGTACGACGCACTCCTCGGAGGAGGCGTAGGCACTCTAAGATGATTGTCGTGGTCGAACTGATGATCATACTGTCCACGGCCTTCACGCTGTAGGGGCGATCTTGGGCTATGGGCCAACTGGACTGTATCCGCTACTACGGATCTGTTGTGAACCCTATTCCACGACTGAGACACTGCAGTGTTCTACTCTCCTACTGCCTGGAGCAAGGCCTGGATCTGCATCATCCCTCTGCCAGCCTCCGACTGGGAAGTCTGAATCGACTCTTCTATTCGGGCCGCAGCTATGAGGTTCTGAATCGGAGTACGGTATACCTTAGGTGGAGGCGGAAAAAGCTGTCGTCGACTGAACTCATGGATCCGCTCCTGAGCGCGCTCGTCGAGAGCACGCTGAAGGTTATCCAGTCCAGTGCGCTCAGCCAAATTGGCTAGACGCACCTCCTCCAAGGCCCGAGCCTCGGGGGTTTCTCCAACAATGGGCGTGTGGAGTGCATCCATGTTGCGGCGATGAAGTTCTTCTCTCTGCTATGAAGAGAGGGGTTCGGGTCGGTATTCCTCGTGGACACACGACGGATCGCCGTCTTTGTCTTCGCCGTCCTCACGGCGAAAACCAGGCGGACTGTGGGGCCCGTCAACTATTAAGACTTCTACCGCAGGGTCGCTGCTGTCGCATTCGGATGCGGTCTCCGCGGAGCCAGTTGACAGATCGAACAGGCTGTGGAGGGTTTCATCGGGCTCGATTGCCGCGACTTGATGGGTAGCCGAATGCCGAGCCACCACATGCTTCACCCACTGCTGGAGTCACGATCGACCGGATCGCTTGCAGTGGCGGACAATGGGGAGGGAAAACACGGTCGAAGCCGACTGATACTGAGTCGACGGCTGCCGGAGAAGGACGCCGCAGACGCACGCGCGGAAGTGCGTCGCCCGTCGGACGGGGAGCGCCTCAACGTCTAGAGGAGCTTCTTGAAGCCACACGGAGTCATCGGCGATGAAAACGAGCGCGCCGAGACGGATCTCATAGCCCTCAGCAAGTCCGCCGCCGGAAACCATGATGATGATGATCGGTAAAACTTGCAACTTCACCAACAAGTCACCAAGACACCTGCCCCATGGTGGGCGCCAACTGTCATGGTCCTAAGACTGACAGTAGAAAGGGGGGTAGGTATGGAGAGGCAAGATCTCAGCTATGGTGAAGGTGTACACATGGGATTTACGAGTTCAGGCCCTTCGGAGTGGAAGTAACAGCCCTACGTATCGGTGCCCGGAGGCGGTCGATTGGATTATTTGTGTGGTATTACAGGGGATGCGAACCGTTGTCCCAGAGGAGGGGGGTGGCTTATATAGAGTGTGCCAGGACCCCCGCACACCTCCATTATAAGGGGCTTAATGTACATAAAGTAAGGGGCGTTACTGGTAACGCCGGCCTTAAGTGCTGTTAATGCTTATAAAGACTAAGGGGTGAACGTCTGGCCGTTGCAGGTCCTTCTGACTCTTGGTCTTCGATATGGTTGAGTGACTCTTCATATAGTCGAGTGACAGTAGCGAGGAGGACCTCCGAGTGATGTGGTCGTCGAGTGGATTGCACTCGACATGTTTGACTGGCGCTCTCCTGTTGTCTCTTGGTCCTTTTATCTTCCAGGGTAGTGACCTTGGGTAGGGCGTATAGGTTAGGCCTATGACCCTACCCCAAGTCTGTATCCTCATCACCTCCTACTGGATTGATACCTTGGTTCTCAAAAACTGAGGGAAATACTTACGCTACTATTGCTGCATCACCCTTTCCTCTTCAAGGAAAACCAACACAAGCTCAAGACATAGCAGGGAGCTGTGATGTAGAACCACTCCCGTTGCCATAAGTCAGACACCTCCAGGAAGGAACCCTTTGGCCATAGGGCGTCGACGCCTTTGCTTATTATAGAGCCTCCGCACTCCACGTGTTGCCCGTCGATCATCTTCAGCTTCACATTGAAGGTCTTGAGCCATAAGCCGAAGTGTGGGGTGATGCGGAGGAAGGCCTCACACACGACGATAAACGACGAGATGTGAAGGATGGAATCTAGAGCTAGATCATGGAAATCTAGCCCGTAATAGAACATGAGCCCTCTCATAAAGGGATCAAGACTAAAACCTAGCCCTTGGAGGAAGTGGGAAACAAATACGACACTCTCGTTGGGTTCAAGAGTGGGGATGACCTGCCCTTGAGCAGGCAGCCTGTGCGGGATTTCGGCGGTGAGATACCTGCCCCCCCTAAGCTTCTTGATGTCCTCCTCTGTGACAGAGGAGGCCATCCACCGGCCTTGAAGGTTGGATCCGGACATGGTTGAAGGTCCGAAGCGCTTAGCCTGAGCCTTGGGTACGTGTTGGAACTTGAGGTGGGGGAAGGGAAGGATCGAGCGTGGGGAGGAAAGGACAAGCCTTGGCCCCTTTATAAAGAGGGTGAATATCAAGCATCCTCCGCGTGGATGTTTGGAACTTGCCTAAAATCAAGGAGTCATACTAACAAGCATGGTTGGGTTACCCACACCTGTATTGATGAGAATCCAGTGGTAAGGGGGACACGATCTCTGCTTCGACAAGACATGCCAATAAAACCGCCTCGTAACACGTGCAGTGGCAGGCTGGGAAAAATGGTTTGTATTAACTGGGTCACGGCGTGATGTCACGCTATTAAAAGTTGTCAGCAGATTAGATTTGTGGAATATTGTGCTCTCTATGGTGGTATGTGGAAATTATTTTGCAGAGCCGGACACGATCCTTGTGTTCAAAATCTTGTATGGAGTATTCGGAGAAGGAACCCGCCTTGCAATGCTGAAGACAATATGCACGCCGGACTCATCGTCATTGAAGCCTGGTTCAGGGGCTATTGAGGGAGTCCTGGATTAGGGGGTCCTCGGCCATCCGGACTATATACTTTGACCGGACTGTTGGACTATGAAGATACAAGATTGAAGACTTTGTCCCGTGTTCGGGTGGGACTCTCCTTTGCGGGGAAGGCAAGCTTGGCAATTCGGATATGTAGATCTCCTTCTCTGTAACCGACTCTGTGTAACCCTAGCCCCCTCCGGTGTCTATATAAACCGGTGGGTTTAGTCCATAGGACAACAACAATCATAATCATAGGCTAGCTTCTAGGGTTTAGCCTCTACGATCTCGTGGTAGATCAACTCTTGTAATACTCATATCATCAAGATCAATCAAGCAAGAAGTAGGGTATTACCTCCATCGAGAGGGCCCGAACCTGGGTAAACATCGTGTCCCCCGCCTCCTGTTACCATTAGCCTTAAACGCATAGTTCGGGACCCCCTACCCGAGATCCGCCGGTTTTGACACCGATAGTGCACTAATAGTATGTTTGGATGTTGATATTCAGGCCAAGATATTGATATTGGCATTGGCTGGGCCAAATTCTGCTATTCAGATGCACTTGGAATCGAGTCCACAAAATTGGCTCGAGATATTCGATGGCCCGCTCGAAAGGGCGCCTCTCTATTCCCGAATTCGGAGGGGTCGAGCTAGATTTTTGCTGTGATATTCGGTAACGCGCCCACACTTACCCCTTCGATCGCGCTCACGAAAAGAAGAGGCAGAGCGGCGAGCAGGAGAAGAGGCAAACAGGGCCACGATGCAGATCTTCCGGCGGCGCAGGTCAGCCCCTCTCCGCCCTTCTCCTTCTTCTTTGTTCTCTCTAGCCGACAGATCCACTCATCCCCCGCATGCGGCCAAGTACTGCTGCGTCGCATCACCCCGCCAGCCCACCTCCCCGCTTGTCCCGCTGTCCGCCGCCCATGGCCGCCCGCTTTTGCCATCAGCGCGATGCTCCTCTATCACCGGATTTCACCGGAGCCTCCCCCTGGCCGCTTCTTCCTTTAGCCCCCCATAGCCATCTTCCCTATCCCAATCCCTAACCCCATACATAAACCCTAAATCCCTAATCCCTTCTACTAACCACGTATGTGTCAGTATGCTCATTTATTTTTCCTTTTGATGAACTGCAGGTTAGTGGATTCGGCAGTGGATCTCAAGGTTAGTGCATCGCAACATGGATTCCGAGCATCCAGATCAAAGGTAACTGAAGAAAACACCATTGCTCTGTTATGCTTGTGATGGTCTGATAGTTGTACAGATGTTCTTTTAATTTTTGTGATGGTCTAAAAGTTACATGAACTTTACTTTGAATTGGTTCTTCTTGGAATGGCATACCTAGAGCGACAAATCATTATCTGCACTGATATTTGTGATGGTCTGATAGTTGTACAGATTTTCTCTGTAGAAGTGATGCTGCTGTTGTATATGTGCTGCTGCTGAATAAGTGCTGCTACTGCTAGATAAGTGTTGCTGTATATGTGTTACTGCTCTTGAATACACTACAAAAAAAAAATACACTTCCGTGATGATACGTGTTTGTCACAGTAGGTCACGTTTTTTTGTCATGCATGTACATCCATGACAAATTTATGACAGAATCAAGATAGTCATACCTGTGCTGTCGTAGAAGTGTTCCATGACATTACCAAAATTATCATCACGGAAGTGTCCACTTCCATGACGATAAATCGCGTGTCACAGAAGTGCTTTCGTCAAGGGTGACCGACACGTGGCATCCACCGTAACGGAACGCCGTTAAGCTACAGGGTCGGGTTTTGGATCCGATAACCCATTAACAGCCCCGACCAATGGGGATTTTCCACGTGTAAAATCATCATTGGCTGGAGGAAACACGTGTCGGCTCACCGTTGGGATAGATGTCAGCCACTCATTGGACAGAAGGCGCCTATGATACATCGACACGTGGCACGGCCCAACAGAGGCCCATTCCCGTGAAAAGGCCGGCCCATTTGACTTGGTCAAAAGGTGGCGGGCGGGCCCATGTAAAGCCTGTTATCGGCCTGTTCGCATATAGCCCATTTATAGCCCGCTAACCCAAGGCCCGTTACGCCCTATCCGAATTAGGCCCAGTAGCGTCATCTGGGCCATCCAATATGATTCCAGCCCGTTTTCACTTCTGGCCCATGTATGGCCCATGACGTCTTTCGGCCCATATGAGGCCCTATGTAACTCTTGGCCTATTAACGGCCCGTGGTGAAACTGGCCCGTAATGAACAGTGTATTACTTTACACCCATTAACGGCCCGTGGTGAAACTGGCCCGTAATGAACAGTGTATCACTTTATACCCATTAAGGGCCCGTTATTCCGTTGGGCCGTTTCCAGCCCATGTTATCTTTCGGCCTTCTCAGAGCCCATTTATTCTTGGGCTCATTTTCAGCATTCGTTTACTTACGGCCCGTTACTGTCATTTTCTGCTTATGGGCCAAATTCAGCCCGTGGTTACAGTCGGCCCGTTTGTGGTCAGTTAACACGTTGGGCCGTTTTCATAGCGTCATGAAATATGGCCTATTAACGATGGCCCGTTATGGTCGGCCCATGAACGGACGATTCCAACTCTAGCCCGTTTACGGCCATAATGCGGCCTGTTATTGGCTCATGTTTGGCCAATCAATCATACTGCCCGTATAAGGCCCATTGATGATACTGCCCGTAGAAGGCCCATTATTTCTGCGGCCCGTAGAAGGCCCATTGTTTCTACGGCCCGTGGAAGGCCCACTGTTTATACGGCCCGTAGGTGCAGTGTCACTACAGTAAATATTAGCCCATGGTTATTGTGGCCTAGTTTTAAAAAATAGGTTGTTGCAGCCACTAGCAAACCACAGGAAAAGAACTGTACTGACTACAAGCAAACAAATAAACAAGACAACGAGGAAATAAATAAGCAAGCAACTTACACTAGGCTATCACGGCTATTACACATATTACATCCACTGGGCATCAAAGTTCGCCACCAGTGCAAATATAGGGAACACAGCAGCATATAAATGCCGCAGCAAAACAAGTCCAGAACTGAAGCCACTTCAGAAGAGCTCAAGAAACAATATCCTGGGTACCCATAATGCTGGCAAGATGCTTAGCAAGCTTATTAATTTTCTCTTGTTTGGCGTTTAAGTCCTCCAGCGCCTGCTGTTGCACCAGAAAGTATGCATCTGAATTCTGCAGGGACTTCCTCAGTCCTTCAGCTTCCTGTCGCATAACATCTGATCGATGTCTTTCAACTTGAAGTTGAGACTCAAGAAGCCAAACTGATTCAGGCAATGAGTTCGAAGAGCTGGTGCCAGCAGTGGTAGCCAGTAACTCAACACTACATCAAGACAGGACTTTGGGGTTGTCTCAGTGTCCTCAATATAGTTTTTATCAGCTTTCTTGGAGACCAACAGGGATGCCTCACTATCTTGAACCTTATCTGCATTACTTCCTTTACCATTGCATAACAGGGTACTCTTCTCCAATATTTTATCCGCGTTCTAAAAGGGAAACAAACAAACACATCTCAGGTTTACAATGTAGTATATGAAACTCATTTTGGTAAACCAGTTCAGTAGTAAGGTGGACAGGATAACAACATGAAACAAACATATATCTATGTAGTATGGTCACTATATGGTCTATATCATTCTAGTTTATGTTGCCAAAGCAAGATAGATACAGTTCGAATCATATCTATTTAAGACAAAGCAACATAGACATAATATAAGTGTGGGAAACTACACAGCAATAACAACACTTGTACTCCCTCCGTTCCTAAATATAAGTCTTTGTAGAGATTCCACTAGGCGGACTACATACGGAACAAAATGGATGAATCTACACTTAAAATGCATCTATATACATCCGTATGTGGTTCATAGTGAAATCTCTACAAAGACTTATATTTAGGAACGGAGGGAGTAATGTGCATGGCATGAGAACATAACTGTTTATTCAATTGAAACTGAAATCAACATAGAGCAAGTTACAACAGCAAATAGCCAAACACGTTGAATAAACAGGTTTAAAACATACCTGTTGCACCATTGGAGTTTCAATTGCATCCTTCAAATTTGAAATTGGTTGGTATTAGTAAATAAAGTGATGCAAGAGCAAAGTAGTATGAACCATAGCTACGGAACCTGACCTGAGAACAATTCTTCTTCTGCTTTAAGCGTTGACTTCGGGTTTGGAGTGGTGGTCCTCGTGATTTGGGCATTGCAGTTGCCTTACTAACTGCTCGTGTTTGGGTGCTCTGTGGTGGAGACGGTGCTGTGTCAACGGGAACTAGGTGTCTATCTGCTGGGGTTGGGGTTAGAAGGGGTGTAGCTGGTTCTCTGCCCAACTGGGTAGGGGTACAATCTGCATGAGTGTGGGTTATGTGTGGTGGGGCTGATTCTTGGGCAAGTACAACCGTGGTTCTATCTGCATCGACAGGTAGCACGATCTTTTCTAAAGACCGTGTTTTTACTCCCAAAGATACTACCATCACTCCCTCCAATTGAAATGGCTGATAAACAAGAAAAATAATTGAATGTACAGACATTGTAAGATAGACAGGTGCAATGGATAGTAGGGAAGAAAACAGGGCATGAAATAATTCACATTTATGTTGTCTAAGCAAACAGAATAGCAGGACATAATTTCACATATATGATGGCTAATTAAACAGGATAGCATGACACAATTTCACATGTATGATGGCTAACTAAACAGGATAGAATGACATACTTCAAAATATGATGACTATGTAAACAGGATGACATGATATAACTATATGATGTGTCTATTAAAGTGGTTGGCATGCCATAAATCACAAACATGCTATCGATGGAAACATGATGGCATGATATAATTCACGGATAGAATGACATAATTTAAAATATGATGACTATGTAAACAGGATGAGATGATATAACTGTATTATGTCTTTAGAAAATGGGTTGGCATGCCATAATTCAGATACATGCTATCTATGTAAACATCATGGCATGACATAATTCAAATATATGATTTATATACTAAGGAAGTGAGCAGAGGGCAATTGCATATATGATGTGTCAACTAAGGAGATGGCATTCAGTATTGTGTATATGATGTAAA
Source organism: Triticum dicoccoides (assembly GCF_002162155.2). NCBI lineage: Eukaryota > Viridiplantae > Streptophyta > Magnoliopsida > Poales > Poaceae > Triticum > Triticum dicoccoides. The sequence goes on along the minus strand of NC_041393.1, from coordinate 142,378,462 downwards.
AAACAAGCATTGCAATACAAATATGCATTATATGAGTAATATAACCCTGCCAAGTTTGAGCATACACCTCAGGGGGATAATAGGACTGGTCATCTGCCTCTGAATCCTCCTCTAAAGACCTATCTGTAACCAGCAAGATATCTGCTTCAGCAGGTAGCATTGTCTGCTCTGAAGACCTTGTTTTCACTCCAGATTTCTCCATCACCAATTCAAATGGCTGATGCACAGGAAGAGCAGTTGAATATACAAACATTGTCGACAAAAGCAATGAGAAATACAAAAAAAGGACGACATGATATATTCACATATATGACGCTTGCCTAAACAGCATGGCATTGCATAATTCACATACATAATGCCTTGCAACAAGATAACATTGCATAATTCACATATATAATGTCTTGCAACAAGATGGCATTTCATAATTCACATATATAGTAATTAGACACTAAACAGGTGGCATTCACACAAAGCATGTCTAAACTAAGCAAATGACATAGCAATGCAAGATACCATACGCACGATATGAGTAACATAACCCTGCCAAGTTAGGGCATGCACCTCAAGGGGGAAATATGACTGGTCATCTGTCTCTGAATCCTCCTCTGAGGAGCTATCGGTAACCAGCAAGACATGCGCTTCGTCAGATAGCATTGTCTGCTCTAAAGACCTTGTTTCCACTCCAGATTTTTCCATGACCGTGCCGAATGGCTGATGCATAGGAAGAGAAATTGAATGTACTAAAATTGTTGACAAATTTAACACATAATAAAAAATGATGGCATGATATAATTCACATATAAGATGACTAGCTAACCAGGGTGGCATTGCAAAATTCACATATATGATGCCTGGCTAGACAAGATGGTATTGCATGATTCACATATACGATAAAGAAACAAAACAAATGGCATTGACACAAAGCATGTCTAAACTAAGCAGATGACATCTTTAATGTATACAGTAATCAATGCAAGGCACCATATGCATGATATTACCAACATCATCATGCCAAGTTACAGCGAAGACCTCATGGGGTAAATAGGAGTGGTCTTCTCCTTCTGAACCCCCCTCAGAACAGCTATCTTCCTCTTGATTACGATCCGAAATGGGTGGAGGGGGGCTGCCTTTGCACCCACCATGGAACGACGTCTGCATGAAATTTTATTGCCACGCAAGGCTCGTCTCTTTTGCTCTACATGATCAGTTCCATTGTGTACAATAACTGGCATGCATAGAAATAAAACATAGTGAGATTATGTAAGGAGTGCATGCACAAATCCAGAGTGATGGTAGCAGACTGTGGATAGACCCAAAACCAATGATAGCAGGCAGATAATAGCTTTAGTTAAAAAATATAGATAATGGCTCCTTTAATGTTTGTTTGCACCCAACATGAAACTCATAGTAGACACCGGAGATTAACCAGATAGTAGACAGATAGTACTGATTGCTGCCCCAATATGTACCCCACAACCATTTAAAAACTCAAGTTTCAGCATTAGTTTGGACCTGACTCGGAGTCTAATAGGTGAACACAACGATAATGTAGCATGTCATCATATTAAGCGACGCATAACGTAAGCAGACACGGAAGAGTGCGACCTGTCTTGCGGACCCGTGTAGTCCTCAAGGTCATCTACTCAGTTGATGATGGTAATGCAGTTGTCGTGGCTGCCGGCGGCGGGGAAGAAGATCTAAGGTGGCGAAAGACAGTCTGGAGAGCGGATCCCTGCTGTGGTGAACCCTTCTGTTGTTGGAGCAGCTGAGCTGGGGTGGAACACAGCACCGCAGGAGCAGGACAAACCACACAAGGTTTTCTTTGACACATATCTGTAACAGAAGTAATTGAGTAAGGGCTTGTTTGAATTTGAGGATTCTAACAATGCAGGGATAGGAAATAGACAGGAATAGGATAGGAATGCATGTGCAAAACAGAGAATTTAAAAACACAGGATTTCTGCCAATCTGGGTGTTTGATTCACAACAATTGGAAGATCACAGGATGGAAAAAAGCATGGTGAGATTAAGTCAAACCACAAGAAAATGTACGGTTATAATGCTATTATGCTACTATCTCTTAGTCTTGTGCTTGATGAATAGGAATATGAAAAGGAGGAGAAGTGGAAATTAGAATTCCTACGGTTTTTCTTTCAAGGAGACACTAAAGGAACAAATCCTACAGTTTTCCTTTGCTCCATTCCTTTGCACCAAATTCATGAAAAGTAGTACCATAGGAAACTTTCCAATTCCTATGTTTTTCATTCACTTTTCCTTTCAAGCACTGGCGATTCTAGTAGGCAGGCTTGAGCAAGGAAAATCCTACACTAAAAAATGTTTTTGTGCTACTTCTATTACTTTGGACCCAGGCCACTGCCATACTAGCTCAACTCCCAGGCCCATCGACAAATGCATAGCTCAAACGCGCAGAGATAAATAATGATGGCGTTCAAGAGAGTCCATCACGGATAGCTAAGTTGCCTGGTACCTCACTGCTTGCCATATAGTAGGATAAAATAATTGTATTTCCCGTTACTACGAGTGCTCAGTGGACAATATATATAACATGTAGAGTAAAAAAGAGATGCAACAAGTGTACAACCTCTTTGGCGAAGCCATGTCGATCTCAGCGTGATTGGGTTGGCCGGTGAGGATGCTCCGGCTGACTTTGCTGTCGGAGGAGGGGAAGAAGATCTTAGGCGTCTGGAGATGGAGCTCGAGGTACTGCTCCGCTGTGATGGAGAGTTTCGTCGTTGGAGCAGCTCCGGTGAGTTGTACGACGCCGAGGCTGAAGCAGGACAAGAGAGACAACGAACAACATTAACCTGAGTGGAATTATAATAGCATCTCCAATACATGACATAAAATACATAACCACAAAGTGCTAGATGGAAAATACATCAGCCGCTCATCTCTGAACTTAACTGTCGAAACTGAACTTAACTGTCGAAACTGAACCTAACTGTCCAAACTGAATTTTTTCTGTCGAAACTGAATTTTGCTGTCGAAACTGAACGCACTAGCAAGGTGAGGCTACACGTCGGTTGACTGACTTTTTCATCTCTGGTCAGTCGATTTTGCAGATGTTGGATACGAAATCAAGGGCCTGCGGTTCATCTTCAACCTCCACCCCCCATGAGCCGCCAGCCACCACCGGCCAAACAGCAGCCCCCCGCCGCTCGTGGCTGGCGGTGCGCCGCCCCGCCCGCCCTGAAAACACTCCACACCGCCGGTCCGCCGCCGCCCCGGCCATCCCTCTAGCCCCTCCCCCGTGCCGAGCTTTTTCTCCGGCGATCCCCACGCCACCGCCCCGCCAACGCCCCGCCACCGCCGGCGACCACCGCCCCCATCTTGAACCCTAAGATAGATAGTGGGGTACCTCTCCGGTGAGCCCCCTCCCTGCTACGGCTGGTTCTTCCTTCACCCCGGCGAGCCCACCCCTTGGAAATCAACTGACCCAAAAGTCAATTCAGTCGACTGAAGTGTAGCCAAATCAGAGCAGCATCGCAAGCAAGAGAAAGAGCGAGAGCAGCAGGGCGAGCAAGAGCAATAGCAAGAGCAGACCAGATAGGGGACCGAGAGCAAGAGTAGAGCAGGAGCGTGAGCGAGAGCTAAAGCAGCAGCAACTCCTACTGATGTGGATGTCACCGCCGAGGGAGCGACACCGTGGAGGAAGTGGCCGGCAACGCCGCCGTGGATGGAGCTGCACCGTGTCGGCTCGGGACCGAGCGCCGGCAGCACCATGAGATCGAATCAAGAAGAGAATGCGGCGATTAGTGTACAACCTCTTTGGTGGCGCCGATTAGGCTGCAACTTCATCCGAGGAAATGGTGATGATGATGCTCTTCCGATGGTGCAGGTGAAGACGGCGGTGTCGGAATGGAGGTGGCGCGAAAGACGAGGGGAACGTCGGGGCAGCTCCTTGGAGGTGGAGGACGGGGTGGCTGAACCGGCGGGACGATGTGATCGACGACGGATCCTCATCCGGTACGGTGGATGAGGGACGTCGAGGTGTTGCTATGGACGATGTCGTCGGGGAAGAAGCTTCGGCTGGGTGGCGGACGGAGCAGGGTGTGGGGTTTCGTCGCGGGCTTTCGCGGCCTCGGTGTACGAATAGGTGGGCGAATGGGATGGCAGTGGGGAACCATGGCTTGGAGACGCACTTGTCCGAAATGTGGAGTAAGTTACAAAAGTACCCCCCACCAATTGGAGGCGGTTCTTTTGGTTGAGGGGTACCACGGGCATTTCGCTTGTCGGGATTTCACAGGAGGTGGGAGTTTTCGCGCGCGTTGTAATTTCGGAATAGCAAGGCGCGGGTTGAGATGGAGGGAGTTGTCGGAGCATAACGAGACAAAGATATATCTTAAATATTTCGGGCTAATAAGGCACGGGTTGAAGAGGTGGGAGTTTCGCAGCACGATAGACAGAGACGCTAGCTTCAATTTTCGGCATAACAAGGCGCGGCTTGAAATTTCGGAAGGACAAGCTTAACGTGTACCAAAAAAAGACAATTTGCACCTCAACACGCACAACACACACACAAACACCATTTAGACTAGAGTAAGGTACACGTGCATTGCACGCATGAGATTTGGCAACCAAATTATGAATAAATACCACATTATATCATGCAAGCTTTGAGTCATATATGCATGATGTAGATGTTCGTTTAATTCTTATAGTTCATTTCATTCAAAATCATCTAGTTTTTATAAGAAAGCTAATCTATTTTAAGATTCATGGAATTGTGCGTTGTAAGAGATAAAGTAAAAACAAATAATGGCAAATTATGTAGAAAAACATTTGGGCAATTATGATACGGAACATTCTAGAACAAATAAGAAGTGCTTATGTTTTGATGTTTGTGCATTATGCTTAAGTTCAACCATGGAGTCTTCTAGATTATACATGTGGCGAAATCTGGTGGAATCTAGATGATATCCAATGGCCAATAGTGCTCAAATTTGCCATCTTTGGACCTTCGGATTCGCCTCATCCAACGACCATCTTTCAAAGTTAAAGTTACCCGCTCACAATATAAAAATATATATAATGTATATATATAGGGGTATAGATATAGATATGTGATGCGAAAGCCGCCCATCATCTCCAATTACATGCACTGATGCGACATGGGAAAATGATGTCTACCATCGGTATCTCAAATTCAAATCAGTCTGACCTTGTTCAATGTGTATACATTACAACATGCTCGTTTCCAAAGCACACCGTGCAGATCTCCGTTATATTCATGCATGCATGTGGTTTCAAACATCAGGATCTCTTATTCAAATATTTGAATTCAACTTTACATTGATTATGACCTCACCTATTCTTTTACACCCACAGAGTAGTCTTCTCTTTATAATTGTACCACTAACTTTCTCTCGTGCATGCATGCACATACACTACCAGTCGGCATTATCTATCACATGCATGCAATCTTTTTATTCAGGTCGGTCTCCCATGAAGGCACACACCCACACACATCCCCCTCTCCCTCATACCGGGAATTCTTTATCTCTCACACGTGCATGCGCAATGATCGATGTTCCTCTATGTATGTGTGTATATAGCTAGGTCTTTCATAGTTTTCCACACAAACCGATCAATCGATATATCCAGTGAGGTCTCACCCTCTTTCCCACGTCCACATCGATCAATCTATACCTCTCCCACGTCCACATCGATCAATCTATACCTCTCTATATAGTATTAATATAAATAGCTAATACACCCACATTAATTATATATCCAACGTCCCCCTCTCATCATCCATGCCTTCCGCTTCATCTCTCAGATGCGTGCACAATGGCGAAGACAGGGGGCAGTAAGGGCCCTGCCCCCCCCCTAACATCACTATATATCGAGGCTAATATGAATGTCATCATTAGACAATTGCTGCTAAAAAAGGTTTAATTTCATGAATTGACCCTCCTCGTAAAGGATTAGCAATGCTTGGCCCCCTAGCTCATTTATTTTTCATGGCTCCGCCACTGCGTGCAACAGCGCACGTGTTCGCCCCCTCTCTAAATATCGATCTCGCACTTGTGCATTCCTTCATAGTCTCCCTCCACTCGGCCCCTCGCACCATCTTCTAGCCCCCACCGGATTTTGCCACATGTACAATCTAGCAGACTCCATGGTTGAACTTAAGCATAATGCACAAACCTCAAACAATAGTGGTTCTCTTTTGTTCTAGAATCTTCCGTATCATAACTGCCCAATCTTTTTTTCTGGTTGAATTGCCATTATTTGTTTTTACTTTATGCTTTACAACGCACAATTCCATGAATCATAAAATATATTAAGGGCTTCTTTGATTCAAAGGATTCTCAAAGGAATTTTGAAGGATTCTAATCATTAGGAATTTTTCCTATCTTGGTTGTTTGATTCGTAGGATTGTAAACCATAGAAATTTTTCCATATGATTCATTTGCACTAGATTTCATAGGAAACATCCCATCCACTCAAACCTCTTTGAAAGAATTCTGCGTTTTTTCTATACACAATCAAACACTCGTACATTCATGTAGGATTCAATACGACATTCCACTATAATCCTATGTTTTTCCTGTTCACGCGTTCTTAGCTTTTTTATAAAAACTAATTTGATTTTGAATGAGATGAACTATAAGAGTTAAACGAAGGGCTACATCACGCATATATGACTAAGAGCTTACATGCTATAGTGTGGTATTTATTCATAATTTGGTTGCAAAATCTGATGCATGCAATGCACGTGTAAATTACTAGTACTTCGAGTATGTGCAAAACACGTAAATTAGAATACCAATGGCACGCTACACAGTGTCTCTCTTATAGTTCATGAAGCCACGTGGCACATGTGGAGGCGTTGTCGCGACCTCCTTGCGTGGATTGATCACAGTGACGTGCTGCTAGTTCCATAAGAATGTACTCGTCCTCCCTGAGCCATACTGGCGGTACATGCACGAAGCGAAGATGTGCACGCACGCCATGCACACGCTCATTCCCTTGCACGCACACGCGTGTACATGGGCGGACGCAATTTTGTACCAAGATCCACCCCATGTGATAATTTGACGCGTGTAAAGTTGTTCACTTCATTGATAGTCAATTAATACAGCGCATGCAAATTGAGTGGACGTGAGGGCGGAAGAAAGACATTATTACTCCACTGCGCGCATGCGAGTAGTTAAATCGTGGGTTGCTAGTAGTACTTCCATTGGTCTCCTTCGTATTTTGTGCCAATTTTTGACAGTGACATAATATTTACACATTTGAGCAGTGTAGTCTACTTGAAATTTATGTTCCACTAAACTCATCGGGAGCCGTTTCGGGCCTCGAAACCAAAACCATCAATTAATCTTTAGCTTGTTCCCATCACATTCGAAAGCCTACTCACACCTACTAGTACTACGTACCAAACCTGAATGTGTTCCCACTATGCAGGTATTGGTACTGCTAGTGCTAGTACTTAGGTTATAAAAAGGGGAACTACCTAACCGAAAATTACTCTACCTTTCCTCCTCATAAGTGCTTCTTCTTCGTCCGTCGTTGCCATGGCCGGTGAGCAGAGGTCTAGGTCGAGAACTACTCGTAACAAGGGAGCGGCAACCAAGGCTGCGGAAAAAAAGAGAGGGCTCGCCGCCATGCAAAGACCTCGAAAGATCTCTCACAGGCAGGCGATGGCTCCCAGGAGCGCCCTAGCCACGGAGGCGAACATGCCGAGCCGGCGGAGCTGGAGTCGTTATCCCTCGACGGCATGCCCGATCAGCTCAGTAAGCACCTCAATAAGCAGAAGGAGTTCATCCAAGGCTTGACGGAGTTGCTGAAGGAGAGCCTCGACGACATGCCCGCTGAGCTCAGTCAGCAGGGGGAGTTGACCGCCGGCTTGGTGATGCTGCTGAAGAAGAGCATTGCCTCGGAGAAGAAGGTGACCGGCAAAATCCTGCGACTTCAGGAGGACAAGGCGAAGCTCTGCCACGAGATCAACCTGTTGAAGGAGAAGAACGCCGGCTGGAAGAAGCTGCATGAGAATAGTAGTTCCTTGATGAAGATGCCCTCGTCATGGAACAGAAGGAGGAGTTGGCGAAGCTCCGCATCGAGCACCCGGCTGCTGTCAAGGTACGTAATGCGGCCGTGGAACAGATGATGATGGCTCGCGTCGAGAAATCCCGCGTCATGGACAGAATGAAGAAGATGGCGGAGGAGACGCGCAAGGAGATGGAGGTCATGGGGGCGATGAAGAAGCAGTTATGACTCCGCGGCGAATTAGATCATTTGGGGTGATAATCTTCCTTCTTCTTTTGCTGCTGTGTTTCATCTTTTGCTTCGAGTGTTTTGCCGCACGTGTCACGTTCTTTGCGAGGCATGAATAGAACAATGGTTTTTGTTTTTTGAGGGAATGAATAGAACAATGCTAACAATGAGATGACTAGCAAATTAGATCATTTTTTATCACCATATGGCACTGGGCTGCCATGTTTTGTGCTCCTCCGTCACAGTACTACTCCAGTGGAAAACTTGAGTATACCGCACGGTTCTTTGCTCCTCCTCGATCAGGTCTTCATCGCATTTATACGAGCAGTCAAATCACAAGGCCCTGCCTTCCAGTAGTAATGAGCCGTCAAATCACAAAGGCCCTCGCCTCTCGTGAAACCGACCAAGCTAGACTGTCCCGCCCTCTAGCCTTTTAAAAAATGTATGCTTTTGTACAACAGTAGTATCGATGGATTGCGCCATGGGGCAAAACTTGAAATTAAAAAAAAGGTGGTACATATAGAGAGCGCTCGTCGTCAAATTATGCATATAGTACTATTAAAAAGGCTAGTCACAATAATGGTGTCCAGCACAACCCACCCCTCAAATAGAACTAAGCACCCTGGAATTCTTTGACAAAACTAAGCACCCTGAAATTGTTTGACAACTAAACTGCTGGCTATATGATGTTGGCCATATATATTGTACGTATATAATGTGAATAAACGAGTGGTAGTACTATACCAACTAAAAGATGAAATGTAAGAAATACTAGTATGTACTTACTGAAGAGTTAAATAACAAGAAGAAACATAACATAGTTCTGCTGGGGGCTCACCACAACACACCCCTCAAATTAAATTAAGCACACCTGAAATTAAACTTTGCAACTATTCTGGTAGACACTGCATTAGAACCACCATGAGCAACGACACTGCCACCTTACTCGGAGTCCTCGTCCACGTCCTCGACTTCGTCCTTGTCCCTCTTCCTCTTGGCCGATACTTCTTTGCTTGAACCGCCAACTTGGTTATTGCTCTTCATCCAACCCTTGTAGATATTGAAACAAAGGTAGCCATCCATTGTAGCATAGTGGATGTGGTCTATATCTAGTACATTCCACTGCCATGCATGACGATGAAACGTGCATGGAGGTTTCTCCTGTTTACCGTACGAAGGATGAACCATGGCTCCTGCCAGGGTCAGCACTGAAGGCTGACGAGAGGACACCAGCCGATTCTTTTGGAGGTCGAAGGTGTTGCCTACAACGAGGCCTATCCGACGCAGGACTTCTTTGTCGTTACCAAAGTCTACAGTAACGAATTTGACTAGGTTGCTCTCGAGGAAGTCCTCCAAATCTTGGCACTCAACGTCGGCATGGCATATGTGGTAGACCAAGCATAAGTCATGCACGCAAACCTGGATCACGGCGGGCTTCTTCCTCTCTCCGTCCTTTAGATCCTTCTCTCGTCCCACGACTGTGGTGTACTCAACATCTAGCCCGGTGACCCACTCATCATGTGAGTCTTCGAACATGCGTCTGAAGCGAGAAAGGCATCCTTTCACTGTCGCAGAAGAACGGGTGTAGATGACGTCGAACTCATCGCCGGTGATGGTTCTAACCTTGTACTCACCGCCGATCGGGGAGATTTGGGATGCCATGGATTTGGGAGGAGGGTTAGGATTAGTGGAACTGCCATAATGTGAATGGACGGGACGACTAGGAGCGAACCGCCATAGTATTAAAGGACGTGCAGGGACGAGTAGGAGCGAACTACCAGCGTGCGAACGGCAGGGTAGTGGCTTTCCATTCTCCCATGATACGGGCTTCCGAGAGCCCTTGGATCGGAGATCGAACGGGCGTGATTCTAGACCAATGGGCGGATATCCTATCCCGGAGGGTTATTCTGCAAATTTTCAGCAACTTAGCATGTGACCGTTTGATCTCAGATCCAAGGGCTGCCAACAGCCCGTATCATGGTCGCGCCTACCACGACCGTCCCGTCACTCGCGCGGTTGCGCCCTTGGAGATTTAACACGGTGCGTTAGGCTATCTGATGTTGGCATGTCATACATAGTCATCACTTAGTCACTCATACTACAACAAGGTTGGCTATAAGGTTGGCTATAAGTGTATTTTTTTACTCCTCTCTATCTCTTTCTTCGTACTCCCTCCGTCCCATAATATAAGAACGTTTTTGACACTAGTGTAGTGCCAAAAACGTTCTTATATTATGGGACATATGGAGTACTAGTATTTATTGCATTTGACAAGGAGTGACCTCTTCCAATTAAATGGTGTTGCTAAGTTTGCTTCATTTAATTAGCTATAGACTCAAAATTGTCTTTTCACTTAGGTACACGCGCTTAGCACCGTTTCTTCCTTGGGTCGCCAAACTAGTCTCTCTCTTCTTGATTAACTTGCCACATCAAACTTTATGCCTATGTGGCAAGCTTAAGCACCTATAGGAGCAAGTAAGGTGCCCGTATGTTGCACGGAAGAGTGAAATGCATTGATTGGGGTGTTGTTTATTTTGACAAAGGATGTGGGGGGCATCTCATGTGCAACTGGGTCGACGTGTCAAGCACCAAATAACAGTGCAGAACGGGAGGGGGGACGCACCCCACTCGTACCGGCCCAGTGTTAGTAATGATCAATGAGACGTCAAATCACAATGCCGCGCCTTCCCTGACAGACGAAGCAACCATTATTTCACACTTCGGTTCGACATCATCTCAAACCACGTACTAGTATTGCTTCTGCCTCAAGAGGGACACGCGCATCGCCTTGGTACATCATGACACGTGGGACCGCATGACAGGCCATGCTCCCCCGCCGATCGCTGGGTAAAATCACCTCATTTTTACTATACTTCCTCCGGATCGGTTTACTACATGGCATGCACGTCGTTCTAGGTTGAGAATTTAACTGGCTATATATATATGTGATGAACAGTATGTTAGCCTTTTAAAAAATGTATACTTTTGTACATTAGTACTCCACTATCGATGGATTGCTCCATGGAGCAAAAATTGAAATTTTAAAAAAAGGTGGTACATATAGAGAGCGCTCGTCGTCAAATTATGCATATAGTACTATTAAAAAGGCTAGTCACAATAATGGTGTCCAGCACAACCCACCCCTCAAATAGAACTAAGCACCCTGGAATTCTTTGACAAAACTAAGCACCCTGAAATTGTTTGACAACTAAACTGCTGGCTATATGATGTTGGCCATATATATTGTACGTATATAATGTGAATAAACGAGTGGTAGTACTATACCAACTAAAAGATGAAATGTAAGAAATACTAGTATGTACTTACTGAAGAGTTAAATAACAAGAAGAAACATAACATAGTTCTGCTGGGGGCTCACCACAACACACCCCTCAAATTAAATTAAGCACACCTGAAATTAAACTTTGCAACTATTCTGGTAGACACTGCATTAGAACCACCATGAGCAACGACACTGCCACCTTACTCGGAGTCCTCGTCCACGTCCTCGACTTCGTCCTTGTCCCTCTTCCTCTTGGCCGATACTTCTTTGCTTGAACCGCCAACTTGGTTATTGCTCTTCATCCAACCCTTGTAGATATTGCAACAAAGGTAGCCATCCAATGTAGCATAGTGGATGTGGTCTATATCTAGTACATTCCACTGCCATGCATGACGATGAAACATGCATGGAGGTTTCTCCTGTTTACCGTACGAAGGATGAACCATGGCTCCTGCCAGGGTCAGCACTGAAGGCTGACGAGAGGACACCAGCCGATTCTTTTGGAGGTCGAAGGTGTTGCCTACAACGAGGCCTATCCGACGCAGGACTTCTTTGTCGTTACCAAAGTCTACAGTAACGAATTTGACTAGGTTGCTCTCGAGGAAGTCCTCCAAATCCTGGCACTCAACGTCGGCATGGCATATGTGGTAGACCAAGCATAAGTCATGCACGCAAACCTGGATCACGACGGGCTTCTTCCTCTCTTCGTCCTTTAGATCCTTCTCTCGTCCCACGACTGTGGTGTACTCAACATCTACCCCGGCGACCCACTCATCATGTGAGTCTTCGAACATGCGTCTAAAGCGAGAAAGGCATCCTTTCACTGTCGCGGAAGAACGGGTGTAGATGACGTCGAACTCATCGCCGGTGATGGTTCTAACCTTGTACTCACCGCCGATCGGGGAGATTTGGGACGCCATGGATTTGGGAGGAGGGTTAGGATTAGTGGAACTGCCATAATGTGAATGGACGGGACGACTAGGAGCGAACCGCCATAGTATTAAAGGACGTGCAGGGACGAGTAGGAGCGAACTACCAGCGTGCGAACGGCAGGGTAGTGGCTTTCCATTCTCCCATGATACGGGCTTCCGAGAGCCCTTGGATCGGAGATCGAACGGGCGTGATTCTAGACCAATGGGCGGATATCCTATCCCGGAGGGTTATTCTGCAAATTTTCAGCAACTTAGCATGTGACCGTTTGATCTCAGATCCAAGGGCTGCCAATAGCCCGTATCATGGTCGCGCCTACCACGACCGTCGCGTCACTCGCGCGGTTGCGCCCTTGGAGATTTAACACGGTGCGTTAGGCTATCTGATGTTGGCATGTCATACATAGTCATCACTTAGTCACTCATACTACAACAAGGTTGGCTATAAGGTTGGCTATAAGTGTATTTTTTTACTCCTCTCTATCTCTTTCTTCGTACTCCCTCCGTCCCATAATATAAGAACGTTTTTGACACTAGTGTAGTGCCAAAAAGTTCTTATATTATGGGACATATGGAGTACTAGTATTTATTGCATTTGACAAGGAGTGACCTCTTCCAATTAAATGGTGTTGCTAAGTTTGCTTCATTTAATTAGCTATAGACTCAAAATTGTCTTTTCACTTAGGTACACGCGCTTAGCACCGTTTCTTCCTTGGGTCGCCAAACTAGTCTCTCTCTTCTTGATTAACTTGCCACATCAAACTTTATGCCTATGTGGCAAGCTTAAGCACCTATAGGAGCAAGTAAGGTGCCCGTATGTTGCACGGAAGAGTGAAATGCATTGATCGGGGTGTTGTTTATTTTGACAAAGGATGTGGGGGGCATCTCATGTGCAACTGGGTCGACGTGTCAAGCACCAAATAACAGTGCAGAACGGGAGGGGGGACGCACCCCACTCGTACCGGCCCAGTGTTAGTAATGAGCAATGAGACGTCAAATCACAATGTCGCGCCTTCCCTGACAGACGAAGCAACCATTATTTCACACTTCGGTTCGACATCATCTCAAACCACGTACTAGTATTGCTTCTGCCTCAAGAGGGACACGCGCATCGCCTTGGTACATCATGACACGTGGGACCGCATGACAGGCCATGCTCCCCCGCCGATCGCTGGGTAAAATCACCTCATTTTTACTATACTTCCTCCGGATTGGTTTACTACATGGCATGCACGTTGTTCTAGGTTGAGAGTTTAACTGGCTATATATATATGTGATGAACAGTATGTTAGCCTTTTAAAAAATGTATACTTTTGTACATTAGTACTCCACTATCGATGGATTGCTCCATGGAGCAAAAATTGAAATTTAAAAAAAAGGTGGTACATATAGAGAGCGCTCGTCGCCAAATTATGCATATAGTACTATTAAAAAAGCTAGTACGTGCTTAATTGGGGTGCTAAATTCTATTAAAGAAATACTAGTACTAGTATGTACATACTGAAGAGTTAAAGTAACGAGAAGAAACATAACATAGTTCTGCTGGGGGCTCAGCACAACACACCCCTCAAATTAAACTAAGCACACCTGAAATTAAACTATGCAACTAATCCGGTAGACACTGCATTAGAAGTTTAGAACTGCCATGAGCAACGACACTGCCACCTTACTCGGAGTCCTCGTCCACGTCCTCGACTTCGTCCTTGTCCCTCTTCCTCTTAGCCAATACTTCTTTGCTTGAACCGCCAACTTGGCTCTTGCTCTTCATCCAACCCTTGTAGATATTGAAACAAAGGTAGCCATCCATTGCAGCGTAGTGGATGTGGTCCATATCTAGTACATTCCGCTGCCATGCATGACGATGAAACGTGTAATGAGGTTTCTCCAGTTTGCGGTACGAAGGATGAACCATGGCTCCTGCCAGGGTCAGCATTGAGGGCTGACGAGAGGGCACGAGCCGATTCTTCTGGAGGTCGAAGGGGTTGCCTACAACGAGGCCTATCCGACGCAGGACTTCTTTGTCGTTCTTAATGTCTATAGTAACGAATTTGACTGTTTTGTCCTCAAGGAAGTTCTTAAAATCCTGGCACTCAACGTCGGCATGGCATATGTGGTAGACCAAGCAAACGTTATGTACGCAAACCTGGATCACGGCGGGCTTCTTCCTCTCTTCGTCCTTTAGATCCTTCTCTTGTCCCACGACTATGGTGTACTCAACATCTAGCCCAGCGACCCACTCATCATGTGAGTTTTCGACCATGCGTTTGAAGCAAGAAAGGCATCCTTTCACTGTCGCGGAAGTACGGGTGTAGATGACGTCGAGCTCATCACCGGTGATGGTTCTAACCTTGTACTCACCGCCGATCGGGGAGATTTGGGACGCCATGGATTTGGGAGGAGGGTTAGGATTAGTGGATGGACGGGACGACTAGGAGCGAACCGCCATAGTATTAAGGGACGTGCGGGAAAGAGTAGGAGCGAACTGCCAGCGTGCGAACGGCAGGGTAGTGGCTTTCCATTCTCCCATGATACGGGCTTCCGAGAGCCCTTGGATCTGAGATCGAACGGTTGCATGGCGTGATTCTAGACCTATGGGTGAATATCCTATCCTGGAGGGTTATTCTTAAAATTTTCAGCAACTTAGCATGCGACCGTTTGATCTCAGAACCAAGGGCTGCCAGCAGTCTGTATCATGGTCGCGCCTACCACGACCGTCGCGTCGCTTGCATGGTCGCGCCCTTGGAGATTTAACACGGTGCGTTAGGCTATATGATGTTGGCATGTCATACATAGTCATCACTTAGTCACTCATACTACAACAAGGTTGGCTATAAGGTTGGCTATATGTGTATGCTTTTTTACTCCTCTCTATCTCTTTCTTCGTACTCCCTCCGTCCCATAATATAAGAACGTTTTTGACACTAGCTAGTGTAGTGTCAAAAACATTCTTATATAATGGGACACAGGGAGTACTAGTATTTATTGCATTTGCCAAGGAGTGACCTCTTCCAATGAAATGGTGTTGCTAAGTTTGCTTCATTTAATTAGCTATAGACTCAAAATTGTCTTTTCACCTAGGTACACGCTCTTAGCACCGTTTCTTCCTTGGGTCACCAAACTAGTCTCTCTCTTCTTGATTAACTTGCCACATCAGACTTTATGCCTATGTGGCAAGCTTAAGCACGTTTAGGAGCAAGTAAGTACAATAGTGCGCTTTGCCGCTTTACATGGCATTTTTGCATATGTGGAGGAAAGAGAGGCAAGTAAAAAGTGGAGAAGTGGGCTCTCATGCAAGAGCCAGCCTCTACTACTACATGGTGGAGCATTGGGAGAGGCACCTGTATGGAGGTGGTCAGGTATCGGGAGACTCACGCCGGTTGTAGCGCCGCAGTTAAAATGATAATGGCAAGTCAAATCATGGGGCCCCACCTGTCCAGCAGTAACTCGCTGTCAAATCACACAACCCTACGTTTGCAGCAGCCTAGTCCCTCGTCTTCTCGCGTCTTTGTCGAACCGACTAGGTGGAACTGTCCTGCCACCTATCGGGCAGGAAAAGCCCCGCCCTCGACTTTTAAATAGTATACGGTATACTAATTTTGTATCCATGGATTGCGCCCGTGCCATGGAGCAAAGCGTCTAGAAAATAGGGGTACACATGTGTATACAGCACGCACGTCGAGTTCGTGTCGCACCCCAGACGGTCGGTCGGTCTGGCACGCTGCTCTCCAAATGGAACGTGCATCATATTGCGTTCGCACACACATGTGGGACGAAAATTGAGAACCGGACATAGGCACACTCCCCGGCCCCGCAAGTCGGGTGACTTAATAGAAGAGGGAGACGAGCGATAGTACTAGAGAAGTGTTGTACTACGTTGGTGCCTGGACGATCCCTGCAAGACACAGAAGATCAGTTCGTCCATGCATGTGACCAGACTCCAGTAGACACGCCTGGATTGGCTATCGTCTACATATCGTGCAGGCTGTGTTGTACATGGCTGTAGTTGTGGTGAGAAATCTAAAAAAAGGTTTCTTGTCATCTCGCAAAATTATGTGTCATGTGCTTCGGATCACTGCGAGGGTTAAACAACGACAGCTGCGTTGGGCTAGTCATTGGGGGCACATGCACGAACAGTGACTACTCGGCTGCCATCTAGGTCAAGCCGGCTATGTTAATTAGACATCTATCGACGGACCCCTTTTCTACGAGTTTATCTTTAATTTGAGCTTTGTTCCTCGTCTAGTTTGTCCGTCGGGATTCATGTTGTCTCCTTTGGGCAGTGAGGTTATGATTTCTTGTCATGTGGCATTTTTCGTGTTATGTGTTATAATCCAGCGCTTCGGATCAAAATGACGACAACTGCGCCTCCGGGCCACGTGCATGAAGACTTCTTGACAGTCATTGACGAGGTCAAGCCGGCTTCGGTAGACAAAAGAAAACTATAAGTACTACTCCACTATATAGGTAGGAGCCCCCGCGCTTGCTTGCTAGTGTTGCTCTCTTCACACCGTCGCGGCCTCTCCGGATCTAAACACGACAGTGGTGGCCACACACACTCTCTCTCTCTTCTCACTGCTGGTCACAGATCCAGCCGGATCCTCTCCGCCGGGGAAGGTGAGAAGGTGCAACGTTCACGCGGTCATCCTCGGTGACGGCTCTTACCCACTGCTGGGCGCGTTCCGATCAGCCTGCCTTGCCGTTCTCTCCCAAGCACCGCTGGCGAGGGAGGGCCTCCGACCTCTTCTTCCTCGCTACCGTAATGTGGGCAGATCCAGCCTCCCGCCGCCCACCTAGCGACATCACGGTGACCATCAGGTATAACTTCCTTCAAAACCGGCCTTGCTCGACTTCCCGAGCTCCTGACGTCGCTGCATTTGTAACTTTTACTATTTCTCAGGCCCTCTCGTAGATAGGATCGATCGGCTGTTTGAAAACCACCTAATTTTTTTACATTTAAGAGGTAAAACTAGTTCATGCACTTGAATCTAGTACTACTTGGTTCAAACAAGGAAGAAAGGGGGTGGGGGTGGGGGAGGATTTGTTACCTGAATCTAGGACTTGGTCGAAAGAGGAAATAATGGGGGCGAAAAGTAGCAGAGACTGGCTATCCAACTGGTCTCTAGGTCTAATAGGGAAATAAAGGGAAACGTAGTACAAACTCAATATAAACCCGATCTATTGGTTGAAAAAGGAAAGAAAGTGGGGACTGGGGGACACGTCAATAGAGTAAGTCCAGCACTAGATTTGCTAGCCTCGCACAGTATAAGGTGGCTATACCAAACAAAAATGGGACCAACCCAGATATCCTGTTCTCATGTTTGTTTCCCCGAGCCACTCTTATGTAATGCCACTGGTAAAATGTAGCAGTCGCACTATTAAAAGTAAGGACACGTTAAACCAATGTTGTTTTCAATGTAATGCCTCCAGTAATATGAATCAATGACATTTCTTTACATGTCCTGCTAAAATTTCCCATTAAGATAAGTTGGTTCTTTTCGTTAGAAATGCAACTGTCCTGGTCCGCCTACTCTCCCGTGCCCAAAGTAATGTCGTATTTAACGGTTGTCATAGTTAATCCTGATGCCCACACTAATATCTAGCAATGCCACTGCTTTAGAAATTGCTACTGTCCTTGTAGGATTGCCATTCAGATAAGGAACATGCTTATTTTCATTTGATGCATGTTTCATCACTTGTTACTTGTTAGTCACCCTCCTTTCCACCTTTTTTGTGCAAACAGAGATATACATTTCACACTCGATCTTAGTTGAACTGCACAAATGATATCCAAATTATAGTTCAGCATTCCAGGAGCTTCACAACCAACCTTGATGTTGCTCAATTTTATTGCAGCTAATGAAGAAGAAGCTCTGTGGGTTTCGATTTCTGATGGAAATGGAACCGGGGCTGGAGCCCTTTTCTTAATTTTTTTGAAGAAGAAGCTGCTAGCTCACGGGACATTGCTTCATTTTAGGTGAACTACACCAAAAGGTCCCATGAATTGAATCATCCATGTTGGTGACTGAAAGAGCCAGCTTCAGCATCCCAGTCTAAGCACCCCCGGCCTCCATCCTTGCGATGCACGGTACACCTCACTTGCCACCTGCTCAACCCTAGTGTCACTGGTAAAATGAAGTAATAATACAGTTAAAATAGAGCGAGTGTCATCTCTATCATTTCATTTCCAATGTAGATAAAGAAAGTGCTTCTCTTTGTTAAAGTATGTTTCATCAACTAGTCCCATTGTTAATGTTTAAGCGTTTCTGCAAACTGGGGTGCTTAATTTTAGTTGATATGTACAAAAATAGAGATTTGAATGTCTCAAGGCGCCTCCTTGTACTACTGCTGTACACTGATGTTCATCACTGGCAGAAGGTGTATCTGGGAGACTTGGGACGATGTCCAGTATGAGGCGTACCGTATGAGGCGTCGCAGGGCCCATCTCGCCCTAGCTGCATGGCATACTATGATACTATCACAATATTTTCTTCTATTTATTTTGTGTGTTTCACCAACTAGTGCCACTATAATGTAATCACGCTTTTTCATTATCTATGCAAACAGGGTTATTCAGCTGCATTTTGGTGGAACTGCACAAATGTACGTATGGAACCGGCATATATGCAGAGTGCAAGGTGTGCCAAGTAAAAATTACTGACACCAACCAGTGGGATGTGTGGCGCTCTATGTGGACGGATCTTTCTCGGCAACAAATCCTCTAACCAAATACTAGTAGCTTATATTGGCAGTTTTCTAGGGAGTACTCTTTTCTGCAAGAAGCACCAATCTATTTTTCTTTATTTGTACACTGTGTCACAACTTTGACCCAAAGGTCCAGAGCTATTTTAGGGTAATTGGCGTAGTACTCGGAGACTGATTGTAAGCATGATTTTCAATTGTTGTCACACTGATTGTAAGCATGAGCAGGTGGAAGATTAGGTTAGTGCGAAGCTTACCTTAAACCCTACCACCGCCGTTGAAACGAGGCGAGCGTCGAGGGAACCGTGGAGAACATCGGGGAAGCAACGTCGCGCCATCCGGGCTCCTCTTGTGGTGGGAGAACAAATACTTCTATGGCTCCGGCTGGCTCTGCACCCTCACGAACGGCACACCATACTCGATCAATTCGTTATCCTCTGGGTGCTCGACCTTCGACCTGTACGCCCAACACCTCCGCCTGACTGTCGCCTCGGGCGAATCTGTCTGCTCCATCGCCCATAGGAGATACTCGATGAACTCGGAGGACTGCGGCGTGACTGCCACCGAGGAGTACATGTACATCGGCGCCCTCATCGCCGCCGTCTCGCTCTTTCGCAGACATTGCCACATGGCCCGCACCGTCCTCAAAATCTCCCACTCATTGTCAAACCAACTAAGGATCTCCTTCAACCTGGCTAACTTTGCCTAGTCGCCGCCGGCGATCTGCCTGATTCGCTGCTGCATCCTCTCCATAGATGTCGTTCTGAGTGGTCCGATGCTAGCTTTGGAAGATGGGAGGAGAGACAGTGGTCTTGCAATAGAGAAGAGGGAGAGGAGAGGAGGTGGTTTTGGAATGGAGATGATGGAGAGGAGAGGAGGTGGTTTTGCAATGGAGAGAAGATCGGAAGAGGGAGAGGCGAGACGTGGTTTTGGAATGGAGATGATGGAGAGGAGAGGAGGTGGTTTTGCAATGGAGAAGATCAGAAGAGGGAGAGGCGAGACGGCGGTTTTGGAATGGATAATATGGAGAGGAGAGGATGTGGTTTTGCAATGGAGAAGATCAGAAGAGGGAGAGGCGAGATGGTGGTTTTGGAATGGAGATGATGGAGAGGAGAGGAGGTGGTTTTGCAATGGAGAAGAGGGAGAGGAGCGTGCGGCAGCGATTTAGGATTGGGCGAGAGGGCCGGCGCGCTGTGACTGGATCAAAATCAAAATCAATTTACCCTTCAATTAATAAAGCGACCCCACATTAACTAGTCTCCCTTTTATTCTGGGTCATAGTTGACCATGATTTTCACACATAAAATATATGTTATACGTTGCAAAAATAATATAATTTGAAAGTACATTCAGATACGAACCAAACGATATAATTTTTGGTGACATGCATTCACATTTTGCTTGTCATATACAGTACATGGTCAAACTTTGACCCAAAATACGCAAAACAACAAAAAAATACTTCCAAGACCAGCGCCACTCTTCCGCTCTTCTCTTGTTCCAATCTAAATCCACTGCCGCTCCTCTCCTGTTCCAATCTAAATCCAGCGCCGCTCCTCTCCTCTTCCATTTCAAAACCACCACCCCTCCTCTCCTGTTCCAGTCCAAAACCAGCGTCGCTCCTCTCCTGTTCTAATCCAAAACCAGCGTCGCTCCTCTGCTCTTCCATTCAAAAACCACCGCTAGCGAGTGAAGGTGCTGTGGAGAAGTAGATCAATGGAGGAGTACAACCGATACATGAGGATCGCAGACGGCGACCCTTTAAAGCTAGCTAGGATGTTGGAGATACAGTCTTGGTTTGACAACAAGGACCAACTAGCGGCGACGGCGACATCCATGGCCAAATATCTGCAACAGAGCGAAAAGGCGGCGATACTCCCGAAGGGAGTTGTGCCGGAGTACATAGAGCTGCTCCTCTGGGCCATGGAGCAAACAGATTCATCGAATCCGATCGTGAGGGAGCGGTGGTGGGAGTATCAATCCCAGATGGAGCATCCACCAAAGATTGAAGGATCGAGCATCTACAGGGTGCCGTTTGTGAGGGTGTCCTGCCAGAGCGAGCCGATGGAGTCTTCGTCGACCGAACCCAACTGCAGGAGGAGAAAATCAGTTGGCCCGACGACGCTTCCCCGCCATCGTCTCCCTCGTCGTTCACATCGTCTCACGGGGCGGCTATCTGCCGCCGAGAAATAGGAGGGGAAGCCCCCCAGCCCAATAGTCGGGCAGGTTGTGAATTGTCAGGAGGAGCTTAGGGTTTTCAGTATTTGCAGGTTGTGAATTCTGTTTTGTGTTGTGTATTTTGAGAGTACTTTCAGATATGAATGTCTTTTGAATTTCAGATTTGCAGTATTGAGCATATGCAGAAGTTTATGAATTCTAGAGATCTATTTTTAGCACTTAAAAATGTAGTTTCATAGGAGTATAAAAGTGCAGATGAGAAGAAACTGCAAGTTTCAGTTTCAGATAAGAAACCGCAACTTTTAGAGGCAGAGCATTTATGTTAACACGGCCTTTTCAAACAGGGTTAACATCATGTTGGCAGTTTTATTCGTGGTCGAAAATGGAACTACCAGCCAGTTGACATCATGCTGATCAACATTCATGCATAGCACAGTCAAAATGCCCACACAATGTTGAGTGTGTGAAACACAGAGAAAACGAGGGACGGAGTTTTGGCAAGTGTTGGACGTGGTTTTGGGCTGCCCCGTCTAGGCTTTCATTTTTAACATGCGCAGCCCACGACCTTGGATGGGAGGGCCTGTTTGTATTTTCTTAGGGCCGTCATGTATCGACCGGCCTATGGACCTCCCATCCGAGGTATTTTTGGCAGCCCAATTTATGTATTTTTTTGAAGAAAATGCAGCGGTCTGTTGTAATTTTCTATATAAGAATAGGAACGCTAGGTACAACTTATGTTTCCCTTTTAACTATATTATATATATTTAAATTATTTTATATGTTATTATATATTATTTTTATTGTCATCATATATTTAACAGATACTTACATATGTAAGAAAACAATATCCGACATCTTATTAACTTATAAAAATTATTTCTTAACAAATAAAATCCTGGATTGTTTTGGCACGAAAATTCTAGTGATTGTGTACAAAAGCTTGGTAAGATTTAAAGATGAATATAATAATGTCACTTATTATTTAAATATATTTATAACAAAATGCTCAGCCCTTTTTTATTTTTTGATAACATTGCTGGCCCAACCCAACATTATAATTAGAATCAGCCCAACAAAATCGTGTATCTACATAAAGTGCAAATGGCCTGCAATTTTTTAGGAAATAAAATAAATGGGCCGCATGAAAGCTACATTAATTGTTCACCCAGCCCAGCTAACGGCTGTAATTCAAAAGAAAAGAAGATCAAATTGACTGTAAATTCTACCACGCAAAAAAAGACTGTAAATTCTGAAAAAACGGGTTGAATACGTGCCACATTTTTGGAGGCTGAAATGTGGGCCAATAGGTCGAAGCCAACGCAAGTCATTGTAAATTTAGTCAACAAATGATTCTGACATGTTAGCCGTTGGATTTACATCCAACGGCCGGCATCCATCTTCAATCTCTCGTCTTCTTCCTCCAGCGCCACCGGGACCACTTCCCGCCTCCTGCTGCTAGCACTCTGCTTAGCACGCTTTGCTATGAAGCGCTACTCCACCGTTGGCCTGGCCATCCCTCCAACCCTCCACACCTCCTGTTCTTCTCCACCGACTGCCGAACCACACCGCACTAGAACCAGTTAACCCTCGTACACCTCTCCGTCTGCAACTCTACTCCCGCGTCTTCCCATCTCCGGCTTGTTGCTGTCCGGGGCCTCGCCGTCGTCCACCACCTTGGATGCACTTGGCGCGGCGTGGTCAATGTGGTTAATGAACGACACCATCGGAAGTAGGCTGTGCGTGGAGAGGCTGACAGCTGGGTCCACGGCCGCACACAAGGAAATGCCTCCTTATTACACACAAAATAATGATTCCTCCACCTGACATCTGGGACCCACCTGAAGGGCCTCTGTATTTCGCGAAAAAAACGTGCCCCCCGCTGACTTGTCGGACCCACCAGCTATCTTCGCACGCAAGGAAGTGCCTCCTTATTATGCACAAAAAATGAATACTCCCCCTGCCAGCTGGAACCCAGCATATTGGGAGGCTGACTTGTGGGCCTACCAAGTTGATGGGGACGGAGGGCTTTGTCAACTTAGTCAATATGAACGATTGTAGCTCCTGTTACCGTACGATGTTCATCCAACGGTTGTAGTGCTTCTTCAACCTCTGGTCTTCTTGCTCCACCCGCCCAAACCAACGCTGGTCGTGCCGCGTGCTCCTACCTCCTGTGGCCAGCTATGATGCCGCGGAGGCCTCACCGCCCCCTACTACTCCCACCGCTGGCCAGGCCATCCCTCTACTCACTCACACCCCCTATTAATCTACGGCGACAGCAGCCTCACACCGCAGCCGAACCAGTGAACCCTCGTACTCCTCTTCGCGTGGGCATCCACTGCTGCGTCTTCCCCGGCTCCGAGTCGTCCCCTTCCTAGGCCTCACCGTCGTCCACCGCCGTGGTGCTCTCGGCACGACGTGGTCAACGTGGTCAAGGAACGACTTCCATCGGACATGGACTGTACGTGGAGAGGATGACAGCTGGGTCCACGGCCGCAGCAAGGAAGTGCCTCCTTATTATGCGGAAAATAATGATTCCTCCAACTGACAGCGGGGACCCACCGGACGGGCCACCGTATTTCACGAAAAAAAGTTTCCCCCTGACTGCTAGGACCCACCAGCTACATCTTCGCACGCGTCCGGGCAAAAAAATGATTCACCCCCCTGACTGTTGGGACCCACCAGCTACATCTTCGCACGCAAGGAAGTGCGTCCGGGCAAAAAAAAATGATTCGCCCCCCTGACTGCTGGGACCCACCAGCTACATCTTCGCACGCAAAGGAAGTGCGTTCGGGCAAAAAAACGATTCGCCCCTCTGACTGCTGGGACCCACCAGCTACGTTTTCACACGCAAGGAACTGCCTGACAGTTGGGACCCACCTGGTCGAAGCGTATGTAGCGTTGTCATTCTGGTCGCGAACTTGTACGTACATATATACTGGTCGATGTAGAGGAGCGCACGTGTCGTAGTAGAGGCGCGTACGTGTCGTAGTAGAGGCGCGCACGTAGCATGTACACGTACGTACAGCGGCCAGGGTGCAAGAAAGAAAATACGGCCACGTATGTGTACATACGGGCGGGGTCTCGAACGCCTAGTCGCGCATACGTACGGCAAGGGCTCGTGTTCATGGGGAGGCATCGGAATGCGTCATGTTCATGGGGAGGCAACGGAATGCGTCGTGTTCATGGGGAGGTAACAGAATGCGTCGTGTTCATCAGGAGGCAATGGAACGCGTGGGAGCCAACCGGCTTGGACGGAACAGGCGATGGAAACGAGGCCTGGCGTACCATAGAATGGAGGAAACGGACCTCCTACGGTCGAAACGGGGGTCCTGTTGATCGGGAGGGGTGTGGCGTATCGCAAAACGGAGGAAACGGACCTCCTACGGTCAAAATGGGGGTCCTGTTGATCGGGAGGGGTGTGGCGTACCGCAAAACGGAGGAAACAGACCTCCTACGGTCGAAATGGGGGTCCTGTTGATCGGGAGGGGTGTGGCGTACCTCAAAACGGACGAAACGGACTTGTGTTGGAGTGCTACGGTCAAAACGGGGGTCCTGTTGATCGAGAGGGGTGTGGCGTACCGCAAAACGGACGAAACGGACCTCCTACGGTCGAAACGGGGGTCCTGTTCATTGGGAGGGGTGTGGCGTACCGCAAAACAGGACTCCACGGGATATTGTTCATCTCCACCGTCGACCTCCTCCAGCCTCCACGGGCT
The DNA here is from genome assembly GCF_002162155.2 of Triticum dicoccoides. Classification (NCBI taxonomy): domain Eukaryota; kingdom Viridiplantae; phylum Streptophyta; class Magnoliopsida; order Poales; family Poaceae; genus Triticum; species Triticum dicoccoides. The sequence goes on along the minus strand of NC_041393.1, from coordinate 142,353,413 downwards.
ACCGTCGACCTCCTCCAGCCTCCACGGGCTCCTGTTCATCCAGCCTCCACCGCGCGCTACTCCACCGGCTACTGTTCAGCCACCCCTCCACGGGCTCCCCTCCACCGTCTACTGTTCATCCAGCCCTCCACACCACGGGGTCCTGTTCAACCACCCCTCCATGGCCACCCCTCCACCGTCTACTATTTATACAACCCTCCACACCATGGGTTCCTGTTCATCCAGAGGTAACGCCACCGCTCACTGTTCATCCAAACCCCCCGCAACGCTCACTGTTCATCCCAGAGGCAGCATCGATCGGCTTCAGTTAGCAGCAGTAGCGAAGGAATCGCTCCATCGGGTTCAGTTAACAGCCATCGATCAATCGCTCGGGTTCAGTAATGCGTAGCCTGCAGTGCAATCGCTCGGGTTCAGTTAGAGCCCAACACCTCGCTCGGCTTCAGTTAGAGCCAACGCCTCGCACACACGCGCGTACGTACGAGAGAAATGCGCATCGCTCCGCCCCGACCTCCCACCGTAACTGGCAACTCCCCAAAATTTTCCTCCCCCTTGCTTCTACCATGGTTTTGTCCGTCATGGACGGCCCAAAGAATGTCATGCAGCTGCGTCTCCGGCCCGCCCAGGATGAAAAGCTCATTTTCTGTCATGACTTTTTGTCATAGAAGTAGGAGCCCACCACATCTATGATGATACCGGGTTTTGTCACAATTATCGTCATAGAAGTGTCATATGTATGACAGAAAAAAATTTCGTTCGGCCCAAAATGTCACAGATGTGTCTTTTTTTTGTAGTGATAAGCACCGCATTCAAATAATTGTTGTTTTTAGGTAAGTGCATCTAGTTTATAATTGCTGATTTTATTCTTCGTATATATAGTTTCAAACATTACATGAAAGTTCAATTATCATCATATGACAAATGAGCAATTCCAATGTGGAGAATGACCATCCAAACAAGTTTTAGAATTGAGCCTCTCATCCAAATTCCAAGTGCCAATTCTATGCACATCCAAGCAAGAGAATTCAGGTTCAATGCCAATATCAAAGTCAAGCAGATTTGATATTGGGCCCAATTCAATTCCATGGCCCTAAATACCAACATCCAAACAGAGTGTTAGACACATTGCTTCTCAGCCATCCTTACAGATGTGGGTGGTTAAGAAGAACTAATTTCTTTTGCAAGATCGGGTCTCCAGAAGAAATTCAAAGTCTGACGAAAATGCTGGAGACCTAATGAAATTGGTGGGACGCAAGCTAAAGTGTCAAAATGGTGTTAACATGTATTTCATCCCCTATTATACTTATGCTACATCCATGAATGAATTATATCACTTTCATGACATATGGAAGTCAATGCATGTGATTTCCATTTGTTATGGGCCATCTCTCTAATTTCGTCAACAGGATCGGGTCTCGAGAAGGAATGAGCAAGAAAATCTCTGGAGACAGGAAAGATCTTGTTGGATGCAAGATAAAAATGAAGAATAGATTATCCATTTCTCTCGTACATGATATCACTGAAATTCCTACTACTTACTCATCTAACAAACCCTCATTTGAAGAACCGTTTCATTATAATCTGAGGATAAATGGTGGGTGCATTGGTATGAGACACTGATTCTTCTAGACGACAGTGGCTGCGCAAATCACATGACTGGTGATAGGAATTTACTCATGAATGCTTCCCTTACTCCATCACAACTGAAGCATATCACATACACTTACAAAGGAAAAGCAAGGTATTGGTTCTGGGTAAGGTTGCTATCTCAAAGGATCGGCACATGGATAAAGTGATGCTAGTCGAATCCCTTTTATACAACCTCATGTCTATCTCAATGCTTTGTGATCTTGATATGATTGTCATCTTTGGGAAATTTCAATGCATTGTGATGATGGTCACTGACAAATCCAAAGTATTCAAAGGATTTCGATGAGGTGATTTGTATATTGTAGATTTCTCCGCAAGACCTCAGCCTGCCACATATCTACTAACAAAAGCCTCAGAGTGCTAGCTATGGTATCGACAACTTGGACATGCTGGCTTGAGGAATTTGAGCACTCTCATGAAGAAAAAGCATATCATTGGCATCGAGGGTGTCAAATTCTTAAGAATCATCTTTGTCGTGCTTGTGAGTCTGGGAAGATGACAAGATCAAAGCACCCCTCAAAGACAATCACGACTACTACTCCTCCCTTTGAATTGCTTCATATGGATCTGTTTGGTGTTTGGTCCTACTCATTCTGCCACACTAACCAATGCAAAATCACTATATAGTGTTCGTGTACACAAACAGGGGTGTTTGTTTCCCCCTGACTTGTGCACAGACTTATGTGGCCTCCAGAAAAAGCTGACCTTGCCATGCACCCCGAGCTCAAGAATAACAAGAAGACCAGGTGACCAAGAGAACTCCCTAGGAAAGCCTCCCTTACCGGGCAGGCGAGCCCGGCAGGGTCGAGGCTACGCCTAGGGACCGAGCCCAAGTCACCCCTGACAAGGTTCCCGGGGCCACCAAGGCCACGAGACAAGAGCCCAGAAGGTTCCATGACTGGCAATCCTCCTCCAAAATGCCACCGCTCCACCTCATCACACACAAGTTATTAATTGGTGCGGTGTCGAGCTCTCAAGTGGCTAGGTGATCCTGTCAGATATGTGGCAACCCGCTGGGGAAGGGATTAACTTTATTGACACCCGTCCGGATGGCGAGTCACGCTAATAAGGAGAAGATGGATAAGAGGCGCAGCAGGCATGCCAGGCTTCAACCTCAGCATGGCACCTAGCAGTGCATTTAATGCACTTTGTCCTAACTACTAGAGTTAGGTATGATAGCACTGTTAGCTATCTAATCACATGATAATGACTGTTTTACCACTGTGGTCACCCCTTAAGCTATAAAAGGAGGCCCGAGGTAACCTAGCAAGGGGTTGGAACATTTTGACCCATGAGCATCTGTACGCGCATGCTGCTCTCCCCATGGCACCCTTGTCGGGCTTGAGCTCGTCGCATCATCGTGTTCCTCCACATCAATCCACCATAGCAGGAGTAGGGTTTTATGCTGCAAAGCGGCCTGAACCTGGGTAAAAGAAAGTTGTCCATCATCGTGCTGCCCTACTATTTTTGCTCTTTGTGCAATGCGACCGTGCCCTTCTCGAACAACAAAGGGGCAACCGCTACCCCATAGGTGATCGTGCTTCCACGCCGACATCTTTGGTGCGCCAGGTAGGGGGAGGCTGCTTGTGCGAATGTGAAGCAGTAACCAACGCGTCGATCTTTGTCACCTTCTACATCGTCAATGGATCCCAAGAAGAAAAGCAGTGCGGCGGCACACCTGTCCACCTCGACGCCTTTGTCACCTATAGCTGTGAGTGTTGCGGATGCCGCAGCCACGGTGGGCGAAACTGGTGTCGCGAGCGGTGCGGCCAACGCTCCCACTACGGCCGGCGACCAATGCTCCCTGCCGTAGCTAGAGTGGGAACCAGGGCCATAGGAGCGGCCCAGATTCCTCAACCCTCTGGTGGCAATCACAACAATAGTGTAGGTGGAGTGGGAGACAATCCCGACCATGATAAGACATACTGGGTAATTCGATCGGCGATGAATTGCGCCTGATGGTGCGATTATTCACTTGTGGGGATAAACGCTCGGCATGACCACAAACCACGGAAAAGACCGCCGGATCCATAACCAATTCTGCAGAGCAACGTTGTTGTGGAGGGGAACCATGGCAAGCCCGTCGGGTCCCCGCCCAACCATGCGGAGCAGTGTTGTTGCAGAAGGAAGACGCGACAAGACAAGCTTCGTCCTTTCCCTACAAGTTTCATCATGTGTCGCTGTATGTCACAACCACACTTCGTGCGAGTTAAAGACTGACCTCCGCATAAGAGACTTTCGTGGAAAGGAGGGAGTGCCTGTCTCCATGGTAACAATCATTGCAAGATAAAGAAAAGATAAGTTGTGGAACCTCTTCAGTCTTATAAATTTTGGTTATCCTTTGTGACTCCTTTAGTTTAAACCCTGACACTTGTATGAGAGATCCACACCGTGAAGGGACTCTTCCGTGATCGCTTGCACCCTCGTTTGTTTCAAGTCCGCTCAACAGTTTGGGTCGCTGCATCGAGAGTGTCGAGGGGAAACTTAACGGAGGCACCCGTGCTCGCAGGCTACTAGGGGTCTGCCTCCAAAGCATCGCGGCTAGTATCGGCCCCGGCAAGCTCCCAGTATGCATAGGATTACTGTCATACAAGAATAACGGGATGATGAACTTAAAGGATATCATTAGTTCATACACCTACTTAAGAGGGCTATTACATCATTAAAGTGGCAAGGACATAACATCAGTCCAAAATATGTCTTTTGTTTGGCAGCGCTACGACGGATGGAGGGGTTCAATCCCGACGTCTTCCTTGGACCCGGGGCACTTGGATAACCTTGTCGGCTAGAGGCCCAAAAACTTGTGCAGCAGCAGAAGTGGCTGTCCCAGCCGGCAGCTTCTTGAAGGCATCAGAGAGATCAACATCAGGGTGGCGCTGTGCAAAGTTGATGAGGATGGTGAAGATTGTGTCCCAAGCAAACTTCTGGAACTCACTAGCGAAGCAGGCAGATCTGTCATCTTCATACGTCTTCAATCCGTCGATAAGGCCCTTAAAAGAAAAGTGTTAGCTTGACGTTCGGGACCTCATGCTCATTGGCGGAGAAGGTCAAACTCTTCATGTTCATGGTGGCAATCTGGGAGGAGATGCGCTCAGCTGTGTTCACCAGACTCTTTGACCAAAGGTCATACAGGTCAACTTGGTGCTTTAGCTTGCACTGCGCCACCTTCCGGAGATTCCTGGCAGTGTTAACCTCCTCTGCCAAGATCATCTCTCGGTCCTTGGCTAGCTTGAGACCCTTTTCCAAGGTGGAGAACGTGACATTCAGATCTTCGATGCTACGGGTGGCGGTATCCAGGTTCTGGCTCTTGGAGGTGAGTTGTGATTGCAACCCCTCTAAGGTGGTAGTCGTCTTCTGCGCTCCTTCTTTGAGAGCCTCAATCTCCTTCCAGCCCTGGGCAAGATCCTCCTCTAGCTTTACCACTTCGATCTCAAGCTCTGCTTTGGCCTTGGAGGCAGCGGCAAGATTATCGATGAGCTCTTTGAGTTGGGCTCCTGCGTCCTGGGTCTGGGTGTTGATGGTCTTCTTATGGCCGTCCTCTAGATCCTTCGTCCACTGCTAAACAAGGCTTTCCAGCTCATCATCCTTGCTACAGAGAGTATCAACCATGGCCCGCTCGCGAGCGGCAAGATCATTGGCTTTGGCATTGAGTTGCACTTCGCGCTCTGTCGGTTTGCCATCACGAGTTCTTGCTTTTTCTGTAGCAGCAGCCATTTTCTCCTCCTGATCCCTGAGTTAGCGGAATCGTTTGTTGTACCAAGTGTGCAACTCTTCTGCCTTTTCCTTCAATTGCCGTGTGGCCACGTCTTGGACCCTTTGTTCCTCTTGGACTGCCCGCCACCTCTGGCCATACCTCTCTTGCTCATATTTGAGCCCAGCAGCCATCGTCTCCAGGAAAGCCAAGTCTTTGGAGGAATCAACAGAATCACCCACCTCTTTGGCCGTTGGGCCAGAGGAGCCGGTATGCGGTTAATTTCTTTGTTAAAGTTTGCCCCGGCAAGGATTGATGAGATGGGGGCTGCCGGGGCAGGGTGAGCTTGCGAGGGGAGTTACCTTCACATATGAGGCGTCGCTCTGGAGGGGTGTTTTATCCTCAACCTCCATAATGGAGCCAGGCATGCTACCGGGGATCTTCTCTGTTCCCTCCGGTGCTTCTGGGATATCCCTGGGGGCATCTGCGTGACCCTCTCTGGTGGCAATCTTGACGGCTTCCACAGCGGCATCTTTCTCGATGTCAGCCACCTCCTCCAAAAGTTCCCTCTCTCCGAGCATGGGGGCTATAAAAGAAGTTGGAGGCAAGAAAGATACGAGATTTAGAAGCTCAATCTGAGAACCAAGAAAGCAAACATTTTCTTTTGATAAGGGTTCAAAAGCAAGTGGTGTACCTGCTGGCGGCTATTAGGAAGAAACTTCTCCTTCCCTGGTAGCACTTGCTGCTGGCGGGCGACTCACATACGCCCCCTCCACCAGGGTGACCTCGATGCGGAAGGACCCCGTGGTGGAAGCCCTTGCTGGTGAATCCCCTCCTCGGGTGTCGTTTGTGGGGGAAGCTGGAGTGGATACCTCATTCTGGGGGTTCTCCTTGGTGGCCCCCACTCGTCTCCTTGGTAGGCGACGGAGGAGAAACCTCAAATTCCCGCCAACAAACAAGGTCTGCCCCATGCCTTCACACAAAGGACTAGCCTGGGGGCTGGGCACGACATCATCCGTGGTATCCCTTGCCGGCTCAATGCTCGATGCCGAGCTCAACCTCGCTATTGGTTTGGCCTGCTTGGCCCGATGCGCAAGGATCTCCTCGTCCCTCTCAAGATCGGCAACACAAGATTAGTTGAAGATAAAGAAAAAGCAATAAAAAATAAGAGAGGTGAGGATCTTCCTCACTCTAGATCATCGAGCATGGAATCCCTCTCGTACACCAGGGGAGGAGGTGATTCCCTGGCTCTCTTGAGTGGTGGCGGGGTCCTGCTCGCTGTCGGGACCGGGCTTGACGGTGGCATGGGATCGACGCCTTTGACAACCCGTTGCCGGGAAGGTGGTGTCAGGGCTCAAGAGTGGCGGGCTGAATGGCGGCGCGCTGGCTTGTTTGTGTTACCTCTGGCGGTTGTCTTCTTCACCTTGGGCACAGCCCATGATGACGACGGAACCACCAGCTCTCGGGTGCCTATCTAACAAAGGTGGCGCCTTTGCTCAAGAGCCTGAGGGCCCACCTTGAACTCCTCCTCTTCCTCGGGCGCTTTGGCTTCCTGGGCACCGGCAGCCTCCTCCCCAGCAACCACTACTCCTATCACCTCAAACTCGGCGATATCTTCATCAACACGTTCCTCATCAGAGGAATTCCCGTCATCATCATTGTCACCACCATGGCCGATTGCCCCAGTAGCCTTGAGCCTTCAAGCTTCCTTGAGCCTGCTGCGTATGTACTCTATCTCCTCCTCGGTGGTGCCCTTGGTGAAATCTTTCTCCTCCCTGGTGGCCTTCTTCTCCAAGCTAGAGGCCCACTCCATCTCGTGCTCCAAGCTGGGCAATTTGCAATCTGCCTTGACCCCGTTGGCGTTTTAATCCGGCATCCACTTGAGAATATGGTCCATGCAGAGTTGACAAGTAGCAGAACAATTCTTGCCGATAAGTGGAAGGTGCCGGCCTTATGGAATAGTTGCTCGCACAACCAGGCATGGCCCATAACTATTAGGTTTTTGCCGCGACCAAGGTAAAGCCGCATCCAATCTCCAACATTCTTGTATTCCTAAGCAAATCTGTCCTATTACTGCAGCGCCGCAATGCGGCGCCGGAGGAAGTCGGCCCCCACGTGCTCAATGGTGAGCCAGGCAGCTTTGAGATGGGTAATCCTGTTCAGAGCAGGGCAAAGTGATGACCCACAAGTATAGGGGATCTATCATAGTCCTTTTGATAAGTAAGAGTGTTGAACCCAACAAGGAGTAGAAGGAAATGACAAGCGGTTTTCAGTAAGGTATTCTCTGCAAGCACTGAAATTATCGGTAACAGATAGTTTTGTGATAAGATAATTCATAACAGGTAACAAGTAACAAGTGTAAACAAGGTGCAGCAAGGTGGCCCAATCCTTTTTCTAGAAAAGGACAAGCCTGTATGAACTCTTCTATAAAGTAGAGCGCTCTCGAGGACACATGGGAAATATTGTCAAGCTAGTTTTCATCATGCTCATACGATTCGTGTTCGTTACTTTGATAATTTGATATGTGGGTGGACCAGTGCTTGGGTGCTATACTTCCTTGGAAAAGCCTACCACTTATGATTAACCCCTCTCGCAAGAATCCGCAACTACGAAAGAAGAATTAAGGTAAACCTAACCATAGCATGAAACATATGGATCCAAATCAGCCCCTTACGAAGCAACACATAAACTAGGGTTTAAGCTTCTATCACTCTAGCAACCCATCATCTACTTATTACTTCCCAATGCCTTCCCCTAGGCCCAAATCATGGTGAAGTGTAGTCGACGTTCACATAACACCACTAGAGGAGAGACAACATACATCTCATCAAAATATCGAACGAATACCAAATTCACATGATTACTCATAACAAGACTTCTCCCATGTCCTCAGGAACAAACGTAACTACTCACAAAGCATATTCACATTCATAATCAGAGGGGTATTAACAAGCATTAAGGATCTGAACATATGATCTTCCATCGAATAAACCAACTAGCATCAACTACAAGGAGTGATCAACACTACTAGCAACCCACACATACCAATCTGAGGTTTTGAGACAGAGATCGGATACAAGAGATGAACTAGGGTCTGAGAGGAGATGGTGCTGGTGAAGATGTTGATGGAGATTGACCTCCTCTTGATGAGAGGATCGATGGTGATGATGATGGCGATGATTTCCCCCTCCCAGAGGGATGTTTCCCCAATAGAACAGCTTCGCCAGAGCCCTAGATTGGTCCTGCCCAGGTTCCGCTTCGAGATGGCGGAGCTTCATACCGAAAGCTTCTTTTTTGATTTTTTCAGGGCAAAAGACACCATATAGCAGAAGATGGGAGTCGGGGGCCTGCCAGGAGGCCCACGAGGTAGGGGCGCACCCAGGGGGTAGGACGCGCCCTCCACTCTCATGGCTGACTGGTGGCCCCCTCTGGTGCTTTCTTCGCCCAATATTTTTTATATATTCCAAAACTGGTCTCCATGAAGTTTCAGGACTTTTGGAGTTGTGTAGAATATGTCTCTAAATATTTACTCCTTTTCCAGTCCAGAATTCCAACTGCCGGCATTCTCCCTCTTCATGTAAGAAAAGGCATAAGTATTGTGATATAACGTGTAATAACAACCCATAATGCAATAAATATTGATATAAAAGCATGATGCAAAATGGATGTATCAACTCCCCCAAGCTTAGACCTCGCTTGTCCTCAAGCGAAAGCTGAAATTGAAAAATATGTCCACATATTTAGAGATAGAGATGTCGATAAAATAAAATACGGACATGAGGGCATCACGATCATCTTTAGAACATCAACATATATTGTCATATGATTTCTTATGCTAAAGTAACAATCTATTCACATGGTAAAGTATGAACCAGAAACTTCATTGGAAACTAACAAACTATGATCTCAGTCATTGAAGCAATTGCAATTTATCATAACATCGGAAAGAGTCAATATAAGAGCTTTTCAGCAAGTCCACAAACTCAATATAATTTAGTCTTTCACAATTGCTAACACTCACGCGATACTTATGGGTACAAAGTTTCAATCGTACACAGAGAAAGATAGGGGCTTATAGTTTCGTCTCCCAACCTTTTACCTCAAGGTTAATGTCAACAATAATACTCTATGAAAACCTACATCCGAGTGGATATATATATATATATATATATATATATATATATATATATATATCTATATCCTGATCTCTCCAACACATAGTGCTTGCCAAAGGATAAAAGTGTAAAAAGGAAAGGTGAAGATCACCATGACTCTTGTATGAGGGAAGAAGGTAAAAAATAAAAGATAGGCCCTTCGCAAAGGGAAGCAGAGGTTGTCTTGAGCTTTTATGGTTGGATGCACAAAATCTTAATGCAAAAGAACGTCACTTTATATTGCCACTTTTTATAGGGACCTTTATTATGCGGTCCATCACTTTTATTTCTTCCATATCACAAGCTCATATAAATCTTATTTTCTTCACACTAATAGATCATACATATATAGAGAGTAATTTTTATTGCTTGGACCTATGACAACTTACTTGAAGGATCTTACTCAATCCATAGGTAGGTATGGTGGACTCACATGGCAAAACTGGGTTTAGGTATGTTTGGAAGCACAAGTAGTATCTCTACTTGGTGCGAAGAATTTGGCTAGCATGAGGGGGAAAGGCAAGGTCAACATGTTGGATGATCCAAGACAATATAACTTCTTCCAATATAAGAAAACATAACCAATTATGTTGTCTTCCTTGTCCAACATCAACTTTTTAGCATGTCATATTTTAATGAGTGCTCACAATCACAAAAGATGTCCAAGATAGTATATTTATATGTGAAAACCTCTCTTTCTTCATTACTTCCTATTAATTGAAACGATGACCAAAACTATGTTTATCAACTCTCAACAACTTTTATTCATCATACTCTTTATATGTGAAGTCATTACTCTACATAAGATCAAAATATGATCCTTTTATTTCTTTTTATTCTTTCTTTAATTCCCTCGAGATCATAGCAAGATAGCAAAGCCCTTAACTCAAAACTACTCTTTATTATATATAACCCACGGACTCGATTACATAGATAGAGATCAAAACAAAACACAAAGCTAGATCATAGTAAAACTTTATTCTACTAGATTAAGATATAACCAAAAGGATCGAACTAAGAAAAATAATAAAGATAGAAGTGGTATGGTGATACTATACCGGGGCACCTCCCCCAAGCTTGGCAATTGCCAAGGGGAGTGCCCATACCCATGTATTTATGTCTCTTTCTTTGGAGGTGGTGATGTGATATTCTTGGCGATCATGCCCCTTAGGATGTGATTCTCTTCCTCGAGCTTATTAACTTGCTGCTTAAGATCCATTACTTCCTTATAGAGTTTACCCATAATGGCTAAATCTCCATTCACCCATGGATGTTTCATCGCTGCGGGAGAAAAAGCAACACTCTTTTTCATATTTTCATAAGAGAGGAATCTAGCATTGGGAGGGATGACCGACTTGGGAGTTGCTGAGCTCTGAAGTTCCTCCAGCATGAATCTGGCTTGAAGACGAGAAGTAACTTCTTGATCCTCCTCCATGGCATCCACCCTTTTCAAGTCGGCCTATATATCTTCCTCCATTGATGGCCCAAAGTGGTCAGCATCGCTGTTTGCTCTTGGCACCAGTGTCGGGTGAGATACCCGACTCTCCCCAACTGACTCTTGAGAAGACATCTTGCTCTAAATCTGCTGCAGAAACGGCTCAAAACAAAAACAGAGGATTTTGTCATGGTACGGTGGTTAAAACATTTGGGAGATTATATAATGATTTTTTACCAACCAAAAGAAGTATCGTGGGAGAAAACGGAGTCCGGAGGGCACACGAGGTGGTCACGAGGCAGGGGGGACACCCAGGGGGGTAGGGCGCGCCCTCCACCCTTGTGCTTGTCTCATGTCTCTTTCGTACTACTTTTAATTTTCCTAATTTTTTAAATATTCCAAAACGGATAGAAATTGCTATTAGAACTGTTTTGGAGTCAGTTTACTTACCGTACCTCATACCTATTCCTTTTGAGAGTTTGAAACATTACGGAAAGTGTCCCTTATGTACTCCTCCGGTGTTATGGTGCCAATTATATTGGTTTCAACATTTATGGGATTACCTGAGATATAATGTTTGATTCTTTGACCGTTTACCACCCTCGGATTTGTGCCTTCGGCATTGTTGATTTTGATGGCACCGGAACGATAGACCTCCTTGATAATGTAAGGACCTTTCCATTTAGAGAGAAGTTTTCCTGCAAAAAATATTAAATGAGAGTTGTATAGCAAAACATGATCACCTACATTAAACTCACGCTTTTGTATCCTTTTGTCATGCTATCTTTTAACTTTTTCTTTAAACAACTTGGCATTCTCATAGGCTTGGGTTCTCCGTTCATCAAGCGAGCTAATGTCAAATAACCTCTTCTCCCGGCAAGTATGAAATCATAACTGAGCTCTTTAATAGCCCAATATGCCTTATGTTCTAGTTCAAGAGATAAGTGACAAGCCTTTCCATAAACCATTTTATACAGAGACATACCCATAGGATTTTGATAAGCAGTTCTATAAGCCCATAATGCATCATCAAGTTTCTTGGACCAATTCTTTCTAGATCTTTTAACAGTATTTTGCAAAATCAATTTAACCTCTCTATTACTCAATTCTACTTGACCACTAGACTGAGGATGATATGGAGATGCAATTTTATGATTAACATCATACTTAGCAAGCATTTTATGAAAAGCACCATGAATAAAATGTGAACCACCATCAGTCATTAAATATCTAGGGACTCCAAACCTCAGAAAAATAACTTCTTTGAGCATCTTAATAGAAGTGTTATGATCAACACTACTAGTTGGAATAGCTCTACCCACTTAGTAACGTAGTCAACATCAACAAAAATATGTGTATACCCATTAGAGGAAGGAAAGGGTCCCATATAATCAAAGCCCCAAACATCAAATGGTTCAATAACAAGTGAATAGTTCATAGGCATTTCCCGACGTCTACTAATATTACCAATTCTTTGGCATTCATCACAAGACATGACAAACTTACAAGCATCCTTGAAGAGAGTAGGCCAATAAAAACCAGATTGCAATACCTTATGTGCAGTTCTATCTCCAATGTGGTGTCCTCCGTAAGCCTCGGAGTAACACTTGCGTAGGACCTGTTCCTGTTCATGCTCAGGTACACAACGTCTAATAACAACATCTACCCCTTCTTTATAAAGGTGTGGGCCATCCCAAAAGTAATGTCTTAAATCATAGAAAAACTTTTTGTTTTGCTGGTATGTTAAACTAGGTGGTATAAAATTTAGCAACAATGTAATTAGCATAATCAGCATACCATGGAGTATTATGAGAAGCATTTATGACAACTAATTGTTCATCAGGAAAGCTATCATCAATAGGTAGTGGGTCATCGAGAACATTTTCTAACCTAGACAAGTTGTCTGCAACGGGGTTCTCAACTCCCTTTCTATCAATAATATGCAAATCAAATTCTTGTAGCAAGAGAACCCATCTAATAAGTCTAGGTTTAGCATCTTTATTTTCCATAAGATATTTAATAGCAGCATGATCAGTGTGAACAGTTACTTTGGAATCAACAATATAAGGTCTGAACTTATCACAAGCAAATACAACTGCTAAAAATTCCTTTTCAGTAGTAGCATAATTTCTCTGGCACCGTCTAGAGTTTTACTATCATATTGGATAACATTTAATTTCTTATCAACTCTTTCCCCTAGAACGACACCAACAATATAATCACTAGCATCACACATAATTTCAAAGGGTAAATTCCAATCAGGCAGCTGAACAATAGGGGCAGAAATCAAGGCTTTCTTAAGTATTTCAAAGGCTTCTACACAATCATCATCAAAAACAAAGGAACATATTTTTGCAAGAGATTAGGGAGAGGCCTAGAAATTTTAGAGAAGTCTTTAATAAACCTCCTATGTAAACCGGCATGACCAAGGAAATTTCTTATACCTTTGATATCTTTAGGACACAACATCTTTTCAATAGCATCTACTTTAGCTTTACCAACTTCAATACCTCTTTGAGAAATTTTATGCCCCAAGACAATACCTTCATTAACCATAAAGTGGCACTTCTCCCAATTCAAGATGAGATTAGTTCCTTCACATCTCTGCAAAACTTGATCAAGGTTGCTTAAAAATCATCAAAAGAAGTTTCGTAAACGGAGAAATCATCCATGAAAACCTCAACAATCTTTTCACAAAAGTCAGAGAATATAATAGTCATACATGTTTGAAAGGTAGCAGGTGCATTGCATAAACCAAAAGGCATACGTCTATAAGCAAAAGTACTGAAAGGACAAGTAAAGTGGTATTTTCCTGATCCTCTTTTGACACGGGTATTTGAGAGAAGCCAGAATAACCATCTAGGAAGCAAAAATGTGTATGTTTGGATAGTCTTTCTAGCATTTGATCAATAAAAGGTAAAGGGTAATGATCTTTTCTAGTAGCTTTATTTAATTTTCGGAAATCAATTACCATTCTATAACCTATAACAATTCTTTGTGGGATCAATTCATTCTTATCATTAGGAACAACAGTAATACATCCCTTATTAGGGACACAATGAATGGGGCTTACCCACTGACTATCAGCAATAGGATAAATTATACCTGCCTCCAGAAGCTTTAGTATTTCATTTCTTACCACTTCTTTCAGGATTTAACCGTCGTTGATGATCAACAACTGGTTTAGCATCTTTCTCCAATTTTATTTTGTGCTGACATAGAGTGGGACTAATGCCCTTAAGATCATCAAGAGTATATCCAAAAGCAGCACGGTGCTTCTTCAGAGTTTTCAATAATTTCTCTTCTTCATGCTCTGAAAGGTTAGCACTAATAGTAACATGATATATCTTCTTTTCATCAATATAAGCATATTTCAAAGTATCAGGTATTTGTTTAAGCTCAAACACGGGATCACCCTTGGGTGGAGGAGGATCCCCAAGGATCTCAATAGGCAAGTTGTGTTTCAAAATAGCTCCTTGCTTAAAGAATACTTCATCTATTTCTCTTCTTTCATTCATAAACATATCATTTTCATGGTCTAGCAAATATTGTTCTAAAGGATCATTAGGAGGCATGGCAATAGAAGCAAGACCAATAATTTCATCCTTACTAGGCAATTCTTTATCATGGGATTGTCTACGAAATTTAGAGAAATTAAAATCATGGGACATATCCCCTAAACCAATAGTAACAATAATTTTCGTAGTCTATGTTAGCATTAACAGTATTCAAGAAGGGTCTACCAAATATAATGGGGCAAAAGTCATCTTGTGGGGAACCTAGAACAAGAAAATCAGTAGGATATTTAATTTTTCCACACAAGACTTCAACATCTCTAACAATCCCAACTGGTGAAATAGTATCTCTATTGGCAAGCTTAATAGTAACATCAATACCTTCTATCTCAGCAGTTGCAATATTATGCATAATTTTTTTGTATAAGGAACGAGGAATTGCACTCACACTAGCACCCATATCACATAAGCCATGATAACAATGATCTCCTATTTTAACAGAAACAATAGGCATGCCAACAATAGGCCTATGTTTACCTTTAGTATCGGGTTTCGCAATTGCTTCATCACAGAAATAAATAACATGCCCATCAATATTATCGACCAAGAGATCTTTAACCATAGCAATACCAGGTTCAAATTTAATTTGTTCACGGGGTGTAGGTGTTCTAGTATAACTCTTACGAACCACAGTTGAAGCTTTAGCATGATCCTTTATTCTAACAGGAAAAGGGGGTTTCTCAATATAAGCAGTAGGAACAATAGGATCAATATTGTAAATAATAGTTTCTTCTTCAACTTTATTATGTTCTACTACTTTCACTTCAATGGGAGGATGATATTTAAACCACTTATCCTTAGGGAGATCAACATGAGTAGCAAATGATTTACAGAAAGAAGCTACTATCTCAGAGTCAAGTCCATATTTACTAGTAAATTCACGAAATGCATCGGTATCCATAAAAGATTTAACACAATCAAACTTAGGGGTTATACCTGACTCCTTACCTTCGTCGAGTTCACAATCTTCAGAGTTGCATTTAATTCTTTCCAATAAATCCCATTTGAATTCAATAGTATTCATCATAAAAGAACCAGTACAAGAAGTATCAAGCACGGAGCGATCATTATGAGAGAGCCGAGCATAAATTTTTTGAATAATAATTTCTCTTGAGAGCTCATGATTGGGGCATGAATATAACATTGACTTAAGCCTCCCCAAGCTTGAGTGATACTTTCTCCTTCATGAGGCCAAACATTATATATATATATAATTACGATCACGATGAACCAGATGCATAGGATAAAACTTCTGATGAAATTCCAATTTCAATCGGTTGTAGTTCCATAATCCAATATCATCACATAGCCTATACCATGTCAATGCATTTCCCTTCAAAGATAAAGGGACTACCTTCTTCTTGACAACATCCTTGGGCATACCTGCAAGCTCAAATAATCCACAAACTTCATCCACATATATTAGGTACATATCGGGATGTAATGTTCCATCTCCTGTATAGGGATTAGCTAGCAGTTTCTCTATCATACCCGAAGGAATTTCAAAGTAAATATTTTTAGTAGGTTCAATAGGTGGAGGAGCAACTCTTTGCTCTTCTGGTCGAGGTCAAGATACCCTGAAGAAGCCTCTCAAAGGATTATTCTCCATAGTAACAAGTGACAGTAAATTTCAGCACACTATATAAATGTTTCCTTACCAAAGGCGCTTCACTCCTCGGCATGGGTGCCAGAAAAGAGTCTTGATGACCCACAAGTATAGGGGATCTATCATAGTCCTTTCGATAAGTAAGAGTGTCGAACCCAACGAGGAGCAGAAGGAAATGACAAGCGGTTTTCAGTAATGTATTCTCTGCAAGCACTGAAATTATTGGTAACAGATAGTTTTATGATAAGATAATTCGTAACGGGTAACAAGTAACAAGTGTAAACAAGGTGCAGAAAGGTGGCCCAATCCTTTTTGTAGCAAAGGACAGGCCTAGACGAACTCTTCTATAAAGCAAAGCGCTCCCGAGGACACATAGGATTTATTTTCAAGCTAGTTTTCATCATGCTCATATGGTTCGCGTTTGTTACTTTCATAATTTGATATGTGGGTGGACCGGTGCTTGGGTGATGTCCTTCCTTGGACAAGCCTACCACTTATTATTAACCCCTCTCGCAAGCATCTGCAACTACGAAAGAAGAATTAAGGTAATCCTAACCATAGTATGAAACATATGGATCCAAATCAGCCCCTTACGAAGCAACACATAAACTAGGGTTTAAGCTTCTGTCACTCTAGCAACCCATCATCTACTTATTACTTCCCAATGCCTTCCCCTAGGCCCAAATCATGGTGAAGTTTCATGTAGTCGACGTTCACATAACACCACTAGAGGAGAGACAACATACATCTCATCAAAATATCAAACAAATACCAAATTCACATGACTACTTATAACAAGACTTCTCCCATGTCCTCGGGAAAAAATGTAACTACTCACAAAGCATATTCATGTTCATCATCGCAGGGGTATTAATAAGTATTAAGGATCTGAACATATGATCTTCCACCAAATAAACCAACTAGCATCAACTACAAGGAGTGATCAACACTCACTATTGCAGGATGCTGCTAACGCGACACTACGATCAGAGACCCTTCGAGGAAACTGTGTGCGATGCAATGATCACAAACGGTGGTGTGAAAAACCCGTCAAAAAAGGAGCAAAACATTTGCGATGGCAGAGACATCAAACACAGTTCAGATTTTAGTTACTTGTGCGATGTTGGGCATACGGTTGATCCAACAAAACTGTTGGCGATGAGGAAGAACAACAGAAATGGGCAGCCATATCAATGTGTGTGCGATATACGGCATACACTTCCCTTCGATGAACTATGTGCTATTAGGGGATACAACAGAAACGGTCAGCCAGATCAAGGTGTGTGTGATATACAGCATACGGTTCACTCAGACAAACTGTTTTTGATTAGGCAAGAGAACGGAGAAACGGTTCATCTTAACAAGATGTGTGTGATATGCGGCATTTGCGATCAGCCAAAAGAACACAAACGATTCGTGTAAACCAGATGTGTGTGATACGCAGCAAACAGCCCACTCGGATGAAATGTTTGTGATGAGAAATTATAACACAGACGGTTACTATAGTAAGTTCGTGTGCGATTTTGTTCGTACAAAAAACTTCGGAAAATGCAAAGTAGTTGCTTGTGGTGGCTGGGAGTATCGCACATGATGCGTCTGCGAGTACTCATGTGCGATGATTAGTAAGTTACACATAATGAACGGCCGCAAGGGTGATATGCTGATCATGGAGTCCGAGAAGACCGTCTTCGGAAGGCCGCCGGCTCAGCTTTTTAGCCTATATTTTATTATAATTGTATGCATAAGTAGGTCGTGAGTGTTTTGTGCCTTGACGCATGTGGCATTTTAAATTATCCTGAATATGTAAGACAATTATTAACCGTTGCCATTATAAATTTGCCTCAATGGCGAGCAGAGCGTGCGCAGGGACACCACAGCGAGCAACCATGTGGTCAACCTTCTGGCACCCCATGGGAGACGCGACGGTGCATCCATAGGACACGATGGTGATATCATGACCGTGTGTGATAGTGGGAAGACACGTACACGTACATCCGAGAACAAGGGCCCACGTTTCGGGCTTCCGATGCCTGGCATAAGGTTGATCCAAAAAATTGTTTGTGATGAGGCAGAACAACAGAAACGGGGCTTTGTAGGCCCAGAACCATCAATAAATTTTGACTTTGTTTCTCGTCACATTGCACATTACAATGCAATAAGTAATTGCAAATCTGTTCACATCGATCAAACTAATATGTGTTCACACTTAGCACCGAGCTATAAAAACTACCCACTCGAAAATTACTTCACAGTTCCTCTCCTCATCACCCACAAAACTGGTCTTTCCTGTCAAGTTGTTCCACCATGACCTGTAGGAGGAGTTTTAGGTTGGCATATAACAAGGCAGCAAATACCAACGCCGCAGAAGCACTAGAGAGGTCCCACCATGAAGCGGCAGCCGCAGCAGAGATGTCCAGGCGCAGCATGGATCCCTCGAATGAGCTCTCAAAGGCACGCGAGGGCTCTCACAAGAGCACTCGCCGCATCGGCGACCACGACGAGCTGGCATTGCTGAAGTCCTTGGCTCGTGACGACGATATTCTCGTTGGCCTCATTAAGCAGCAGGAGCTGGTCGACGGCTTGATGAAGCTGCTCGAGATCAGCGATGCCTCGGTTGACAAGGCGATCGGCCTCGTCGAGCAACTCATGGGTGACAATGTGAAGCTCCTCAAGGCGCTCGCCGAGAAGGAGGAGGAGGCCACCGACTGGAAGATGTTGCATGAGAAGAGCAGTGCCTCGGGGATGACGCTGACAGCGATCGAGGAACTAATGGGTGACTTGAGGAAGCTCTGAATCAAGCATGAGCAGGAGGTGGAGGAATACGTGGCTACTTTCAAGCAAAGTTGTGAGGAATTGAAGAAGGAGCTGGAGGATGTCATCGCCCAGCGATCCCTCGAAGAGTAGATACAATAGTGATCCAGATCGTTGTTTGTGATTTCATTCTTCTCTTGCCCCCGTGTCTTCCGGGCTTTGCCGCATGTGTCATTTAAATTTATCCGGAATATGTAAGACAATTATTATATGCGACATTGTAAATTTGTCGTCGTACTATCCGTTGCCATTTTATTTGTCGTTGTATTATCCGTTGCCCTATGTGGCAATTTAAATCAGGTCGGAATACGAGTTGAAAACACGAACAAAGCAAATGTTGCCATGGGATCACAAGCAAACACCCTCCGTCCACCCCTAAAAAAACCCTCCGTCTAGGCGCTTTAATTAACTCATTAATGGAGAAGTTGTGAGCGAGGCGGGTGGCGGCTAGTGCATGGAGGTCAAAGAGCTCGCTTCCCGGTGAGCATGGGCGGCCTTGTTGCTCGCACGTGTCCCGTCGAGCCTGCAAGGTGGACAAGATGCATGCGTCCCGTTGAGCCTGCGCGGCGGACTGCTTGCACGTGTCCCATCAAGCTTGCATGGTGGACTTCTCGCGCTCGTCCCGTCTAATCAAACAGCTGCACGCACGCCTCTGAGTATGGTTAAATTTTGACACGGTCCATACAATACAACCGTTTGCGATATTAACGTGTCAGCTTTTTTGTTTCAAAAAGGACTTCGTTGGCTAGTAATGTGTGCGCCTCTTCTCAAACTGGACGATGTTTTTACCATGGCATATATGTGCCATATCATGAAACCATGCCAAGTTTCATGTTTCTTGTGTGAGTTTTTGATTTACTAGGATTTAAAAACCTACATTCTCAATGTTTCAAAACGACGACAAGTTTGTAATTCATTCACATTCTTAAATGAGACCTAAATATGCACCCAATGACACATGTACGATTTCCCACCCATTTTGCTTCACTGGAGCATGTGCTTGTAGTTCAAATTTGAATTATGGGCTACATTAAATGCGTAGAAAACTTAATTAGTAATATATACAATGGCCAAACGAACCCTAAACAGTTTCAAATTTCGGCACGACACTCCTATTATTCTATGTTGCCTGTAGAAAACAAAGTTCAAGTGTAGGACCTTGAGAAGAGGTGTCTAGGGGGGTGATTAGACACTTCGTACCAAAGTTGCAGTTTTTAAGTTCTTAAAGTTTAAGTGGAGTTTAGGTACAAGTTTAACATTCACAACACATATCAAGCAAGCATGCAAAGAGTATATGAGCAGCAGAAAGTAAAGCATGCAAGTTGCAAGAATGTAAAGGGAAGGGTTTTGGAGGATTCAAACGCAATTGGAGACACAGATGTTTTTGGCGTGGTTCCGATAGGTGGTGCTATCATACATCCACATTGATGGAGACTTCAACCCACGAAGGGTAACGGTTGTGCGAGTCCACGGAGGGCTCCACCCACGAAGGGTCCACGAAGAAGCAACCTTGTCTATCCCACCATGGCCGTCACCCACGAAGGACTTGCCTCACTAGCGGTAGATCTTCATGAAGTAGGCGATCTCCTTGCCCTTACAAACTCCTTGGTTCAACTCCACAATCTTGTCGGAGGCTCCCAAGTGACACCTAGCCAATCTAGGAGACACCACTCTCCAAGAAGTAACAAATGGTGCGTTGATGATGAACTCCTTGCTCTTGTGCTTCAAATGATAGTCTCCCCAACACTCAACTCTCTCTCATAGGTTTTCGATCTAGTGGAATGAAGATTTGAGTGGAAAGCAACTTGGGGAAGGCTAGAGATCAAGATTCATATGGTAGGAATGGAATATCTTGGCCTCAACACATGAGTAGGTAGTTCTCTCTCAGAAATAGGATACTGGAAGTGTAGGTTTGTTCTGATGGCTCTCTCCACGAATGAAGAGGAGGTGGAGGGGTATATATAGCCTCCACACAAAATCTAACCGTTACACACAATTAACCAAACTCGGTGGGACCGAATCAACAAACTCGGTCGGACCGATTCAACAAACCTAGTGACCGTTAGGATTTTTGGTGGGACCGAAATGCAACTCGGTAGGACCGATATGGTTAGGGTTAGGGCATAACGTAATCTCGGTGAGACCGATTACACAAACTCGGTGAGACCGATTTTCGTAATTAGCTAACCAGAGAGTTGGTCAGGCAAACCTGGTTGGACCGATTACTCAAACTCAGTGGGACCGATTTTGGTAATGAGTCAACCAGGAAGTTGCATTGTAATCTCGGTAGTACCGATTGCTCAAACTCGGTGAGACCGATTTTGATAATGGACATACACAGAGAGATTACAATCCCATCTCGGTGAGACCGAGATCCCTATCGGTGAGACCGATTTGCCTAGGGTTTGTGGCAGTGGCTATGTCATCTGAACTCGGTGGCGCCGGATAGAACGAATCGGTGGGGCCGAGTTTGACTTTAGGTTTAGGACATATGTGTGGAAATGGGAAAGTAGTTGAGGGTTTTGGAGCATATCACTAAGCACTGTGGAGCAAGAAACTCATTAAGTAACACCTCATCCCTCCTTGATAGTATTGGCTTTTCCTATAGACTCAATGTGATCTTGGATCACTAAAATATAAAATGAAGAGTCTTGATCTTGAAGCTTTAGCCAATCCTTTGTCCTTAGCATCTTGAAGGAGTTCACACAACCTTTAGTCCGTGCCACTCCATTGTTGAACTTGTGTGAAATATACTAGATAATAGTGTTAGTCCAACAAGAGATATGTTGACATTAATTACCAAAACCACCTAGGGAGAACTTGTGCTTTCAATCTCCCCCTTTTTGGTAATTGATGACAACATACATCAAAGCTTTAGATAAAGATATAAAGAATAGCAAGTAAAGCTTTGGAAAGACATGTAACAAGCATAGGCTCCCCGTACATGTATGCAATCATGTGAATATTGAAAATAGAAGCATGTGAGTGCATAACCATGATAGAGCAGGCAATGTGTTACATGCATCTTGGCCATATTCATCAGAGCAAAGATTATTAAAGAAAATACCTTCATGCTCATTAGTCCTTCTTGCAAACAGTATGTACATCAGCAAGAATTCCTCATACACATGATTGTGATGCATATACTTACCTTGTAGTCTTGAGTTGGCTTAGGATGGAATGAACCTGCGTAAACAAGGTTAGATAACACAGATACATCTACTAGCCAGAGCAAACAGAAGAAACCACAAGAATACCAAGACTGGGATGGCATGTAAAGAGTGAGTACTAAGTACCACATTGGATTAGACATGTCCCCAAGAGTAAAGATATGCAATGAAATCAAATGATTTCTTTCCCTTAGATGTCTTGCTCCCCCTGAATCTAGCATGGGATATTGGGAGAAGATAGGGAACAGAAAATCAGAGCTGAAAGATATAAATGATCAGAGCTAATGCAAACTAATGCAAATGAACACATATGAACATGTCTTTCCCCTCAAGAAGACATGTGGCATCTCTCCTCTTGAACACCAAGCATCTGGGATCCTTGAGAAATACTTTCTACTTGAGTATTCTCTCCCCCTGGAGATCTCTTTCTCCCCCTGATGAGGTGATATATTTTCTGATGTGATCTATCTCTAAATGATAAGCTTTGATGTGATATCTCTCTCCCCCTTTGACATCAATTTCCAAGAAAGGTTTTCTGGAATCTGTCGAATGGGTTTGGTCCTTGAGACACAGCACAAAGCATTTATAGAAATGTGACGCTTGTGGAGGACAAGATTCATTGAGTGGAGATGGATCAGAAGAAACACAGAATAAGTGGCAAACTGTTTTTCCAGTTGTGAAATCGGTGGCACCGAGTGGGATGCTTCAGTTGGACCGAAAATAACAAATCGGTGTAACCAAGTTCATCACAGAGAAAACACTTGTCACCTCAGCTCACTAGACTAATAAGATCTCTCAAAGATATGCAAGGAATTTAGTGAATGATATGCAATGAATTGGATGCAGAAAATGCAGAGCAAACAGAAAGAAATCTAGATGAAGTTTTTTTTGAAAGGGGAAACAAATATGCATGAGACAAATGCAAAAACACAGAAAAGAACACAAGAGAACTTCATCTAGAGATGGTCGGCGACAAAGTCACCTATGTTAGAGTATATTGACTTAGGAGTCAAGTGCGATCACTTGATCATAGGTCATAGTCATCGTTTAAGCTCAAAATGGGGTTGCCATTTTTCGTTTAAGCATCTTGATGTATTCACATCTTGTCGAGTTGCTTTAGCTCATGACTTGGAGTAAAGCTTCTCTAAGATGGAATAACATACCTTGGTTGGTGGTGATGTCCATGTAGTTGAACTTCTGTGGGTTGCTCAAGGCTGATGTAGCTTATCAAGAATTTGGAGCACCACTTGGAATTTGAGTCCATCTACCTACATGGGTTAGTTCTTACAAGGAAGAGCACTTGTGTATCCAAAAATCACAATCATGATTTGTCAAAGGATATGTTTGAATGGTTCCGTGCTTCCTTGTTTTCAACCACCATAGTGTAGAGACTTGGTGATGTAGAGATTGTTCAAGATATGAGTAGGTTACAATCTCATGGAATTTGATTCAACCAAGTACCTACATGGGTTAGATAACATGCAAGATACAAATATATCCAAGTCATAAGATTTTCATCATAAGAGAAATATAAAGGATTAGTCATAAGCTCATGTCTTGCATGTATCCAATGGAGTTTCTACTCCAAGTTTGAGGCATCAATGATGTTCAATTCTCCTCTTAACCTGCAAAACACTTTCTCATCAAGAGGTTTAGTGAATATATCCGCTAATTGCTTTTCGGTGCGAACATGCTTAAGATCAATGTCACCCTTAGCAACATGATCTCGAATGAAATGATGACGAACTTCAATATGCTTAGTTCGAGAATGTTGCACAGGATTATGACCAATTTTGATAGCACTTTCATTGTCACAAAGCAATGGAACATGTTTCACATATATCCCATAATCTTTAAGAGTTTGGGTCATCCAAAGTAATTGAGCACAACATGAACCAGCGGCAATGTATTCCGCTTCGGCAGTGGATAAGGATACTGAGTTTTGTTTCTTGGAGGACCAAGACACAAGAGATCTACCGAGAAGTTGACAAGTACCCGAAGTGGACTTTCTATCAACCTTGTCTCCGGCATAGTCCGAGTCGGAGTAGCCAACAAGATCGAAAGAGGCCCTCTTAGGATACCAAATGCCAAAATTTGGTGTATGAATTAGGTATCTCACTATCCTTTTCACGGCCTTAAGATGACATTCCTTAGGAGCAGCTTGATATCGTGCACACATGCACACACTTAGCATAATATCGGGATGTGAAGCACATAGATATAACAATGAACCAATCATAGAGCGATAAACCTTTTGATCAACCGGTTCACCATCTTTGGTTAAGTCAAGATGTCCACTAGTAGGCATGGGTGTAGTCATACCTTTGCATTCTTGCATATTAAACTTCTTGAATAAGTCCTTAGTGTACTTCGTTTGAGAAACAAAAGTACCTTCCTTAGTTTGCTTGATTTGCAACCCAAGAAAGAATTTGAGTTCACTCATCATAGACATCTCAAACTTCTCCAACATTAGCTTCCCAAACTTTTCACTAAAATGAGGGTTAGTTGAACCAAATATAATATCATCAACATAGATTTGGCACACAAATAGTTCTCCATTAACCCTTTTAGTAAAAAGTGTGGAATCAATTTTCCCAATTTGAAAGCCTTTTTCAATAAGGAACTTGGTCAAGCATTTATATCATGCTCTAGGAGCTTGTTTAAGACCATAAAGAGCTTTTTGAAGTTTGTAAACATGACTGGGTTTCTTAGGATTGACAAAGCCAGGAGGTTGTTTAACATAAACTTCCTCCTCTATTTCACCATTTAGAAAAGCACTTTTAATGTCCATTTGGTACAAGGTGATATCATGGTGATTAGCATAGGCAAGTAAGATGCGGATGGACTCAAGTCTAGCAACGGGAGCGTAAGTCT
The DNA here is from genome assembly GCF_002162155.2 of Triticum dicoccoides. Classification (NCBI taxonomy): domain Eukaryota; kingdom Viridiplantae; phylum Streptophyta; class Magnoliopsida; order Poales; family Poaceae; genus Triticum; species Triticum dicoccoides. The sequence continues at coordinate 142,328,450 of NC_041393.1, read as the reverse complement.
CACCATAGTCCATACCTTCGACTTGTGTGTAACCTTGGGCGACGAGACGTGCTTTTTTGAGAACTACTTGTCCATCTTCATCTTGCTTGTTGCGAAACACCTATTTGGTACCGATGATGTTGTGGTTGTTGTCGGGCTTCTCAACCAATGTCCGGTTCCTCTCAAAGTTGTGTAGCTCTTCATGCATAGCATTTATCCAATCCGGATCTTCCAATGCTTCTTCGACCTTCATAGGTTCAATGCTAGAGATGAAAGAATAGTTTTCACAAAAGTTAGCTAAACGAGTTTTAGAGCGAGTGATTCTCCCGGTCTGAATATCATTGTAGATTTGCTCGACGGGATGGTCTTTAGCAATTCTTGCTTGAACTCGAGAAAGCTTTTGCTTGGATCTTGGTTGAACTTCTTCTTCATCTTGTTCTTCTTCTTGGCCTTCTTCATTGTTGGCGTTGTCGTTCTCTTGTCGTGGTGGAGAAGGAGGTTGTTGACGTTCATCTTGATGCACTTCCTCGTTTTCTTCATCTTGGTGTGTCCCACTTGTGGATGCTTCCGTATCAACTCTTGGTTCACCTTGTCGTGAAGTAGGAGCTTCCACTTGGATGAACGAGGTACTCTCCTTCACCTCCATTGGACGGACCTTGCCAATAGACAAGTCTTGGATTATTTCCGAAGGATCTTTGTCTCCTACATCAATTAGCAATTGCTCTACTTTCGAGCCGTTAGATTCATCAAACTCCACATCTACCATCTCTTCAACCTTTCGGGTGAAATTGTTGTAGACACTGTTGACGTTCTGGGAACGGGGGTCCCCAGACTTGCCTGCCTGCGGCCTGCGGCGTGGCTCAAGGGGCGGCCCAGCATGGCCCATCTTCATCAGCACGAGCTCAAGACCCTCGCGAGGGGCCAAGCCTCGCGGGGCGGACGACAGGAAGCTTCGTCAGGCACGGCCTCGTCAGGCTGGCTCGCGAGGAGGCGGAGAGATCAAGGCGGGGTACCTCACGAGGTGCCCATGACGCAAGCCATGACGACCAAGGGCGCCAGGCGGGCGCCAGCCCACGCAGTGTCCTTCTTTCCTCTTTGGTGCAAAGGGAGCAAGCGCAGGCGAGAGCATCAAGCAAAGGCTTCCATTTCGGTGCAACAAGACCAAGACCAGTAGAACGGTAGGATGGAGGTCATCGTGGAGCCCAAGCCGGCGTCACCACCAGGGCCTTTGGCAGGCGAGGACCAACTTTAGTCAGGATAAGTGTACTAGATGTTCCCCTTCAAAATGGCCAATTGTTGGCGCCCTTCCCACTCAATATTTGGGAAGAGGCCCAGGGCCTTTGCCTATAAATAGGACTAGCCACTAGAAAGGAGATAACAAGAGGGGGACGACAACAGATAGAAGAGAGGAGATCACAAATGCGAATGGGATCCTCACTAGGAAACCAGTAGAGAGAGCGACTGAACTCCCCCTAGTAGTTCATCGCACCAGCCTAGAACAGACCCTCGCGAGGCTGTTCTTCCTTGTATTGTTCATCATCAGCCCAAGAGGCAATCCACCACACCACACACTGGAGTAGGGTATTACACCACAATGGTGGCCTGAACCAGTATAAACTCTGTGTCTCTTGTGTTGTTCCTTTGATTGCTTAGATCATAGCGAGGCGGTGAGGTTCAGGTAGGCAGAGGGTGAAATCTCCGCGCGCACCCCAGAGTTCGAACCTAGAGGGTCTGCCGGAACCCGAATTCCGACATTTGGCGCGCCAGGTAGGGGTGCGCCGGAATTCGCCTTCCGCCACCCTGTTCTTCACCGACCATCGCGTCCATGTCAGACACTCGCCAGGCCCGCGCCAAGCGCCGAGCCGCTCTCGCTTCCCGCGTTGCCCAGATGGCCCCCGTCGGTGGCCACCCCCGCCGTTCCCCGTCGCCTGGCGTCAACGCCGCCACCGGCCCGGCGGGGAACGAGCAGCAAGTATCGTCCCAGCATCCATCCATGAGGCGAGACGGCCGCACTGCCACTCCCTCGCTCGCCCCGGCTGGTTCTTCGTCCCGCGCGCCCCGTGCGGCCATGGAGGCTCAAGCTGCGCTCATCGCGGCAAACGAGCTCCTGCGCTACCGCCCAGTCGACGATGTCTATAAAGAGTGGCTCAACCGCGTCGCCGAGCTCGTCCGAGCCGCAGGGGGCTCCCCCGCGCCATCCTTCTCGCTGCACCGCGCCCCGCCCTGCACGGGCAATGAAGCTCCGGAGGCACCTCAGCCGCCTCCCCCTCAAGAAGGCGCCCTGGCCCCAAGGCGCGTGGCCCCTGGACGGAACCCACCCCGTCCGGCGCCAGCGCAGAAAGAGCGGAGCTGCCAAGAGGTTCCTCACCCCCAAGAAGCTGCCCGAGTGCTCCCTGCTCCGGTTCGTCACGACCACTCTCCTGTCCCAGTGCACCAAGACCCCGCGCTGCTCCCAGCTGCAGCACATGGGGGCCCACAAGACCAAGCTCCTCATCACCAGAGGCCTCCCGTGGCCATGGCAGGATGCCGCGCCTTCACCGCCGGGCTGCGCAGCGTCGTGTGGCCCTGCAAGTTCAAGCCAGACCTGCCTCCTTGCTACGACGGCACGGCGGACCCTGCGGAGTTCCTCCAGCTCTACGAGATGGGCATCGAAGCCACCAACGGGGACGAGAAGGTCATGGCGAACTGGTTTCCCATGGCACTCAAGGACGGGGCCCGCACCTGGATCCTGAACCTGGCACCAGGCACGATCTCCTCCTGGGACGAGATGCGCACCCGTTTCATCGCCAACTTCCAAGGTACTCGCGACCGGCCACCTGCCGTGAGCGACACGCGCTGCATCAAGCAGCAACCAGGGGAGACCCTGTAGAAGTACATCTAGCACTTCAACAACGCACGTTTCAAGATTCCCAAGGTGACCGAGGAGGCCATCATCTCAGCCTTCTCCGACGGCATGCGCGACGTCAAGATGAAGGAGGAGCTGGCGATGCATGAAGATCTGTGCACTTCCTTGGAGCTGTTCAACTTGGCAACCAAGTGCGCCAGGGCTGAGGAAGGGCGCCTTTCCCTCCTCGAGCTGCCAGCCGCCGACCCAGAAGAGAAGAAATCCAAGGCCAAGGACGTGAAGCGCAAGGGGGCTGCCGTGCTCGCGGCGGAACCGGACACCAAGCGGGGAAGAGATCAGCCCGAGTCTTTCAAGGGCAGCCGGTATTGTGTGTACCACGACCTCCACACCCACAACACCAATCAATGCCAAGAGCTCTGAGCCGTGCGAGAAGGAAGGGTCGGCCGATGCCCCGACCGCAACGATCGCGGATATGGCCGAGGAGGAGGAAGGAACACAGGACACTGGGAAGACCGCGGCCCTCGCCAAGGGTGGCGCGACCGACCTCGCGAGGATCACTGGCAGGATCAGCCTCGCGAGGGAGACTGGAGGGATCGGCCTCGCGAGGATCGCTCGCAAGGAAACGCAGGCCTCCCTCCACTGCCGCCACAGCCAAGGAGAAATGAGGACCATCATCAGGACGAGGGGGCTGGGGGCTTCCAGGAGCCGCGCACGATCACCTGCATCCTGAGCGGAGCTCAAGCCCCAGCCTCTCAACGCATCTTCAAGCAGTTCGCCCATGAAGTGAATGCAATCCTCCCCAAACTTGAGGCCACGCGCCCCCTCAGGTGGTCGGCGTGCTCCATCACGTTCAGCTCAGTGGATCAGCTCAAGTGTGCGGCCACAGCCGGAGTCCTCCCAATGCTTTGCTCCCCAGTCATCAGCAACGTGCAAGTCACCAGGACCCTCATCGATGGCGGGGCAGGGCTCAATGTCCTATCCGTAGAGACGTTCAACAATCTCCAAGTGCCTTACGATCAGCTTCAGCCAACCAAGCCTTTCTCCAGAGTCACCGACGGCTCCATAGTTCCAATTGGGTAGGTCCGCCTCCCTGTCACCTTTGGGCGCGCAACAACTACCGCACCGAGACCATCGATTTCGACGTTGCCCACATTCGCCTGCCGTACAATGCCATCCTCGGCTACCCAGCTCTCGCCAAGTTCATGGCCGTGACTCATCACGGCTACAACGTCCTCAAGATGCCAGGAAGCGGTGGAGTCATCACGGTGCCTTGTGAAGAAAGAGACGCGGTGTGCTCCCTGGAACGAGCTTTTCAGGCGGCATCACTTGAAGACCCAGATCGCGGGAGCGGGAGGCTCCCTGAGACCGCCCCCAAGAAGAAGAAGACATCACCAGGCCCGACCCCTCAGGAGGCAGGCCCCTTAGGGTCTGCGCCTGCTCAGGAGGTACCTCCTTCTGTCGCATAGGGAGGCGTGCCTGGCGCCCTCCTCAAGCAGGGCTCGGGGGCTCCCACCTGGAGGGCCACCTACCTTGCTAAGGTCACGAGGGAGGCGCTTGGGCACCACTTGGAGGCGTGTTTCAGAACACGTTTCCCTCAGGAAGGAGCAAAGCAAGGAGGGCCAAACCCTCAGGAGTTCGTCAGTCAGATCACACAGGAGTTGCAGGAGTCAAGAGTCATGAGTAGCAGCCGCCGCTTACCCACTGCAGCTCCCCATCCAGGTGAGGATGGCGGGCTGCGCGTCTGTATCGACATCCCAGGGCTCAACCGAGTCGCCTCTTAGGAGCGCTTCTGGCCCTCACGTGTGGGGCGCTGCGGAGGCCCACCCCACAGCTACGTTCGCATGCCCTATGGCTTGCCGAATGCGGCTGCAGTGCGCTAGCGCCTCATGAGGAGCATCCTGGAGGCTCAAGAGGCCAGGCGTTCTACAGTCCTGGCGGAGATGGAGATGGTTCGCGAGGATCCACCAGCGCCTCCGGAGCCTCCTGAGGCTCCTGGGCCTGGGGGCTCATCAAGATCGGCTCCCGCAGCCCGCTACGTCTGCTACTTCAACACCCCTTTGCCGCCAACACTATCAGGTGACATCTTTCAAGTTTCGTTTCCAGCTGGGAGCGCCCTCAGGGCTGCATCATTCCCAGGCCGAGTGGGTCCGTCCCTGCGGCGTGTATCCCTTTTGCTCGTGTTTTTAGCTTACTTTGTTAGGGGCGCGCCTCGGGCTGCATCATCCCCAAGTCGCTCGGGTCAGACTCGGCGACGTGTACCCCTCTTGTATTTATTTTCGGGCCATGCATTCGACCCATCATGCTTGTTATTTGGTGCCTGTGTGTGGCACCTCTTCTTCCCTGATGTCGGCAGCTTGCGCGTTAAAGGGGGGGGTGCCTGAGCATCGCGACTCAGGGCTCCTACCGGCTCTCCAGCCCTCACCCTCTGGCTTTGCCCACGGCATCGCGCCCCGGCAAACCAGCAACGGCTGAGACCAGCTCGAGGGCCGGGACCCGAGGACGTAGAGCGTC
>NC_041393.1:142285745-142321322 GCF_002162155.2 Triticum dicoccoides | reverse complement strand
GGGGGTGCCTAAGCATCGCGACTCAGGGCTCCTATCGGCTCTCCAGCCCTCACCCTCTGGCTTTGCCCACGGCATCGCGCCCCAGCAAACCAGCAACGGCTGAGACCAGCTCGAGGGCCGAGACCCGAGGACGTAGAGAGTCGACATCAACCAAGCAAGCGCGTTAAAGGGGGGGCGCCTGAGCATCGCGACTCAGGGCTCCTACCGGCTCTCCAGCCCTCACCCTCTGGCTTTGCCCACGGCATCGCGCCCCGGCAAACCAGCGACGGCTGAGACCAACTCGAGGGCCGGGACCCGAGGACGTAGAGCATTGGCATCTGGCCAAATTTGCAGGAACACATCACAAGTTAAGGCCCAGTGCCAGGCGCAACCCGCCTTGAGGTAGGGCCCCGTGAGTCCCGCGCTGGCTCACGGGTGCCTAGATACACCTCCTCATGCCCTACCATGCCGGCCACGTGTTAGGGTGGGTCTGTATACGCCCTAGGGGCTCCTCCCGGAGGGGAGACCCCTCCCACGCACCAGTGGAAGCACCATGCTCCGCGCTGGCTGACTACACTGCCGAGGAGCGGCTATGCCCGTACACATACGGAAGCGCTATGCTCCGCGCTGGTGATAAACAACTGAGGGTGGCCCTTGGCCGCATCAACCTCAGGAAGCCCAGAGCTCAGTGTCTGGTCCCATCGCAACGCCTCCCCTCGGGAGTGCCGCGCGAGGGGGTTGGGCACATGGGCTGCGCCTGGGTCACGCCCAGACGTATGCCACCCAGCCAGGCCCCTCGGGCCTGGTTCGTCGCGCGTCTCTCCCCGAGCGGAGCCAAGGTACGAAGGCCATTTGAGCATCAAGGGGGACTCCTGAGCATCGCGATTCAGGAGCCTAACTGGTCACGTAGCCCCTCACTCCTTAGTTCCGAAAGGCTAACGGCGGTTGAGGTATGCGCGGGGCCGGGCTCTGCAGACGTAGAATGGTAGATTCACCCACACATCTCACCTCCCTACTTGCTGTTCGTGCGCCAAGGGGGACTCCAGAGCATCGCGACTCAGGAGCCTAACTTGTCACGTAGCCCCTCACTCCTTGGTCCCGTCCTGGTTTCCGGTCGGGGCTAACGGCGGCTGAGGTATGCGCGGGGCCGGGCTCTACCGGCGTAGAACATAAGCAAGTAGGAAGAGCACAAATTTCAAGGAATTCAAAAGCAAATATTACAGTCCATAACTGTTATCACCACACCAAACACAAGTTTAAACGCCTCACCGAGGCATGATGCATGTTGCAAAAGCTGAAAGCAGGACAGGAGCCACGACGGAGTCATTTGTTGGCGGCGGAGATGCGTGGAGCGGGTTCGCCTCGTGGAGCCGTAGGACCGGCAGCGCCTCGCTTCGGATTGGTGCTGAAGGCCCGGAACTTCGACATCAGAGCCTCCGCACGACCCTTCACGGCCTCAGCAGCGGCAGCGGCAAGCTCGCCGCTCACTGGCTCCAGCAGGCTGTCGAGGTCGACGCTGGGGTCGTGAAGGTAGACGTGGGTAAAGACCCGCGTCGGCGCTCCAGAAGACAGGACGCGCGCCTTGGCCTCAGCCGTAGGTCCAAGGCCAAGGGTGACATCTTCAAGAGCACGGACCATGAAGGGGAGCAGCTTGGCTGGGCCGTCCTCGGCGCCGGCCAATGGGCTTTCCAGGCCGCTGTCGTAGAGCAACTTCAGCAAGCCGCGAACCTTCACGCCCGTCTCCGTGAAGGTCTCACGGTCCTCGGCAAGGACCCGCGCCTTGCCGTCCAGCTCGGCCTTCCATGCCTCCAACTCCTGCTCCAGTGCGCCCAGGCGGTCACGGCGCTTGTTAAGCTTGGCGTCTCGTTCCTTGATGGCCGCCTCGCGAGCCTTCAGGTCTTCTTCCTTCTCTTGGCGGATGCGGACCTCCTCGGCAAGCTGGTCCCACAGGCCCTCCAGTTCACTCTCCAGCACCTTGCAGCGACCTTGGGCATCAGTCGCCTCTCCCAAGGCGGCGTCTCGAGCAGCCTTAGCCCCGAGGATGGCCTGCTTCTACTCGTCGCAGGCCGTCGAGGCCTGAACCAACGCCGCTCGAACCGAAGCATCAGAGCGAATCCAGCCAGAAGCCAGCTCCAAGTGCCCGGCCACCAAGCAAGGGTCGGTGCCCAGAAGATCTTGCCGTAGCCGGTCCAGTTCAGCAGCGGCGCGGTCCAGGATGGTGGAAGGAGTCGGAGAGACTACAGTTGGTAGAGTAGGAGGAGAGGACGGCAGCGTAACCATAGCATCCTGAGGAAGGACCTGCTGCGCCCCAACAGCTGTGGCGATGGCATGAGGCAAGGATACTTCAGGAGTCGCTTGGGGCATGGGGGATGAGCTTGCCCCAGGCAGCTCCACCAGGCCTCGCGAGGACGACCGGGTAGGAGAGGCATGTGCCTTGCAGCCACCTTCTTTCGTGGGCAGAGGCGCTGCCCCGGACGGAGCCTCAGGAGCCCCCTTCAGTTTCTTCACCGCAGGCGCCAGCCTAGCCAAGAGATACAGACATCAAGCCTCAACGACAAAGCAAGGAATAAAACAAGAATCAAGCACTTACTGGTCGCCGCTCGCGAGCTTGAGCAACCTCCGGCCATACTTGAATCCCGAGAGCCGGCTGTTGGGATCAGCCTCGAGAGGCTCGGAAGCAGGAGGCACGTCTGAGGATCGCCTCGGAGCTGGGACAGACCCGAGGGGGACCAGCCAGACCTGGCCTTCTTCGAGATAGGGGGCAAGCTCCCGCCGCCCCGCTCATCATCATCCTCGTCGTCACTCGGCAGGAGGCGGAGAGCGCGGGGCCTGCGCCGGGGGAGAGGCGCTCTCGACTCCCTGTCGGTAGCCTTGGAGTCAGGCTCCCCTTCCCGCTCCTCTTCTTCCTCCTCTTCGCTGGAGTCACCGGAGGACACGTCCACCATCGCGTGGGCCGCCGGGTCCTTGGGAGCCTCCGTGGGCACGGGCCCATCCCCATTGAAGACGGGCATGGAGTCCACCACCTTCTCCCAATCATCTCGAAGAAACAGGGGCAGAGGGGCGCCCTCCAGCCTCGCCACGTCTCCTTCGACCAAAGATTGGAGGACCGCGGCCAGGTCTTCGTCGGCCAAGACTGCGGGGCTCAGGTGGGGCCTCCACAGCAGAAGCGAGTACTTACGAAGCAGGGCCACCTGGTGCTCCAGGAACTTCCTCAGGAGCGACGCACCAGTCAGCTTCGCCGCCGACATGCTGCCCGGCCTCAGATCTTCGTCCATCTTCTCCAACACCGGCTTCGCGCGGGGGTCCACGAGTTCCACGCGAGACCAATCATCGGAGCTCGTGGGCTGCCCCGTGGGCAGAGTCAGCCGAGGGTGGATGCGCCCAGCATCTACCAGGACCCACTTGCTCCTGAAGCCTTCAATCCTCTTCCTGGGCTTCGAGATGGCGTTGGAGCCGCCATACGCGACAAAGCTCGCGCACGCGGAGATGGCACCACGAGAGGGCCGGAGGGAGAAGTAGTGGCGCAGCAAGGCCACTGAGGGCTGCACTCCAACGTGAGCCTCGTAATAGTAGGCGAAGATCGTCAGAAGAAGAACAGAGTTGGGGTGGAGATGCAGAGCTTGCAGGTCGTAATGGCGGAGGACAGAGAAGAAAAACTCAGAAAAGGGAGGCACCAGACCGGCAGCAATGACGCTTACGAAGAGCGGATAGAAGGTGCTCCCTCGGGCCTCAGGAAGGGCGGAGCCGGCCTTGAACACCTTCGCCCCGTCGATGCCATGCGCCACCACCATCCGGCGCATCCGGGCAAGGCTCGGCTCCGATACGTTCGGCGAGTCCAAGGCAGGCGAGTACCAAGATTCGGCCGGGGTCTGGCGAGGTGCCATGTCTTGCTAGGATGCGGTCAAGGTAGATCTGAATATTTCGGAGGCAGGAAGGGAGAGCGCAAGAAAGGGGATCTGGGCAGTGACCGGAGGAAGCAAGGGAAGCAAAGCCTAGGCAGATGCCGCTCTTTTGTCGATCCACGCAGTTGCGGAGCTGCCCACGTCCAATCAACCGCCACGCGGTGCCCAAGGCCGCAGGCTGTTAGGGCCCGCGACGCTTCGCACTTGCCCCTTCGCCTCTCCGCTCAGCCAAGTCCGGACGCACCTTGGGCCCGGGGGCTACTGTCGGCATTCTGGGAACGGGGGTCCCCAGACTTGCCTACCTGCAGCCTGCGGCGTGGCTCAAGGGGCGGCCCAGCATGGCCCATCTTCATCAGCACGAGCTCAAGACCCTCGCGAGGGGCCAAGCCTCGCGGGGCGGACGACAGGAAGCTTCCTCAGGCACGACCTCGTCAGGCTGGCTCGCGAGGAGGCAGAGAGATCAAGGCGGGGTACCTCACGAGGTGCCCATGAAGCAAGCCATGATGACCAAGGGTGCCAGGTGGGCGCCAGCCCACGCAGTGTCCTTCTTTCCTCTTTGGTGCAAAGGGAGCAAGCGCAGGCGAGAGCATCAAGCAAAGGCATCCATTTAGGTGCAACAAGACCAAGACCAGTAGAACGGCAGGATGGAGGTCATCGTGGAGCCCAAGCCGGCGTCACCACCAGAGCCTTTGGCAGGCGAGGACCAACTTTAGTCAGGATAAGTGTACTATATGTTCCCCTTCAAAATGGCCAATTGTTGGCGCCCTTCCCGCTCAATATTTGGGAGGAGGCCCAGGGCCTTTGCCTATAAATAGGACTAGCCACTACAAAGGAGATAACAAGAGAGGGACGACAACAGATAGAAGAGAGGAGATCACAAATGCGAATGGGATCCTCACCAGGAAACCGGTAGAGAGAGCGACTGAACTCCCCTTAGTAGTTCATCGCACCAGCCTAGAACAGACCCTCGCGAGGCTGTTCTTCCTTGTATTGTTCATTATCATCCCAAGAGGCAATCCACCACACCACACACTGGAGTAGGGTATTACACCACAATGGTGGCCTAAACCAGTATAAACTCTGTGTCTCTTGTCTTGTTCCTTTGATTGCTTAGATCATAGCGAGGCGGTGAGGTTCAGGTAGGCAGAGGGTGAAATCTCCGCGCGCACCCCAGAGTTCGAACCTAGAGGGTTTGCCGGAACCCGAAATCCGACAGACACGGTATGTGTGAGAGTTTGAGCCATAACCTAGTAGGAAACCTTCATGAGACTTAGGAGCAAATTTAGAACGATGATGCTTATCAAGAATGTAGCACTTTGAGCCGAATACTCGAAAGTATCCAACTTGGGGTTTGTTACCGGTGAGGAGCTCGTATGCCGTCTTGCCGAGTAGCTTGTGAAGATACAAGCGATTTGTTGCATGACAAGCTGTCTCAACCGCTTCTGCCCAAAAGTGCTTCGGTGTCTTGTACTCATCAAGCATCGTTCTCGTCATTTCGATGAGCGTCCGGTTCTTCCTCTCAACAACTCCATTTAGTTGAGGTGTGTACGTAGCCGAGAACTCGTGTGAAATCCCTTCTTCGTCAAGAAAGGTGTCCACATTTGTGTTCTTGAACCCCGTTCGGTTGTCGCTGCGAACCTTCTTGATCTTCACTTCAAATTGGTTTTGGGCCTTCCTAGCGAAGTTTTTGAAGATCTTTTGGACCTACGATTTATCATCGAGAAATAACACCCACATAAATCTTGAAAAATCATTAACTATAACTAGACCAAAAGAATTTCCACCGAGACTCTTGTAGGAGTTGGGACCAAAGAGATCCATATGAAGTAGCTCGAGTGGCCTCCTTGTGGTCATAATGTTCTTCACGGGATGCCTTCCTCCAACCTGTTTTCCTGCTTGAAAAGCACTGCAAAGTCTATCCTTATCAAATATGACATCGTTAACACCAAGGATATGATTCCCTTTAATAAGCTTGTCAAGGTTTCGCATACCAACATGACCTAATCGTCTATGCCATAACCAACCTTTTGAGGATTTAGCAATGAAGAAAATTTTAGGTTGAGCCTTTTTAGTGAAATCAACAATGTATAGATCACCTCTACGCACACAGGTAAAGACCATTTTATGATTGTCTCGACGAAACACTTGGCAATCAACTTCCGTAAATAAGACATTGAAACCAAAGTCAGCAAGTCTAGATACTGAAAGTAAGTTGTATCCAAGAGATTCAACGAGCATAACATTTCGTATGGAGCTATCATGTGATATGGCCACCTTACCGAGGCCAACCACCTTACCCTTTGAGTTGTCACCGAAAGTGACATACTTTCGAGGACTATCATTTTCACCAAGCTCACGAAACATGTCTTTATCTTCGGTCATGTGATCGGTACATCCACTATCAAGAACCCATTCCTTTCCTCCTGACATATATCCCCGAAGATTTGCCATAAGACCAAAATGTCTCATTGCATCATCAAGATCAAAGTCACTATCATCATCCTCATCATAGTATCCATGTTCAACATCCTCATGTGGTGGATCAAATCCCATAGAGGGTGATTCGTTAGAGTGAGTTTGACAATGATCTTGCTTATGAATTTTTATAGCTTCGGAAATAATATCACTAATAATTCCAACATCTCCTTTGGCACGCATAAGGTTTGTAAGCTCAAATAGACGATCACTAAACATAGGATCACTAGTATTCATCTTACTCAAAGCAATAGACTTATGGAGAATTTCATCAAGATTTTTCAAGGAATAATCTGGAAATCGTTCCTCAAGAAATTTCCATATAGTGTAGGCACACTCAAGAGTAGGCAAACATCCAATCAAGTTTCTAGGCAATCCTCTAATAATAAGTTCGGTAGTTCTAAGATTCCTAACCATGTCAATTGACTCATCAAGGGTAGGATGCATAGGATCAACATGAGGTGCACAAGGGATAGCAATGTACTTGTTCAAATGATATTGATTGAAAATTACAAGCATCTCATTTTTCCACTCATGAAAATACTCTCCATCAAGAATAGGCACTCTATGTCTAAGACTCCCCAAAGTAGACTCATCCATTTTCCTCCAATGGTGATTAAACCAAGGCAATGGAGACCAATGCTCTGATACCACTTGTAGGACCTTGAGAAGAGATGTCTAGAGGGGGGGTGATTAGACATTTCGTACCAAAGTTGCAGTTTTTAAATTCTTAAAGCTTAAGTGGAGTTTAGGCACAAGTTTAACATTCACAACACATATCAAGCAAGCATGCAAAGAGTATATGAGCAGCGGAAAGTAAAGCATGCAACTTGCAAGAATGTAAAGGGAAGGGGTTTTGAGGATTCAAACGCAATTGGAGACACGGATGTTTTTGGCGTGGTTCCGATAGGTGGTGCTATCGTACATCCACATTGATGGAGACTTCAACCCACGAAGGGTAACGGTTGCGCGAGTCCATGGAGGGCTCCACCCATGAAGGGCCCACGAAGAAGCAACCTTGTCTATCCCACCATGGCCGTCGCCCACGAAGGACTTGCCTCACTAGCGGTAGATCTTCACGAAGTAGGCGATCTCCTTGCCCTTGCAAACTCCTTGGTTCAACTCCACAATCTTGTCGGAGGCTCCCAAGTGACACCTAGCCAATCTAGGAGACACCACTCTCCAAGAAGTAACAAATGGTGCGTTGATGATGAACTCCTTGCTCTTGTGCTTCAAATGATAGTCTCCCCAACACTCAACTCTCTCTCATAGGTTTTGGATCTGGTGGAAAGAAGATTTGAGTGGAAAGCAACTTGGGGAAGGCTAGAGATCAAGATTCATATGGTAGGATTGGAATATCTTGGCCTCAACACATGAGTAGGTAGTTCTCTCTCAGAAATAGGATGCTGGAAGTGTAGGTTTGTTCTGATGGCTCTCTCCACGAATGAAGAGGAGGTGGAGGGGTATATATAGCCTCCACACAAAATCTAACCATTACACACAATTTACCAAACTCGGTGGGACCGAATCAACAAACTCGGTCGGACCGATTCAGTAAACTTAGTGACCGTTAGGATTTTCGGTGGGACCGAAATGCAACTCGGTAGGATCGATATGGTTAGGGTTAGGGCATAACGTAATCTTGGTGAGACCGATTACACAAACTCAGTGAGACCGATTTTGGTAATTAGCTAACCAGAGAGTTGGTCAGGCAAACTCGGTTGGACCGATTACTCAAACTCGGTGGGACCGATTTTGGTAATGAGTCAACCAGGAAGTTTGCATTGTAATCTCGGTAGTACCGATTGCTCAAACTCGGTGAGACCGATTTTGATAATGGACATACACAGAGAGATTACAATCCCATCTCGGTGAGACCGAGATCCCTATCGGTGAGACCAATTTGCCTAGGGTTTGTGGCAGTGGCTATGTCATATGAACTCGGTGGCGCCGGATAGAACGAATCGGTGGGGCCGAGTTTGACTTTAGGTTTAGGACATATGTGTGGAAATGGGAAAGTAGTTGAGGGTTTTGGAGCATATCACTAAGCACTGTGGAGCAAGAAACTCATTAAGCAACACCTCATCCCTCCTTGATAGTATTGGCTTTTCCTATAGACTCAATGGATCTTGGATCACTAAAATATAAAATGAAGAGTCTTGAGCTTGAAGCTTTAGCCAATCCTTTGTCCTTAGCATCTTGAAGGATTTCACACAACCTTTAGTCCATGCCACTCCATTGTTGAACTTGTCTGAAATATACTAGATAAAAGTGTTAGTCCAACAAGAGATATGTTGACATTAATTACCAAAACCACCTAGGGAGCACTTGTGCTTTCATCAAGGCTTGAAGAGGCAACTATTATCGTTTTGCCCATCGAAACCACGAGGGTTGCGAGAAGCTTCGGTTTGTAAGAGGCGTGTAATATAGCTTCGCCAAAATTGAACAATTGTATGTACCATGTAGTGACACCCTGCCAAGTTTCATGATTTCCTGGTGAGTTTTGCATTTACAGAGATTTATAAACCAAGATTCACAATGTTTGTGGCCAAGGCAGGACGGTGAGATGGTTGAACTCATTCCCATTCGTTCCATGGGACCTAAACATGCACCCCAAGGACACATGTACATTTTTTCTAGCCATTTTCATGCACTGGAGCAGTATTTGTAGTTCAGATTTGAATTATGGACATTAAATGTCTAGAAAACTAATAAATAAAAAGGGTCAAATGAACCCGGAAAATTTTCAAAGTTCGGCGCGAATCTCCTGTTGTTCCGTTTAGAAGAAAATGCGAGGCTAGAAGAGGGAGCAATTATCGTTTGGCCCACAAGGGGACATGTTTCCCTATGGAAACCACGAGGGTTCTTGTGACAGGCCCCAGTTTGTAAGAGGTTTGTAATAAAGTTTGGCCCAAATTGGCAATGTTTTTACCACGACATATATGTGCCATGACGTGACACCATGCCACCATTGATGACTTTGTGGTGAGTTTCTGATTTATGGGGATTTAAAAACTGAGATTCCGAATGTTTGAGGACGAGCCAGGACGCCAGTAAGGTTGTAATCCGTTCCCATTCCCGGCATGGAACCTAAACATGCACCCAAGGACACATGTATAATTTTTCTTGCCATTTTGGTGAATTGGAGCTTGTATTTGTACTTCTGATTTGAATTATGGACATTAAATGCCTAGGAAACTCAATTAGTGTATAAAAAGGCCAAATAAACCCTGTAAGTATAAATTTTAGCATGGATATCATGTCGTTCCATGTTGCCCCTAGAAGAAAATACAAGGCGAAAAGAGGGAGCGACTACATTTCGCCACAAGGGGAACACGTTACCCGATCGTAAGCACCAGGCTTCCTTGATAGAAGCTCCGGTTTGTAAGCGGTTTGTAATAAAGCTTGGCCCAAATTGGCAATGTTTTACCACGACATATATGTGCCATGATGTGAAACCATGCCACCTTTGATGACTTTCTGGTGAGTTTTGGATTTATGGTGATTTAAAAATCGAGATTCCAAATGTTTGAGGACGAGCCAGGACGCCGGTACGGTTGTAATTCATTCCCATTCCTGGCATGGGACCTAATTAAAGATGCACCCAAGGACACATGCATGTACAATTTTTCTAGCCATTTTGGTGAACTTGAGCATATATTTGTAGTTCAGATTTGAATTATGGACATTAAATGCCTGGGAAACTCAATTAGTGTATAAAAAAGGCCAAACAAACCCTGAATAAGTTTAAATTTCAGCATGGATATCATGTCGTTCCATGTTGTCAGTATAAGAAAATAGAAGGCGAAAAGAGGCAGTGATTACGTTTCGACAACAAGGGGAACATGTTTCCCTATCGGAACCACGAGGCTTCTTTGAGAGAAGCTCCGGTTTGTAAGAGGTTTGTAATAAAGCTTGGCCCAAATTGGATAATATTTTTACAACGACATATATGTGCCGTGATGTGACACCATGCCTACTTTCATGACTTTCTGGTGAGTTTTGGATTTATGGGGATTTAAAAACCGAGATTCCAAATGTTTGAGGATGAGCCAGGATGCCGGTACGGTTGTAATTCGTTCCCATTCCTGGCATGGGACCTAAACATGCACCCAAGGACACATGCATGCATAATTTTTCTAGACATTTTGGTGAATTGGAGCATGTATTTGAGGTTCAGATTTGAATTATGGACATTAAATGCCTAGGAAACTCAATTAGTGTATAAAAAGGCCAAACAAACCCTGAATAAGTTTAAATTTCAGCCTGGATATCTTGTCATTCCATGTTGCCCGTAGAAGAAAATACAAGGCGAAAAGAGGCAGTGATTATGTTTCGCCACAAGGGGAACACGTTTCCCTATCGGAACCACGAGGCTTCTTTGAGAGAAGCTCCGGTTTGTAAGAGGTTTGTAATAAAGCTTGGCCCAAATTGGACAATGTTTTTACCATGACATATATGCACCATGACGTGACGCCATGCCAACTTTCATGACTTTCTAGTGAGTTTAGGATTTACGGGGATTTAAAAACCTAGATTCTAAATTTTTGAGGATGAGCCAGGACACCGGTACGGTTGTAATTCATTCCCATTCCTGGCATGGGACCTAAACATGCACCCAATGACACATGTATAATTTTTCTAGCCATTTTCGTGAAATGGAGCATGTATTTGAAGTTCAGATTTGAATTATGGACATTAAATGCCTAGGAAACTCAATTAGTGTATAAAAATGCCAAACGAACCCTGAATAAGGTGAATTTTCAGCACAGATATCATGTCGTT
The DNA here is from genome assembly GCF_002162155.2 of Triticum dicoccoides. NCBI lineage: Eukaryota > Viridiplantae > Streptophyta > Magnoliopsida > Poales > Poaceae > Triticum > Triticum dicoccoides. The sequence goes on along the minus strand of NC_041393.1, from coordinate 142,310,181 downwards.
CAATGTTGCCCATAGAAGAAAATACAAGGCGAAAAGAGGCAGTGATTATGTTTTGACAACAAGGGGAACATGTTTCCCCATCGGAACCACGTGGCTTCTTTGAGAGAAGCTCCGGTTTGTAAGAGGTTTGTAATAAAGCTTGGCCCAAATTGGGCAATGTTTTTACCACGACATATATGTGCTATGACGTGACACCATGCCTACTTTCATGAATTTCTGGTGAGTTTTGGATTTACGGGGATTTAAAAACCGAGATTCCAAATGTTTGAGGACGAGCCAGAACGCCGGTACAGTTATAATTCATTCCCACTGTTGTCATGAGACCTAAACATGCACCCAAAGACACATGCATGTATCATTTTTCTAGCCATTTTGGTGAAATGGAGCATGTATTTGAGGTTCACATTTGAATTATGGACATTAAATGCCTAGGAAACTCAATTAGTGTATAAAAAGGCCAAGTGAAGCTTGAATAAGTTTAAATTTTAGCACGGATATCTTGTCGTTCCATGTTGCCGGTAGAAGAAAATACAAGGCGAAAAGAGGCAGTGATTATCGTTTCCCTCACAAGGGGGACATGTTTCCCTATCGGAACCACGAGGCTTTGTTTGAGAGAAGCTCCGGTTTGTATGAGGCTTGTAATAAAACTTACGCCAAAATGGACGGAAAAAATTCCTCGACATATATGTGCCATGTTGTAACACCATGCCAACTTTCACAATTTTCAGGTGAGTTTTGGATTTAGTGGAAATTAAAGCCGAGATTCTTCTCACGAAATGTTTTCAAATAGCACATGGTTCACTCACGAAAGTCGTGTGCCTACCAAACTGTGGCCGATGCCCCCTTCCCCCTACTGTGCGCACGATCTGAGTCGTGCGTTCTGATTGGCCAGAACCCAAACCCCACAAATCATACGTATGCACCGTTGGATGCTCCCAGGTAGAACGCCAACCCTCGCCCTTGTGAAGCACATGCAGTACATGAGTAAGAACTGTGCGCATGCGTTGTGCTAGCTCACACTTCCTTTTCTTCTACATTTTCTAAACATGCTACCGTTTCCCGCCACTCCTCTCATCGGTTCCCCGCCTCTTCTCCCATCGGTTTCCAGCTACTAGTGTCAGTGCTCATTGAAGGCTAGGTGGCGACACACTAGCCATGTAAATATCGCACACAATTTCTAAAAGAACAAATGTGTGTGATAGGAGGGAGTAGGTCCCATAGGGTGACCAGTGTGAAACGCCTTAAAGGCAAGGAGGCAATTCCTATCAACAAGGTACCACTTCCCATCCGCTAGACTGAGGCCCCGTCCATGTAGGAGTAGCGCTGAATGTTAGCTGATAGACGCTGTTAATCTCGATGTTTGCCGAAGTAGTTTATAGTCAATATGCTCTGCTTAAGAAGCTTCCTTAACCTGTTCTGCACTCAATCTGCTTAGCTGAGATGGCATGCCACGCCCGATTAGTTGCTAAAATATCATGCCATATATTTATTGTGATGTAGATTTCTATGGTCTAGTAGCCAATCTGGTAGGTCAAATATCAAGATGGGAATGGGTTGACCAGGACCTGGCCCTGTGGCTCCAAGGTCAATATGTGAGGCCATGGGTCGGCCCATTTCATCAAAAAATTGTGGCCTCACTGACCCGTTGGGTACATAAGGCCAACCCAAATTTCAGCGAATTCACTCTTATAGCTTTGTTTACACAATTTAGTAAAATAACAAGATCTCATATTTTCACATTTCTAATTTCTTTTTGATCCACTATTTATGTAAAGGAATAATGTCTAAGGGAAAACGACATACCTTGGGCGATCTGCTCGTAGGAATCACGTACATATGTACAGGAGCCTTGCATGGCAAGGAAACAATCAGATCTAAGGTAAAAACCATTGTATGCCAAAACTGCTAGTGATTACGTACCAAATACAGTACAAGAAGCATACTTAGTTTTTCTCTTTTGACGGGAACATACATTACTTCACAGTTTACACAGCGCTGGATACAAACAAGTAACTTACTCAGTACATTTTTATTTTTGATAAACAACTTACACAGTATGTTTGTAAATAGCTACTACCTGCATGAGATTGGGTTAACCCGTCTGACCCATCGGGTCACACGGTGTCGGCTCCACTGACCCATTTACCATTTAGGGCCAACCCACTTGGCCCAATGGCCTCGACTTTTTGGGTCGGGTCGATGACCCAGCGGGTCGACCCGGCCCATTCCCATCTTGAGTGAAATAACTCTACACCTTTTTATACTCAATCTTTGTTGCTGAGATGGCCTTCGATGGCTATGTGCTCGGCCTCGTTGACTGCTGAAATAGCCTGCCATAATTTAGCACTCAAGTCTGTTTGCTAAATTAGCTTTACATATATTTCGTTACTTAGATCTGCTTGTCCAAATATCTTTCCATAGCTTTAGACATCAACCTAGGCATTTTTTTCTGGACTTCATAAAAAATATATGTTTTTCCTGTAATATCTAGTAGAGGAACTAATTTTTATGTCTAACAGATGGACAAGACTTGGATAACTTCTTCTCGATGATTCTCCGCTGCATATGTCGAGGGGGTTGAAAACTCCATGAACTTTATCAGAGCTGAGTACGATGGTCCGAAATCAGATGTCCTTGGCCCGTGTAGCAGTTGTATGAATTCAGTTACAAGACCCCAGTCAACTATGCAAAATCATCTACACTTGTATGGATTCGATCACATATACTAGGTGGGTTCATCATGCTGAAGTTGTGAACGTCAATGTTACTGACTATGTGGAAGCAGAAGATCACCATCTTGATCTGCCTGATGCTTAGGTGGAAGAGGAGGAGGAGGTGGTGGTGGAGGAGCCAGTGAGTTTGACCAACATTGAAAGAATGCTATGAAATGCTCGTGCATTTTGTGAACTTTCACCTGCAGAAGAAAAACGGTGGGCCGGCATGTTGGAACAATGCAACGTGACTGTCACCCCAGGAAATAAGCTATCAGTATTCTCAGCTATGGTCACCTTTCTTCAGGTGAAGACATCTGAGCGGATGACCAACAAATCATTTGATGCGATATTGGTCGCTTTCCGCAAATCTTTCCCATAAGCGCTTGAGCTGCCACACACCTACAGTAAAATGAAGAATTTCCTTCGTGCAATTGGAATTGGATATGATATGATCCATGTTTGTAAGAATAATTGTGTTCTGTTCCAGAAGGATTATGCCAACTTAAGTGAATGCCCAAAATGCAAATCATGAAGATGGAAAGATGGCGATGTTGTGAAGAGGATTCCTCATAATGTTCTGAGACATTTTCCAATTATACCAAGATTGTAGAGGTTGTTTCATGATGTTGAAACAAGAGAGGATGTAATGTGGCATTCTAGGAACCATGAGTACAGAGATCAGAATGTAATGAGCCATCCATCTCATGGTAGTGACTGGAAAAGTTTCAATCAGAAACACAAAAAGTTTGTTGCTGACTCGAGAAACATTAGACTTGGCTTTGCTTTAGATGGATTTAACCCATTTGGCCACCAGAGCGCCACATATAGCATGTGGCCAGTGTTTGTTATCCCTTACAACATGCCTCCAAATGTTTGCACCAAAGAATCAAACTACATGATGGTCGTTCTCATCCCAGGTTCAAAAAGTCCTGGAAAGGATTTTGATTTATTCATGGAGCCTGTTGTGGAGGAACTTGAATAACTATGGAGGGGTGTTCTCACTCGAGACCTATATAGCAGCCCACCAGCTGATTTCTTTCTGCGTGTTTTTATATTTTGGTGCATCCATGATTATCTGGCTTTGGGCACTATGTCAGGGCGAACGACACATGGTTACAACGCATGTGTTCACTGTGATAGGAATCTGCTATCATACGCAATACTTAGCAACATCTGTTACATTGGACGCTGTTGTTTCCTTGCCAAGGACAAGCCGTTTCCTATAAAATACCGAAGATATGTGTTCAATGGAAAGCATGAAAACTGTGATGCTCCAAAGAGGCTCACCGCCGATGGGTTGCAAGTGAAATTAGAGAAGGTCGGGCATATTACACCAGGAAACCATCCTGATAATGGTAGCAGGAAAAGGAAGCATGGTAGGCAGAAGAAAGATTATTGTTTACCCACAGGTTCACTTTGTGGGACTTGGAGTATTGGAAAGATTTGGATCTGCGGCATAATCTTGATGTGATACATATCAAGAAAAATATATGTGACAGCATTATCGGCACACTTCTTAATATTGAAGGCAAGACAAAAGATACCTTAAAATCTTGGATTGATTTGACACACCTAGGTATCAGAAAGGATTTGCAAGTGGAAGATGAAGGTAAACCACGGGATATGGCACCAGCTGTGTACCTCTTGGACAAGGTAAAAATAAAAGAATTCTACGAGGTCCTGCCACGTGTGAGATTCCCACATGGATTTGATTCCAACCCTGAAAGGAGAGTCAGTGCATATGGAAAGAAGGTATAAGGGTTGAAAACTCATGACTGTCACGTCCTACTTCAAAGGGTTTTACCTGTTATCCTTCGAGAATTGAGCTGCCCTGACTTATACAGAGTAGTTGCAGAGTTGGGACAATTCTTCAGGGGACTCTGTAGTAGAAATATCAGGATAGATGCTTTGGAGCATATTAGAGACAAGATACCAACTATCATGTGCAACCTTGAGAAGATATATCCTCCGACCTTCTTTGATGTGATGGTGCATCTGGCTGTTCATCTACCTGATGATGCACTACTTAGAGGTTCAGTACAGTATGGTTGGATGTACCCTATTGAAAGGCGGCTAGGCACTTTCAAGGGCTATGTTAGGATTAGATCTAGACCCGAGGGTTCCATTGCATAGGCCTACATTGCTACAGAAGCGTTGACATTCTGCTCAAAATACATTGAAACAGGTGATCAGCTTAGCAAAGAGGTGGTTGAAGACAATCCCGAGCTCAATGTTTTCGATTGTTCTGTTCGAGTTATAGGGAAGAGTCGACAAGACGACAAACCTAAAGATTTGGACAAGATGGTTTGGTATGTGTTTAATAACTGTCCTGAGATTCTACCCTATATCGAGTAAGTGGTAAGTACTGCAACTTATACATTGTAATCTACTAAACTTGAAGCACATTCTTATATATTTAGATGTTTGACGCGATCACTATGTTGTGCAGCATCTACAAAAAGGAGTTACTGCCGCAAAATCCAAGAAACATTGACAAACTGGTTATGGCAGGATTTGCAAAATGGTTCAAGAGCCATGTAAGCTTTTGAATTGCACTATCAATTTTTTAATATATTGAGTGTAACGCCCTCGATGCGGCTATATCTCCCACGTGTCGAAGCACGACTTAGAGGCATAACCGCATTGAAAGCAATGTCGCAAGTGAGGTAATCTTCACACAACCCATGTAATACATAAGGGAAAGAGATACATAGTTGGCTTACAATCGCCACTTCACACAATTACATGAATAAAGCATTACATCATCCAGATACAATCAAGGTCCGACTACGGAACCAAAATAAAAGAAGAACCCCAAATGCGACAAAGGTCCCCGATCGACCCCAACTGGGCTCCACTACTGATCAACTAACACGAAACAACACAAAGGGCAAGATCTTCATCGAGCTCCTCCTTGAGCTTGGTTGCGTCTCCTGCTCGGTAACATATGCACCTGCAAACTGGTTTTGGAAGTATCTGTGAGCCATGGGGACTCAGCAATCTCGCACCCGCGAGATCAAGACTATTTAAGCTTATAGGAAGGATGGAGTAATGAGGTGGAGCTGCAGCAAGCGACTAGCATATATGGTGGCTAACATACGCAAATGAGAGCGAGAAGAGAAGGCAAAGCACGGTCGATAAAAGTATGATCAAGAAGTGATCCTGGACTACCTACGTCAAGCATAACTCCAACAACCGTGTTCACTTCCCGGACTCCGCCGGAAAGAGACCATCACGGTTACACACACGGTTGATGTATTTTAATTAAGGTCAACTTCGGGTTTTCTACAACCGGACGTTAACAAATTCCCATCTGCCCATAACCGCGGGCACGGCTTTCGAAAGTTCAAATCCCTGCAGGGGTGTCCCAACTTAGCCCATCACAAGCTCTCACGGTCAACGAAGGAATAGACCTCCACCCGAGACACTCCGATCAGACTCGGTATCCCGGTACAACAAGACATTTCGACAGGGTAAAACTAAACCAGCAACACCGCCCGAATGTGCCGACAAATCCCGATAGGAGCTGCACATATCTCTTTCTCAGGGCACACTCAGATAGGTCAAGCTACGAGTAAAACCAACCCTCAAGTTTCCCTGAGGTGGCCCCGCAGGCTGCCCAGTTCGGACCAACACTCAGAGGAGCACTGGCCCGGGGGGGGGGGTAAAATAATGATGACCCTTGAGTCCGCGAAGCCCAAGGGAAAAAGAGGCTAGGTGGCAAATGGTAAAACCAATGTTGGGCATTGCTGGAAGAGCTTTACTTAAGGCGAACTGTCAAGGGGTTCCCATAATAGCCCAACCGCGTAAGGAACGCAAAATCCGGGAACATAACACCGATATGACGGAAACTAGGGTGGCAAGAGTGGAACAAAACACCAGGCATAAGGCCGAGCCTTCCACCCTTTACCAAGTATATAGATGCATTAATTAAGTAAGATATATTGTGATATCCCAACAAGTAAACATGTTCCAACAAGGAACAACATCTCCATGTTCCAACAAGGAACAAACTTCAATCTTCACCTGCAACTAACAACGCTATAAGAGGGGCTGAGCAAAGCGGTAACATAGCCAATCAACGGTTTGCTAGGACATGGTGGGTTAGAGGTTGAACATGGCAATTTGGGTGGCTGACAAGCAAGTGGTAGGCATCGTAGCATTGGCATGGCAAAAGAGCGAGCAAACTAGCATAGCAAAGATAGTAGTGATTTCGAGGGTATGATCATCTTGCCTGAAATCCCGCAAGGAAGAAGAACGAGTCCATGAAGAAGACAAACGGACGTAGTTGAACGGATCCTCACAAACGCGACGTTATCGGAACCAACCCGAAGAAGCAATCACCGGAAAAGAAGCACAGAACATAGTAAACAACCATCACATAAACATGGCATGATGCGCAATCAAGTATGATGCATGTCCGGTTTAATGAGGCATGGCATGGCAAAGAGCACAAGCAACCCTACAAATTAAGTGGAGCTCAATATGCAACGAGTTGCATATTGACGAAACACCACGACAATTATTTAGTTCTCTCTCGGTTATGTACTCAACAATATTAAATGTTGGTTAACATGGCAAGAGGGTGAAGCAAAGTAAAACTACCTATCTAGTCAAGTTTAAATGAGGCCGGAAGCAACGAACAACAATTCCGGAAACTCCCCATATGCATATTTTAGATTAGGTCCTGTTCTGCCCTAAACACAATTTTAGAGTTGTTTAATATGCAAATAAAGGTCACCATAATAAACTAGGCAAAATTCTACCCCATTTACATATAAAGTTTATTTAAAACCGAGCTACGGTTATTTAGTTATGAAATAAAGCATTTAGCATGGCATAGGAGCAAATTAATGCAAACAGCATTTTAAACAATTTAAACATGGATGAAAGTTGGATATTATTAATCTACACAAAATTCTGAGCAAGTTTCATATACAAAGTTTTTACAAAGGATGCACCGTTGATTAGTTATTAAATGCATGAAGCTAGGGGGGTCTAAACTGTAAAACTGGCAGTCTCAGGAATAATAGGAAAAATTCAGGCGCTGAAAAAAAACACATGACGGGCTGAATCTGGGGCAAGCCCAACAGGTGAAAAAAATAAGAGGAGGGGGCGCTTGGGGGCTGCTCACCCTGGGCCAAGGCCCGGTTCGCTGGAGAAGGGCGGCTGGGCCGGATGAGGCTGGGGCGGCGCTGGGCTTTGCGCAAGGAGGCCCAGGCGCGGGCGACGTGGAGGTCCAACGGGAGCCGAAGCAGGCCGAGGCGAGGCCGGCCCACTCGCGGTGCTGGATGGATCGCCCCTGCCGATCCCACTGGATCGAGGCAGGGACGGGCGCGTTCTGCTCGCTCTATTCTGAAGAAATAGGAACAGTTGCAGCGCAGCGAGACTTGCAGTGGCAGGTTCACTGCAGGAGCGACGCGGGGAACTTGACGGGCGACGCAGGCGAAGCAGAGGACGAGGTCGAGGAACTTGGCGCGGGGATGGCCCGATCCGAGGCGGGGAAGGCACGGGCTCGTCTGTTTCCGGCCGGATCCGGGTCGATGTGGCTCCATGGTGTGGCGGGTGGTCGAGGTCGAGGGGCTCCGACAAGAAGGGCTCGCGGAGGAGGCTGATCCGGCAGGGATCCGAAAGGCAGCGACGAGGACAAACGGCGGCCACGGCGGGGACTTGGCGTCGGCTGGAGGAGCCCATCCATGGGGCTGCTCATGGCGTACCTGAGAGAGAGGGAGGTGTGTGAGAGGAAGAAATCGGGAGAGGGGGAAGAAGGGGACAGAGTAGGAACAGAGGTCCTGGGGGTCGGCGAGGTTGGACGGCTGCGGGGTCGATGTGACTCGGGAAGAGGGGCTCGGTGGTTGGCCCGGTTTGCAAAACGAGGAGGGGATCGACTGGATGAATGGATCGGGAGGAGATGAAGCTGGTTGGCTGTGGGTGAGATCCCGATGGGGATTTGGGGAAAAGTGCGGCGGCGGCTGGGACAAACTCCTAGGTTTTAGGGTTTGTCCAAAATAGTCTAGGAGTGGACTATATATATGCAAATGAGGAAAGTTTAGGGGCTAAACCGTCCCTCCAATTAAAATCGAGCGGTCGAGAATAAAACACTAGGAAGTCCAAATAACAAAACGGAGACGTTTTGTAGATGTTTGGGGATGATCCGGACACGACGGTGACGACTGCTCGGGTCCGGTCCGGGACAATTTTCGGACGCGTGCGAGGGGAGGTCCGCGAGCTGACGAGAGAGGTTAGGTTGGACCTGGCGGTAGGTAGTGAGCTGTGCAGACGGTCTCGGGCTGAGAGAAGAGAAGAGAGGGAGGCCCGGCGACTGTTTCCGGAGACCGAAAACGTCCGACGTTAGACCGGCTATAATGCCGCTATAGTTTAACGGTTGGGCTATCAAACGAACTCCGAACGCGATGAAACTTGGCAGGCGGTCTACCTACACTATAATAAGACCACACGTCAAATCTCATCCCATTCCGAGAACATTTTCCGGCCACTTATAAAATACTATCTTGGACATGCCGCGGGCGCGTGCAAGTGTGGTTGGGCTCAGAACGGACAACGGAAGGAACGAGGAGACCGGGACGGATGCAAGTTTTGAAAACATGATGATGCAATGCACATGATGACATGATGAAATGCAACACGCAAGCCAATGACAAGACAACAACAACGAATAACTGAACGACACCTGGCACATCGGTCTCGGGGCGTTACATTGAGTACATAAGATGAGCAGCTTGTCTATTTTCTAACCATATGTTAAGAAGATGCGGGGGGGTGGACAGGCAGTTGATGATGCCCTTTACGCACTAGCAATGGGTCCTGATACTCGGGTAAGAAATTATGAATCTTGCGTTGTTGGAGATGTGCACTACAACACCCTTGAGCGCGATGAAGGCAGGAAGACACAAAATAGTGCCATCATGAGCACGGATGCATACGGCAAAGAGACAACTGAAATGTATGCTAACATAACAGACATTGTTCAGTTGCAATATATCTCCAGTTTCGAGGTTCATCAGTGTGTCGTTCTGTTGTGCTGTCGTTGGTATAACCTGTTTTCCAGGATTGCAAAACCCAAAGCTGATGATTATTTCAAATCCATCAATGTCAAGGCGGCGTACCAGACCGACGAGCCTTTTTTTGCAAATCAAGCAACACAGATATTTTTCTTGGAAGACACATTTACACGTAGCGATGACTGGAGAGTATTGCAAAGGTTTGAGCAGAGGAATTCGTTTAATGAAGTTGCACAATAAGACGATGCTTACACTACTCCTGATGTAGAAGATTCCACATATGTTCCTAATATCTTTGAGAACCATCATGTCAATGACATTGGCGAAAAATTGCTTGTCGGGCTGTGGACATAAGATTGTTGATCAATAAGAAGCCGACGTTCGAGGACATTGAGGATGAAGAAGACGATGACACTGGGGGGAATTATGATTCAGACTGATACACATAGCGAAAATGTTGACGCTGCTACTGCGGATGATGATTAGATTGCTTTTGTCGTATTTGCCTGTCAAAAGACGTTTTTTATCTACTATGTGAAATTGTGTTTGCTATGACAACTGAAACCTGATGAACTTGTTGTTTAGTATTTTGATGTGAGAACATCACTTATTATGTATGTTGATTTGTGTTTGGTGATTGTATGACGACTAAAGCATGATGACATTGTTGTTTATTTGTACTCATGTTTGGTTGTAAAACTTGTATTTGATGACATAGTTTGATGTTGGACTGCAATTTTCTCGACGTCTTCTAATGGGAACAAAGCTGACCCGACAGGGCCTCTGTAATTTATTTATTTATTAGCAAAAGGGCATCTGCTATTTATTTATTTATGAGCAAAAGGGTATAACCCCCGATTTCCGTTAATAGAAATCATTAGATGTTCACAACATTATGCCCAGCCTGCTAAACAGGTTTCATTCATTACTAGTTTCAGCGAAGTGCTCATGTCATAGCCACTGAATACATCACGAGTGCTACATACACTGCAAATAAAGATACAATCATCCTACAGAGCACATCAATTTTTCCCATTATCTTCACAAGCTCTTTCATCTCCTCATTGCTGTCAAGGTCATTCAGCGGTTGTTGCTTGGCCGTGATCAGAGGAACTGCATCTTTAACCTTCTGCTCTGCATCTTCCTCTTCCGCCGTTCCTTCAATTACTTGTCCAACATCCCAACCTGCTGGTATTGGGATTCCTCATCTAACCAAATAATCAGCGTAGTTGCATTCTCCCACATCAGCAACTTCCCAGAAATACATCCCTCTTTTGCACGAATCAAATTGGAAGATCATCAACCAAACTATTAAAAAAATAGCAATTGAAAGCAGTAGAACAACAATTGAAAACATATTATTACCCCATGATTCGGGCATTTGTAGAAGACTTGGCCAAGGTTGCGGATTGTGGTTGAGACGCGCGAATGACTCTACGTGATTTGCAGCTATGGCACCATACCAATGGCAGCGGGTTGCGATGAGCAACCGCCTGCGGTGCATGTGCCGGCGGGGGTGTGATGAGACCCACAGGCGATGGTACAGGTGGCGACTTGGCGCATATCTAGTTGTTTCCTGCTAAAGAGCAGGTGGACGAGCAGCCAACGGACATGGTTGCTGCGGCCAGAGCTTTTGATGCTAGGCAGAGTAAGTAGAGAAGAGGAGAAGCGAACATGGATATGTCAGTTTCATTACTTGTAGAGTAGCATAGCACCATATATAGTCATAGTCTATCTTTGGATTCGAACCAGCTACAGGAGCACGTCTCTCTTTTTTCTAAAACTCAGCAACATCTCTTTATTGGTACACTAGCTTGTTCTGTATGCCTTCTCCAAGTCTTTGATTTTCTTTCTTTTTTTGCGATGAAGGAAGGAGAACAAAATTGAGAGTTCCGCCCTGGTTCGCTTGCCATGGTGCCGCCCTTCGGTGTTGTCAACATGATCAACAACCAAGAGGAATAAGGAGATGGCTGTACATGGTGAGGATGACAGTACGGACCCACCAAGTTCATGGCAGTAGGCAAGCAAGTGCCTCCTTTATTACAAGAAAAAAAGGGTTCCTCCTGATGGTTTCCTGACATTTGGGTCGCACGCCACTGTCAACATAGTCAATAAGCAAGATAACTGCACAAGGAGTGGCAGACACCCGGGACCCAGCAGGGCACGTAGTAAAAAAATCGGGACGGAAAAGGGCATCTACTAGATTGTGTGGGAGCTGTGGCCCGTCTAGCCCAGGCTTTTATTTCATATGTTTACCACATGACTAGCCCTGTTTTTTTCTTTCTAAAAATGGCGAGCCCAGCTATTTTTGTTTTTTGCAGAATAGCCAACGTAGGCCTACTTGCTTTTCTATGCCCTGCTGGGCCGGAAATCTTTCAAGACGGGGAGGGATGCATTCGGGCTTGCCCAGAAAATGGGCTATAAGTGTTGGGTTTCGTAGTAATTTCAAAAAAAAAATTCCTACGCACACGCAAGATCATGGTGATGTATAGCAACGAGAGGGGAGAGTGTTGTCTACATACCCTTGTAGACCGTAAGCGGAAGCGTTAGCACAACGCAGTTGATGTAGTCGTACGTCTTCACGGCCCGACCGATCAAGCACCGAAACTACGGCACCTCCGAGTTCTAGCACACGTTCAGCTCGATGACGTCCCTCGAACTCCGATCCAGCCGAGTGTCGAGGGAGAGTTCCGTCAGCACGACGGCGTGGTGACGATCTTGATGTTCTACCGTCGCAGGGCTTCGCCTAAGCACCGCTACGATATTATCGAGGTGGACTATGGTGGAGGGGGGCACCGCACACGGCTAAGAGATCCAAGGGATCAATTGTTGTCTCTTTGGTGCTAGCCCTGCCCCTCTATTTATATGTTGAGCCCCGGGGTCGAAACTTGGAGCAAAAGCCTCCTCAAAGTCGGTTTTTCCCGAAAGGCAAGAGTCCCACTCGGACTCCAGGACCAAACGCCACAATCCTTGGCGTCTGGCCCAGACGCCATGGGCCTCGGCGTCTGGCCCAGGGCCAGACGCCAGGGTCTCCGGCGTTTGGCCCCCTGGCCTCCGCAAAACTCCTTTTTGCACCGATCTAAAGCATCATGGGCTTGACCCCTTGGCCTAACCATATCATCCAATATATGAATCTTTACGTCTCGACCATTTCGAGACTCCTCGTCATGTCCCCAATCTCATCCGGGACTCCGAACTCCTTCGGTACATCAAAACATGTAAACTCATAATATAACTGTCATCGTAACCTTAAACGTGCGGACCCTACGGGTTCGAGAACAATGTAGACATGACCGACACACGTCTCCGGTCAATAACCAATAGCGGGACCTGGATGCCCATATTGGCTCCTACATATTCTACGAAGATCTTTATCGGTCAGACCGCATAACAACATACGTTGTTCCCTTTGTCATCGGTATGTTACTTGCCCGAGATTCGATCGTCGGTATCCAATACCTAGTTCAATCTCGTTACTGGCAAGTCTCTTTACTCGTTCCGTAATACATCATCTCACAACTAACATATTAGTTGTAATGCTTGCAAGGCTTATGTGATGTGTATTACCGAGAGGGCCCAGAGATACCTCTCCGACAATCGGAGTGACAAATCCTAATCTCGAAATACGCCAACCCAACATCGACCATTGGAGACACCTGTAGTACTCCTTTATAATCACCCAGTTACGTTGTGACGTTTGGTAGTACCCAAAGTGTTCCTCCGGTAAACGGGAGTTGCATAATCTCATAGTCATAGGAACATGTATAAGTTATGAAGAAAGCAATAGCAACATACTAAACGATCGGGTGCTAAGCTAATGGAATGGGTCATGTCAATCAGATCATTCAACTAATGATGTGACCTCGTTAATCAAATAACAACTCATTGTTCATGGTTAGGAAACATAACCATGTTTGATTAACGAGCTAGTCAAGTAGAGGCATACTAGTGACACTTTGTTTGTCTATATATTCACACATGTATTATGTTTCCGGTAAATACAATTCTAGCATGAATAATAAACATTTATCATGAAATAAGGAAATAAATAATAACTTTATTATTGCCTCTAGGGCATATTTCCTTCAGTCTCCCACTTGCACTAGAGTCAATAATCTAGTTCACATCGCCATGTGATTTAACACCAATATTCATATTTGTATATGATTAACACCCATAGTTCACATCGTCATGTGACCAACACCCAAAGGGTTTACTAGAGTCAATAATCTAGTTCACATCGCTTATGTGATTAACACCCAAAGAGTACTAAGGTGTGATCATGTTTTGCTCGTGAGAGAAGCTTAGTCAACAGGTCTGTCACATTCAGATCCTCATGTATTTTGCAAATTTCTATGTCAACAATGCTCTGCATGGAGCTACTCTAGCTAATTGCTCCCACTTTCAATATGTATCTAGATCGAGACTTAGAGTCATCTAGATTAGTGTCAAACTTGCATCGGCGTAACCCTTTACGACGAACCTTTTTTCACTTCCATAATAAAGAAACATATCCTTATTCCACTAAGGACAATTTTGACCGCTGTCCAGTGATCTACTCCTAGATCACTATTGTACTCCCTTGCCAAATACAGAGCAAGGTATACAATAGGTCTGGTACAAATCATAGCATACTTTATAGAACCTATGACTGAGGCATAGGGAATGACTTTTCATTCTCTTTCTATTTTCTGCTGTGGTCGGGATTTGAGTCTTACTCAATTTCATACCTTTGCAACACAGGCAAGAACTCTTTCTTTAACTGTTCCATTTTGAACTATTTCAAAATCTTGCCAAGGTATGTACTCATTGAAAATCTTTATCAAGCGTCTTGATCTATCTCAATAGATCTTGATGCTCAATATATAAGTAGCTTTTTACTGAGGTCTTTTCTTTTTAAAGAACTCCTTTAAAACACTCCTTTATGCTTTGCAGAAAAATTCTACATCATTTCTGATCAACAATATGTCACTCACATATACTAATCAGAAAGGCTGTAGTGCTCCCACTCACTTTATTGTAAATACAGGCTTCATCGTAAGTCCATATAAAACTATATGCTTTGATCAACTTATCAAAGCGTATATTCCAACTCCGAGATGCTTGCACCAGTCCATAGATGGATCGCTGGAGCTTGCACATTTTGTTAGCACCTTTAGGATTGACAAAACCTTCTGGTTGCATCATATACAACTCTTCTTTAATAAATCCATTAAGGAATGCAGTTTTGACATCCATTTGCCAGATTTCATAAAATGTGGCAATTGCTAACATGATTCAGATAGACTTAAGCATCGATACGAGTGAGAAAACCTCATCGTATTCAACACCTTGAACTTGTTGAAAAACTTTTGCAACAAGTCGAGCTTGGTAGATAGTAACACTACTATCAGTGTCCGTCTTCCTCTTGAAGATCCATTTATTTAACATGGCTTTGTTGATCATCGAGCAAGTCAATCAAAGTCCATACTTTGTTGTCATACATGGATCATATCTCAGATTTTATGGCCTCAAGCCATCTCGCGGAATCTGGGCTCATCATCGCTTCCTCATAGTTCGTAGGTTCATCATGGTCTAGTAACATGACTTCCAGAACATGATTACTACACCACTCTGGTGCAGATCTTACTCTGGAAGACCTACGAGGTTCTGTAGTAACTTGATCTGAAGTTTTATGATCAATATCATTAGCTTCCTCACTAATTGGTGTATTTGTCACAGGAACTGATTTCTGTGATGAACTACTTTCCAATAAGGGAGCAGGTACAGTTACCTCATCAAGTTCTACTTTCCTCCCACTCACTTCTTTCGAGAGAAACTCCTTCTCTAGAAATGATCCATTCTTAGCAACGAATATCTTGCCTCCGGATCTGTGATAGAAGGTGTACCCAACAATTTCCTTTGGGTATTCTATGAAGATGCACTTCTCCGATTTGGGTTCGAGCTTATCAGGATGAAACTTTTTCACATAAGCATCGCAGCCCCAAACTTTAAGAAACGACAACTTGGGTTTCTTGCTAAACCATAGTTCATATAGTGTCGTCTCAACGGATTTAGATGGTGCCCTTTTAACATGAATGCAGCTGTCTCTAATGCATAACCCCAAAACGACAATGGTAAATCCATAAGAGACATCATAGATCGCACCATATCCAATAAAGCGCGGTTACGATGTTCGGACACACCATAACATTGTGGTGTTCCAGGTGGCGTGAGCTATGAAACTATTCCACATTGTTTTAATTGAAGACCAAACTCGTAACTCAAATATTCGTCTCCGTGATCAGATCGCAGAAACTTTATTTTTCTTGTTACGATGATTTTTCCACTTCACTCTGAAATTCTTTGAACCTTTCAATTATTTCAGACTTATGTTTCATCAAGTAGATATCCCCATATCTGCTCAAATCATCTTGTGAAGGTCAGAAAATAATGATACCTGCTGTAAGCCTTTCATCGGACCACATACATCGGTATGTATGATTTCCAACAAATCTGTTGCTTGCTTCATTGTTCCGGAGAACGGCGTTTTTAGTCATCTTGCCCATAAGGCATGGTTCGCAAGCATCAAGTGATTCATAATCAAGTGATTCCAAAATCCCATCAGCATGGAGTTTCTTCATGCGCTTTACACCAATATGACCTAAACGGCAGTGCCATAAATAAGTTGCACTATCATTATTAACTTTACATCTTTTGGTTTCAATATTATGAATATGTGTATCACTAAGATCGAGATCCAATGAACTATTTTCATTGGGTGTGTAACCATATAAAGTTTTATTCATGTAAACAGAACAACAATTTATTCTTTTACTTAAATGAATAACCGTATTACAATAAACATGATCAAATCATATTGATGCTCACCAAATAACACTTATTTAGTTTCAACACTAATCCCGTAATTATAGGGAGTGTGCGATGATGATCATATCAATCTTGGAACCACTTCCAACACACATCGTCACTTCACCCTTAACTAGTCTCTGTTTATTCTGCAACTCCCGTTTCGAGTTACTAATCTTAGCAACTGAACTAGTATCAAATACTTAGGGTTTGCTATAAACACTAGTAAAGTACACATCAATAACATGTATATCAAATATACTTATGTTCACTTTGCCATCCTTCTTATCCGCCAATCACTTGGGGTGATTCCGTTTCCGGTGACCAGTCCCTTTGCAGTAGAAGCACTTAGTCTCAGGCTTAGGACCAGACTTGGGCTTCTTCACTTGAGCAGCAACTTGCTTGCCGTTCTTCTTGAAGTTCCCCTTCTTCCCTTTGCCCTTTTCTTGAAACTAGTGGTCTTATCAACCATCAACACTTGATGTTTTTCTTGATTTCTACCTTCATTGATTTCATCATCACGAAGAGCTTGGGAGTTGTTTCCGTTATCCCTTGCATATTATAGTTCATCACGAAGTTTTACTAACTTGGTGATGGTGACTAGAGAATTCTGTCAATCACTATCTTATCTGGAAGATTAACTCCCACTTGATTCAAGCGATTGTAGTACCCAGACAATCTGAGCACATGCTCACTAGTTGAGCGATTCTCCTCCATCTTTTAGCTATAGAACTTGTTGGAGACTTCATATCTCACAACTCGGGTATTTGCTTGAAATATTAACTTCAACTCCTGGAACATCTCATATGGTCCATGACGTTCAAAACGTCTTTGAAGTCCCGATTCTAAGCCGTTAAGCATGGTGCACTTAAACTATCAAGTAGTCATCATATTGAGCTAGCTAAACGTTCATAACGTTTGCATCTGCTCCTGCAATAGGTCTGTCACCTAGCGGTGCATCAAGGACATAATTCTTCTGTGTAGCAATGAAGATAATCCTCAGATCACGGATCCAATCCGCATCATTGCTACTAACATCTTTCAACACAATTTTCTCTAGGAACATATCAAAATAAACACAGGGAAGCAACAACGCGAGCTATTGATCTATAATTTGCAAAATACTACCAGGACTAAGTTCATGATAAATTTAAGTTCAATTAATCATATTACTTAAGAACTCCCACTTAGACAGACATCCCTCTAATCCTCTAAGTGATCACGTGATCCAAATCAACTAAACCATGTCCAATCATCACGTGAGATGGAGTAGTTTCAATGGTGAACATCACTATGTTGATCATATCTACTATATGATTCACGCTCTACCTTTCGGTCTCCGTGTTCCGAGGCCATATCTGTATATGCTAGGCTCGTCAAGTATAACCTGAGTATTCTGCGTGCGCAACTATTTTGCACCCGTTGTATTTGAACGTAGAGCCTATCACACCCGATCATCACGTGGTGTCTCAGCACGAAGAACTTTCGCAACGGTGCATACTCAGGGAGAACACTTCTTGATAATTTAGTGAGAGATCATCTTATAATGCTACCGTCAATCAAAGCAAGATAAGATGCATAAAAAGATAAACATCACATGCAATCAATATAAGTGATATGATATGGCCATCATCATCTTGTGCTTGTGATCTCCATCTCCGAAGCACCGTCATGATCACCATCGTCACCGGCGCGACACCTTGATCTCCATCGTAGTATCGTTATCGTCTCGCCAATCTTATGCTTCCACGACTATCACTACCATTTAGTAATAAAGTAAAGCATTACATCGCGATTGCATTGCATACAATAAAGCGACAACCATATGGCTCCTGCCAGTTGCCGATAACTTGGTTACAAAACATGATCATCTCATACAATAAAATTCAGCATCATGCCTTGACCATATCACATCACAACATGCCCTGCAAAAACAAGTTAGACGTCCTCTACTTTGTTGTTGCATGTTTTACGTGGCTGCTACGGGCTTAAGTAAGAACCAATCTCACCTACCCATCAAAACCACAATGATAGTTTGTCAAATAGACTCCGTTTTAACCTTCGCAAGGACCGGGCGTAGCCATACTTGGTTCAACTAAAGTTGGAGAGGCAGTCGCCCGCAAGCCATCTCTGTGCAAAGCACGTCGAGGGAACCGGTCTCGCGTAAGCGTACGCGTAAGGTTGGTCCGGGTCGTCTCGTCCAACAATACCGCCGAACCAAAGTATGACATGCTGGTAGGCAGTATGACTTGTATCGTCCACAACTCACTTGTGTTCTACTCGTGCATATAACATCAACATAAATAACCTGGCTCGGATGCCACTGTTGGGTTTCGTAGTAATTTCAAAAAAAAATTTCCTACGCACACGCAAGATCATGGTGATGTATAGCAACGAGAGGGGAGAGTGTTGTCTACATACCCTTGTAGACCGTAAGCGGAAGCGTTAGCACAACGCGGTTGATGTAGTCGTACGTCTTCACGGCCCGACCGATCAAGCACCAAAACTACGGCACCTCCGAGTTCTAGCACACGTTCAGCTCGATGACGTCCCTCGAACTCCGATCCAGCCGAGTGTCGAGGGAGAGTTCTGTCAGCACGACGGCGTGGTGACGATCTTGATGTTCTACCGTTGCAGGGCTTCGCCTAAGCACCGCTACGATATTATCGAGGTGGACTATGGTGGAGGGGGGCACCGCACACGGCTAAGAGATCCAAGGGATCAATTGTTGTCTCTTTGGTGCTAGCCCTGCCCCTCTATTTATATGTTGAGCCCCGGGGTCGAAACTTGGAGCAAAAGCCTCCTCAAAGTCGGTTTTTCCCGAAAGGCAAGAGTCCCACTCGGACTCCAGGACCAAACGCCACAATCCTTGGCGTCTGGCCCAGACGCCATGGGCCTCGGCGTCTGGCCCAGGGCCAGATGCCAGGGTCTCCGGCGTTTGGCCCCCTGGCCTCCGCAAAACTCCTTTTTGCACCGATCTAAAGCCTCATGGGCTTGACCCCTTGGCCTAACCATATCATCCAATATATGAATCTTTACGTCTCGACCATTTCGAGACTCCTCGTCATGTCCCCAATCTCATCCGGGACTCCGAACTCCTTCGGTACATCAAAACATGTAAACTCATAATATAACTGTCATCGTAACCTTAAGCGTGCGGACCCTACGGGTTCGAGAACAATGTAGACATGACCGAGACATGTCTCCGGTCAATAACCAATAGCGGGACCTGGATGCCCATATTGGCTCCTACATATTCTACGAAGATCTTTATCGGTCAGACCACATAACAACATACGTTGTTCCCTTTGTCATCGGTATGTTACTTGCCCGAGATTCGATCGTCGGTATCCAATACCTAGTTCAATCTCGTTACTGGCAAGTCTCTTTACTCGTTCCGTAATACATCATCTCACAACTAACATATTAGTTTTAATGCTTGCAAGGCTTATGTGATGTGTATTACCGAGAGGGCCCAGAGATACCTCTCCGACAATCGGAGTGACAAATCCTAATCTCGAAATACGCCAACCCAACATCGACCATTGGAGACACCTGTAGTACTCCTTTATAATCACCCAGTTACGTTGTGACGTTTGGTAGTACCCAAAGTGTTCCTCCGGTAAACGGGAGTTGCATAATCTCATAGTCATAGGAACATGTATAAGTTATGAAGAAAGCAATAGCAACATACTAAACGATCGGGTGCTAAGCTAATGGAATGGGTCATGTCAATCAGATCATTCAACTAATGATGTGACCTCGTTAATCAAATAACAACTCATTGTTCATGGTTAGGAAACATAACCATGTTTGATTAACGAGCTAGTCAAGTAGAGGCATACTAGTGACACTTTGTTTGTCTATATATTCACACATGTATTATGTTTCCGGTAAATACAATTCTAGCATGAATAATAAACATTTATCATGAAATAAGGAAATAAATAATAACTTTATTATTTCCTCTAGGGCATATTTCCTTCAATAAGTAATAATAAATGTGCTGTAAAATGAAAAAATACAACAAATGGGCAATTAGTTCCAAAATACTTTTTCCTTTCGGATTTTGATATTTTAAATTTCATTGTTTTTGTGTGGGTAAATTTTCATTGGATTTAGATTAAGGTAGGTTTAGTTTTTAAATTAATTTGAATCTGGCTAGAAATTTCGGGTTGTATGCTATTTGGGACAGATTTGGAGGCTGACTTGCGGGTCTACTAGGTTGACGTGTACGAAAGGCTTTGTCAAGTTAGTCCACAAACGATTCTAGCAGCAATGACCGTGGGATGTTAATCCAACGGCTGTGCTGCTTCTTCAGTATCTGATCTTCTTGCTCCAGCCACCCAAACTAGCACCGGTGGGAGTGCCTGCTCCCGCCTCCCGTGGTCGGCTGTGCTACTGCACAGGCCGCATCGCCTCACCCTACTCCACCGCTGGCCAGGCCATTCCTCTACTCACCCACACCTCCTGTTATTTTCCGGCGATGACAGCCAAACCAGTAAACCCTCGTACTCCCAACCGCGTGGGAAACCACTGCCGAGTCTTCCTCGGCTCCAGGTCGTTCCCTTCCTTGGCCTCACTGTCGTCCACCGCCCTGGTGCTCTAGGCGTGGCATGGTCAACGTGGTCAACGAACGACATCCATTAGAAGAGGACTGTAAGTGGAGAGGCTGAGAGCTGGGTCCACGACGCACTCAAGGAAGTGCCTCCTTATCACCTGCAAAATAATTATTCCTCCACCTGACAGCTGGGACCCATCGGAAGGGCCTCTGTATTTCACGAAAAAATGTTCCTCTTGCTGACAGCTCGGACCCACCAGCTATATCTTCGCACGCAAGGAAGTGCCTCCTTATTACGCACAAAAAATGAATACTCCCCCTGCTAGCTGGGACCCACCATAGTGGGAGGCTGACTTGTGGGCCTACTAAATTGATGCGGACGGAGGCCTTTGTCAACTTAGTCAATATGAACGATTCTAGCTCCAGTGACCGTATGATTCCATCCAACGGCCGTAGTGCTTCTTCAACCTCTGGTCTTCTTGCTCCAGCCGCCCAAACCAGCGCCAGTCGTGCCGCCTGCTCCTGCCTCCCGTGGTCGGCTCTGCTGCGCAACCCTCACCGCCCCACTCTACTCCAACCTCTAGCCAGGCCATCCCTCTACTCACCCACAACCCATGTTATTCTGCGGCGACGGCAGCCTCACACCGCAGTCGAACCAGTCAACCCTCGCACTCATCTCCGCGTGGGCATCCACTATTGCATCTTCCCCGGCTCCGTGTCGTCCCCGGCTCCGCGTCGTCCCCTTCCTAGGCCTTGCTATTGTCTACCGCCTTGGTGCTCTCAGCGCAGCATGGTCAATGTGGTCAAGGAATGACTTTCATCGAAAAAGTACTGTACGTGGAGAGGCTGACAGTTGGGTCCACGGCCGCAGCAAGTAAGTGCCTCCCTATTACATGCAAAATAATGATTCCTCCACCTGACAGCAGGATACCACCGTATGGGCCACCGTATTTCATGAAAAAAATGTTTCCCCCTGACTGCTAGGACCCACCAGCTACATCTTCGCACGCAAGGAAGTGCATCCATGTTATGGGCAAAAAATGATTCTTCACCTGACAGCTGAGACCCACCACCAATAACTTCGCACGCAAGGAAGTGCCTTCTTATCCTCCATGACAGTCGGGACCCACCTGGTCGAAGCGTATGTAGTGTTTCATTCTAGTCGCGAATGTGTACGTACATACTGGTCGATCGCTCTGTCTGCAGGCTGCAGCGATGAACCGTGGCCGAGTAAGGAAGGGCATGTGTCCTAGTAGAGGCGCAGACATAGCCTGTCACGCAGTCTCGTCAATATCATGTACATGTACGTATAGCCAGGGTGCAAGAAACTAAATACGGTCACGTACGTACATACGTGTGGGGTCTCGAACGCCTACTCACGCATACGTACGGCCAGAGCTCATGTATATGGAGAGGCAGCGAAGAGCAGCGACGACGTCCTATTCATCGGCAGCCAACCGGCTGGGTCGGAATGAAAACTACATCGTCGTGTTCATCGGGAGGCAACAAAATGTGTCGTGTTCATCGGGAGCCAACCAGCTTGCATGGAGCAGCCAAAACGAGGCCTAGCATACCGCAGAACGGAGGAAACGGCCTTCTGTTCGACCGCCTACGGTCGAAACGAGGTCCTGTTCACCAGGAGGGGTCTGGCATACCGCAAAATGGAGGAAACAGACTTCTCTTCGACCTCCTACGGTCGAAACGGGGTCTTGTTGATCAGGAGGGGTGTGGCGTACCGCAAAACAGGGGAAACTTCTCTTCGACCTCCTATGGTCGAAATGGGGGTTCTATTCATCGGGAGGGTTATGGCCTACCACAAAACGGGAGTCCACAGGCTACTGTTCATCCACCATTTACTGCCTCGCTCCAGCCTCCACGGGCTACTATTCATCCACCTCCGACCTTCTCTAGCCTACACCTGCGACTATTCATCCATGGCGTCTCCCTCCTGCCTCCACCAACTACTGTTCATCCACGAGCTCCTGTTCATCCAACCTCCACCGGCTACTGTTCAACCACCCCTCCATGGGCTACTGTTCATCCAGCCCTCCACTGGCTACTGTTCAACCAGCCCTCCCCAGGATTCATCCACCCCCAACTGGCTCGATCGGGGTCATGTTCATCCAGCGGCAACGACCTCTACCCGCGTCCTGTTCATCCCATCCCCACCAAGAACTATTCATCCAACCCCCAACAACGCTCACTGTTCATCAAGAGGCAACAAGTTCGATCGGCTTCAGTTAGCAGCAGTAGCAAAGGAATCGCTCGATCGGGTTGAGTTAACAGCCAGGGATCGATCGATCGCTCGGGTTCAGTAACGCGTAGCCAGCGCAATCGCTCAGGTTCAGTAGGCGAACGCCTCGCTCAGGTTCAGTTAGAGCCCAATGCCTCGCACCCACACGCGTACGTGTATGAGAGAAACACGCAACCCCTCCGTGCATCGCTCGGCCCCGACCACCCATCATAACCGGGAACTCCCCGATATTTTCCTCGCCCTTGCTTCTAGCATGGTTTTTTCTGTCATGGACGGCCCAAAGAATGTCATGCAGCTGCGTCTCCAGCCCGCCCAGGATGAAAAGCCCATTTTCTGTCATGATTTTTTGTCATAGAAGTAGGAGCCCACCACATCTATGATGATACCGGGTTTTGTCACGTCACAGAACTGTCATAAGCATGACAGAAAAAATTTGTTCGGCCCAAAATGTCACGGATGTGTCTTTTTTTGTAGGGAAGGCCTCTCAAGGCGAATATCCCGTGGACCAAGCCGTGGTCGCTGGATGCTGCTCCGCCCAAAACCTAAGTCTAACCGCCCCACAGGGCGCAACTGCCATATCTAGAGTTCCCTCCTCTCATGACCCAGGTGGAGGTTATCTCCTTTTTTTGTGCGAGTCGCTTGCACGTTAAAGGGGGGTTTCCTGAGCATCGCGCCTCAGGAGACTTCACTAGCCTCTGGTGCTCCTCACCTCCTAGCCTTGTCTAGGCATCGCGACCTGACATACCAGCGATGGTTGAGGCCCGCATGAGGGTTGGGTCCTGACGACGTAGAGCACCTTGGTAAGCAAGGAAAAGGGGGGAAAACCTCACGAGGAGATCTTAGGGGGGGCATATGATTCGAACTACAAAATCATTTACTAGAGACGCAAAAACTATTGTTTTTCACACACCCCCACGGGGCCTACATTGATTCAGTGCAGATAAGAGGAAGAAATAAAAAGAGAAATTCCCGACGGGCGCAACTGCTCCCCAAGTCTCCGGCTCGGATGCCAGTGGTGCCCTAGTTGGAGTCTTCG
>NC_041393.1:142275032-142285537 GCF_002162155.2 Triticum dicoccoides | reverse complement strand
GCTTTCATCGGAGGGGGACGCGTCATCTTCGTCATTGTCCTCGCCAGAGGTGTCGCTGTCCTCACTCTCCATGCAGCACTTCAAGCGATCGCCGGTGACCCCAAAGATCTTCACGAAGAGCGTGGTGGCCCCGTCGTACTCGAACTAGAGAACGTGCCCCCGCTTCAGGCCGCGGGCAAGAGAAAATGACTTCCACCCCCACTTCAAGAACATGAAGCCTGTGGGGGTGAATTCCGTCGCCACCCAGGAGGGGTGTTGCAGTAGTCGTCCGCCTGCACCCACAGGACTAGCAGCGCGCGATCCGACATCTCCACCGTGAAAGAGTCGGGGAGCTGGAGCCAGGTGCAGGGCCAGCAGTGCAAGTCCATGATGAACTCGTGGGCTGCCTCGGCTGAATGGTGCCCCTCCCAGGGAGGCAGGACAGGCGCGCCAACCTGGCCACCTCGAACGCGGGCGCCTTGCCCTCCGCGCCCGCACCCACGGGCGTCGACCCTTACATAGCTGCTTGGGTCGACATCGACGATCGCAGGCACCCCCCCCCCTCAGGGCGGCACCCTGGGTGTTGCGGCAGCATTGCGAGCATGACCTCTCCCCCTCACCATCATCGCAAAGGTCGGCTCGGATCGTGGAGTATGAGGAAGGGGTCGGAGTAAGAAGACAAGTCGGGGGGTCCTTCCCCTCGCCTTTATAGCACCCGAAGAAGGAGCGGTCTGCGCCTCTTCGTCTTCAGAGGTGCGCAAGGAAGGCAATGATGGCCTCGTGCCACGTGTGGGCAGGCTTTATGTCAGCCAGGGCGGTTACCGAGGCGTCGTGGGAGAAGTGGGGGCGCCCCATGTTCCATCGTGCACCACGCATTGAGCCTGGCCTGCAGGCAGTTGGCCCACGCCATTTCGTCCCCTAGCAGGCAGAGATGTGAGTGCCACGGGCCCGGCCGGGGCTACCGTCGGACCCGTGGGATCGGGGGTACCCAGGCTCGTATGCCTTTGGCCCAGGATGCGGCGTGTGTCGAGGACCCAGCAGATGGCCCACCAGCAAGCTTCACGTGCTAGACCCCTTGCGAGGCCCACATCAGTAAGCGTCCTGAGATGATCAAATGATGCCACCAGAAGCCTCACGAGGTTCTCTCACGATGCGGCCTCCCGAGGCACCTCCCGGAGGCGAGAAGATTAGAAGCACTTCAACGTAGCCGTGTGGCCCCACGCAACTACGTGGTGATGCGTGCGACGATGAACGATGACAGAGCCTGCGCCAGCAGGCGTGGATGAGGAGGATTACCACTTTCGTGCTAAGGGAGCAAGGCACGGTCTATTTCCCAAAGCGACCCCCAAAGGTTGCCCCAGCGATGCAAGAAGACCAAGACGTTGGGTGCATAGGGTAGAGGTCATCACAGAGCCCACCGTCGCATCATGGACGGCGACTTTGCAATGAAGACCACCTTTAGTCAGGATAGACTACGCTCCTGTTGCCCTTCAAATTGCCATTGTGTGGCAACCCTTCCCGCCGGTGTTTTCGGGGGGAAGAGGACCAAGGCATTATGAAATGGGGTAGGATGTCGCTATTGTAAGGAGAGAAAACCAAAGCCCCGGCACTTGTACCTTTTCCCTAGCGCGAGCAATCCCAACCAAGCAGGAGTAGGTTTTTACACCACAAGGTGTCCCGAACCTGGGTAACCACTCTGTCTCTAGTTCATCCTTGCTAGATCGTGTAGGTCGCGAGCGTCGTTGTGCTTAGCTGTCGGTTAGGACAAAGCGGGCAAAGGAGCTCACCCCAGTGTTTTAACCTTTGGATCTCAAAAGCCCTGATTCTAATAGACACTTTGTTTGGAACTACATCAACTGACTGCTCCACCATTCAGAATAAATATGCTCTGATTTGAGACTTCGAGTCATCCAGATCAGTGTTAAAGCTAGCATCGATGTTTTACCCTTTATGGTTGGCTCTTTCTCACCTCCATAGACAAGAAACATGTCCTTAGTCCTTTTTAAATACTTAAGGATATTCTTGACCGTTGTCCAATGATCCACTCCTGGATCACTTTGGTACCTTCCTGCTAGACTTATGGCAAGGCACACATCAGGTCTGGTGCACAGCATGGCATACATTATAGAGCCTATGGCTGAAGCATAGGGGATGACTTTCATCCTTTCTCTTTCTTCCACCATGGTCGGGCTTTGAGTCTTACTCAACTTCACACCTTGCAACATAGGTAAGAACCCCTTCTTAGACTGGTCCATTTTGAACTTCTTCAAAATCTTGTCAAGGTAAGGAATGCTGCTTTGACGTCCATCAGCCAGATTTCATAGTCGTAATTTGCGGTAATTGCTAACATAATTCTAACAGACATCAGCATCGCTACGGGTGAGAGAGTCTCATCGTAGTCAACTCCTTGAATTTTTCAAAAACCTTTTGCGACAAGTCGAGCTTTATAGACGGTGACAACCTTTGTCTTCTTCTTAAAGATTCATTTGTTCTCGATGGCCTTCCGGTCATCGGGTAAGTCCTGATTGTGGCTTGAACTACGTCGGTATTTCCCCAAATAGGAAGGGATGATGCAGCACAGCAACGGTAGGTAGTTCCCTCAGTGATGAGACCAAGGTAATCGAACCAGTAGGAGAACCACGCAACACTATGTAAACGGTACCTGCACACAAAGAACAAATACTTGCAACCCGATGTGTTAAAGGGGCTATCAATCCCTTTCGGGTAATGATGCCAGAAATTGTCAAGTTGACAAGATAAAGTTGTAGTAGATTGATAGATGCAAATAAAAGCAAATAAAACTCAGTGAGGTATTTTTGGGTTTTTGATAGTATAGATCTAAAAATAAAAGTTGCAAATAAATAAAAAGGCAAATAGCAAAATAGATCTGAAAGTATATGATGAGAAAATAGACCCGGGGGCCATAATTTCACTAGTGGCTTCTCTCGAGAAAAATAGCATACGATGGGCAAAAAAATTACTGTTGGGCAATTGATAGAACTTCAAATAATTATGACGATATCTAGGCAATGATCATTATATAGGCATCACGTCCAAGATTAGTAGACCGACTCCTGTCTGCATCCACTACTATTACTCCACACATCTACTGCTATCCAGCATGCATCTAGTGTATTAAGTTCATGGAAAACAGAGTAATGCAATAAGAACGATGACATGATGTAGACAAGATCTGTTCATGTAGGAATAGACCCCATCTTGTTATCCTTAATAGAAACGATACATACATGTCATATCCCCTTCTGTCACTGGGATTGAGCACCGTAAGATCGAACCCATCACAAAGCATCTCTTCCCATGGCAAAAAAATTTGATCTAGTCAGCCTAACTAAACCAAAGATTCAAACAAGAAATACGAGGCTATAAGTAATCATGCATATAAGATATCAAAAGACTCAAATAACTTTCATGGATAAAAACATAGATCTGATCATAAACTCAAAGTTCATCGGATCCCAACAAATACACGGCAAAAGGAGTTACATCAAATAGATCTCGAAGAAACCATTGTATTGGGAATCAAAAGAGAGAGAGGAAGCCATCTAGCTACTAACTACGGACCCGTAGGTCTACAATGAACTACTCACGCATCATCGGAGAGGTAGCAACGAGGATGATGAACCCCTCCGTGATGGTGTCTTGATTGGATATTTGTTTTCTGGAACTTGCGGCAGCTGGAATTGTCTTTCGTCGCCTCCCCTAGGGTCTCTGGAATATTTGGGTATTTATAGAGCAAAGAGGCGGTGCGAGAGGCGGCCGAGGTGGGCACAACCCACCAGGGCACGCATGGGCCCCCAGGCGCGCCCAGGTGGGTTGTGCTCCCCTCGGAGCCCTCTTCTGCTACTTCTTTGGCCCAACAGGTGTCTTCTGGTCCAGAAAAAATCACCAAAAAATTTCGCTGCGTTTGGACTCCGTTTGGTTTTGATTTCCTGCGAAGTAAAAAACAAGCAAAAAAACAGCAACTGGCACTGGGCACTATGTGAATAGGTTAGTCCCAAAAATCATATATAGTTGCTATAAAATGATTGTAAAACATCCAAGAATGATAACATAACAGCATGGAACAATCAAAAATTATAGATACGTTGGAGACGTATCAGCACCCCCAAGCTTAATTCCTTCTCGTCCTCGAGTAGGTAAATGATAAAAACATAATTTTTGATGTAGAATGCTGCCAAACATGTTCATCACATATTCTTTTATTTATAGCATGGACATTTGAACTTTTCTATGATTCAAAGCAATAGTCTAGTTTTGACATGACGATTTCAATATGATGTCTACTACACAACCTTCTTCTTGTAGACGTTGTTGGGCCTCCAAGTGCAGAGGTTTGTAGGATAGTAGCAAATTTCCCTCAAATGGATGACTTAAGGTTTATCAATCCGTGGGAGGTGTAGGATGAAGATGGTCTCTCTCAAACAACCATGCAACCGAATAACAAAGAGTCTCTTGTGTCCCCAACACACCCAATACAATGGAAAATTGTATAGGTGCACTAGTTCAGCGAAGAGATGGTGATACAAGTGCGATATGGATGGTAGATATGAGTATTTGTAATCTGAAAAATATAAAAAACAGCAAGGTAACAAGTGGTAAAAGTGAGCGTAAACGGTATTGCAATGCTAGGAAACAAGGCCTAGGGTTCATACTTTCACTAGTGCAAGTTCTCTCAACAATAATAACATAACTGGATCATATAACTATCCTCAACATGCAACAAAGAGTCACTCCAAAGTCACTAATAGTGGAGAACAAACGAAGAGATTATTGTAGGGTACGAAACCACCTCAAAGTTATCCTTTCTGTTCGATCTGTCATAGAGTTTGTACTAGAATAACACCTTAAGACACAAATCAACCAAAACCCTAATGTCACCTAGATACTTCAATGTCACCTCAAGTATCCATGGGTATGATTATACGATATGCATCACACAATCCCAAATTCATCTATTCAACCAACACAAAGTAATTCAAAGAGTGCCCCAAAGTTTCTACCGGAGAGTTAAGACGAAAACGTGTGCCAACCCCTATGCATAAGTTCACAAGGTCACTGAACCCGCAAGTTGATCACCAAAACATACATCAAGTAGATCACGTGAATATCCCATTGTCACCACAGATAAGCACATGCAAGACATACATCAAGTGTTATCAAATCCTTAAATACTCAATCAGATAAGATAACTTCAAAGGGAAAACTCAATCCATTACAAGAGAGCAGAGGGGGAGAAACATCATAAGATCCAACTATAGTAGCAAAGCTCGCGGTACATCAAGATCGTGCAAAATCAAGAACACAAAAGAGAGAGAGAGAGAGATCAAACACATAGCTACTGGTACATACCCTCAGCGCCGAGGGTGAACTCCTCCCTCCTCGTCATGGAGAGCGCCGGGATGATGAAGATGGCCACCGGTGATGGATTCCCCCTCCGGCAGGGTGCCGGAACGGGCTCCCGAGAGGTTTCTGGTGGCTACAGAGGCTTGCAGTGGTGGAACTCCCGATCTATGGTGCTCTCGGATGTTTTCAGGGTATATGAGTATATATAGGCGAAAAAAGTCGGTCAGGGGAGCCACGATGGGCCCATGAGGGTGGGGGCGCGCCCTGGACCCTCGTGGCCACCTCGTTGCTTCCCTGACATCGACTCCAAGTTTCCTGGATTGCGTTTGTTCCAAAAATAACTCTCCCGAAGGTTTCATTCCGTTTGGACTCCGTTTGATATTCCTTTTCTGTGAAACACTGAAATAGGCAAAAAAACAGCAATTTGGACCGGGCCTTCGGTTAATAGGTTAGTTCCAAAAATAATATAAAAGTATATAATAAAGCCCATTAAACATCCAAAACG
The DNA here is from genome assembly GCF_002162155.2 of Triticum dicoccoides. NCBI lineage: Eukaryota > Viridiplantae > Streptophyta > Magnoliopsida > Poales > Poaceae > Triticum > Triticum dicoccoides. The sequence continues at coordinate 142,279,689 of NC_041393.1, read as the reverse complement.
GATAATATAATAGCATGGAACAATCAAAAACTATAGATACGTTGGAGACGTATCACAATACTCAAGCATATCAACAAGCAACCATGTCTTTTCAAAATATTAATACTAAAGCAAGTTATCCCTAGCCCATTATGCTCAACCATTGATCCATTCATGAAACACACTCGCATATTAGCTACACCCAATGCTCAATTACGATCATAGTGCCCCTTACTTCGTGCTTTGTAAGAGAAGATGGAGACTCAAAATAAAAATAAAAATTCATAAAGTAAATGGAAAGACCTTTCGCAGAGGGAAGTAGGGATTTGTAGAGGTGTCGGAGCTCAAAGCTAAAAACATAGAGATAAAACATTTTGGGTGGCATGATTTTCCTGTCAATGAAAACAATCGAGTAGTTCCCAATACTTTCCATGCTAGAGATATCATAGGCGGTTCCCAAACAGAAAATAAAGTTTATTCCTTTTTCCACCATACTTTCACATTCTGCAGCTAACCGAATCCACGGGTGTCGTCCATACCAACACTTTCCAAGGAATTTATTATTTGATAACATAAAGTAAATTCATTTTTCATTTCGGGACTGGGCATCCCTAATGCCTTTGCCGTACTCTCATGAAATGACAAGTGAATAAACACTCATCTTGAGAATTACGCATCTAGCATGAAAAAATATCAGCCACCCCCTACCGTTTCATGAGCGGTACGAGCACACAAAAAGGAAATTTATTTTGAAATTAGAGATGGGACATATAAATTTTCTTAGAACGGCATGGAAATACCGCATATAGGTAGGTATAGTGGACTCATATGGCCAAACTAGGTTTAAGGATTTTGGATGCACAAGTAGTGATCATAATTAGAGAAATGAAGGCTAGCAAAAGATTGAGAAGCATCCAACCAAGAAACCAAAAATCTCATAAGAGGGCATTAAGCATAATTATCACCGAATAATGCACCACAAGTAGGATGTAATTTCATTGCCTAACTATTGACTTCCGTGCTTCCATGGGGAATCACAAACCTTAACACCAATATTCTTACTAAAACATAATTACTCATTAACATTACTCACATATCACTATCAACATATCGCAAGACTATTACAAAGAATCAAGTTTATTTTGTCCAATGATCTTCATGAAAGTTTTTATTATATCCCCCTTGAATATCTATCACTTTGGGACTAATTTCATATGTTGCTATTGATAGCTCAAACATATCTAAGTGAAGAACATGAGCCTAAAATTTTCTTCTCTCAAAATAATTTAAGTGAAGCAAGAGAGAATTTCTTAAAAAGTTTACTATCTCTCAAATAAATCTAAGTGAAGCATGAGAGTATTTCATCAAAAAGAATAAAGCACACCGTGCTCAAAAGGATATAAGTGAAGCAATAGAGCAATTCCATAGCTCATAAGGATTTAAGTGAAGCATAGAGAGCAATTCTAACAAGGCATATCATAATTTTGTCTCCCTCAAATATGTGTGTCCAGCAAGGATAGAAGACACAAAATAAAAAATAAAAACAAGCAAAGACTCATATAATACAAGACGCTCCAAGCAAAACTCATGATATGTGATGAATAAATATATAGTTCCATGTAAAATACCAATGGTCATTAAAAGAAAGGCGGGATGCCACTCGGGCATCCCCAAGCTTAGTTGCTTGCTTATCTTTTAGATAATAGCTTGGTATGCCATGGGTCATCCCCAAGCTTAGGCTCTTCTTACTCCTTATTCCTTCATCCATCGTGATCTCACCCAAAACTTGAAAACCTCAATCACACAAAATTCAACAAAACCTTCATGAGATCCATTAGTATAACAAAGCAAATCACAACTCTAAGTACTGTTGCAAACCCATTCATATTTTATTTTTGCATTATATCTACTGTATTCCAACTTTACTATAGCTTATACCCTCCAATACAAACCATAGATTCATCAAAATAAGCACACAATGCAAAGAAAACTGAATCTGTCAAAAACAGAATAGTCTGTAGTAATCAGGGAACTTCGTGTACTTTTTTAACTCTAAAAACTCTAAAAAATTAGGGCAATATGGGAAATTTGTATATCAATATTGTGTAAAACATTCATAGGAAAAGCATGTTTCTGTGATTTATGAAAATTATTTTACTGGGCACAAAAATTTCTGATTTTCAACAAGATCAAATCAACTATCACCCAACATGATCCTAAAGGCTTTGCTTGACACAAAAACTAATTAAAAAACAAAAAAGCACAATCATAACAAAGGCATAATTTTGCAAACACTCAAGAACAGAAAGAAAAAATTATTCATTGGGTTGCCTCCCAACAAGTGTTATTGTTTTATGCCCCTAGCTAGGCATAAAGCATAAATCTAAGTGTTGTCATCTTTACTTTTATATTCATAAGATGCCCTCATGATTGATTCATATGGTAGCTTAATTCTAGTTCTAGGGAAGTGTTCCATACCCTTCCTTAGTGGAAATTGAAATTTAATATTGCCTTCTTTCATATCAATCATGGCACCAATAGTACGTAAAAATGGTCTACCAAGTATAATTGGACAAGACGGATTGTAATCAATACAAGAACAATAAAATCTATGGGCACATAATTCCTATTTGCAAGAATAAGAACATCATTAGTTCTTCCCATAGGATTTTTAATAGTAGAATCTGCTAAGTGCAAATTTAGAGAACATTCTTCAATATCGGTAAGACCAAGCACATCACATAAAGATTTCGAAATTGTAGAAACACTAGCACCCAAGTCACACAAAGCAAAACACTCATAATTTTTAATCTTGAGTTTGATAGTAGTTTCCCATTCATCATGTAATTTTCTAGGAATTGAAATTTCTAATTCCAACTTTTCTTCCAAGGCTTTCATCATATCATCAACAATATATTTAGTAAAAGCTTTATTTTGTTCATAAGCATGAGGTGAATTAATCATGGATTGCAACAAGGAAATACAATCAATTGAAGAGCAACTATCATAATTAAAGTCCTTGTAATCCAAGAGAGTGGGTACATCACTAGTTAAAGTTTCTCAACCAGATTTTCACCCTCCAAATTATCAAGACGCCTTCTAGCTAAAGTTGACTCTTCTTTAGTCCCTTTATCATCAATCTTAATTTTACTAAACAAGGAATCAATAGAAGAAACACCAATCATTTTAATATCTTCGTCATTTTTCTCTTCTAACGAGATTGGCTTAATGGCCATTTGATTACTAGGGTAACTTGTGCATCGGATATTTTGCCTAGCAAACTTTCAGCAAAAGCATACTTAGATTGGAGATTGCAAACTTCTCTACTAATAACATCAAGTTGTTTAGTTATAGCTTCCAACACAACAGAGTGTTCCTTAAGTTCTTTGGTAAAATATTTATTATGCTCAAACTGTGTAGTCATATATTCCTTAGTACTTTTCTCAATTTCAAGCAAAATATTGGGATAAGGAACATCATAATATTTTATTTGAGGCATCATTACTATGCAAACAAGAGTGCACACAAAAACAGATCTGACGAGAAAACAGCGAACGAAAAAGAGGGCGAGTAAAATGGAAAATTTTTGTGAAGTGGGGGAGAGGAAAATGAGAAGCAAATGGCAAATAGTGTAAATTGCAATGACATGAGATTTGTGATTAGGAACTTGGTACATATTGATGATGTCTCCCCGGTAACACTGTCAGAAATTCCTTTTGATTGCGGCTTGAACTACGTCGGTATTTCCCCAAAGAGGAAGGGATGATGCAGCACAACAATGGTAGGTATTTCCCTCAGTGATGAGACCAAGCACTACAAAAAAAGACACATCCGTGACATTTTGGGCCGAACGAAAAAAAATTCTGTCATACATATGACACTTCTATGACGATAATTGTGATAAAACCCGGAATCATCATAGATGTGGTGGGCTCCTACTTCTATGACAAAAAATCATGACAGAAAATGGGCTTTTCATCCTGGGCGGGCTGGAGACGCAGCTGCATGACATTCTTTGGGCCGTCCATGATGGAAAAAACCATGGTAGAAGCGAGGGCGAGGAAAATTTCGGGGAGTTCCTGGTTACGGTGGGAGGTCGGGGGCCGAGCGATGCACGTTTCTCTCGTACACGGACGCGCGTGTGTGCAAGGCGTTGGCTCTAACTGAACCCGAGCGAGGCGTTGGGCTCTAACTGAATCCGAGCGATTGCACTGCAGGCTACGCGTTACTGAACCCGAGCGATCGATCGATGGCTGTTAACTGAACCCGATCGAGCGATTCCTTCGCTACTGCTGCTAACTGAAGCCGATCGATGCTGCCTCTAGGATGAACCATGAGCGTTGCGGGGGGGAGGGTTGGATGAACAGTGAGCGGTGGCGTTGCCTCTGGATGAACAGGACCCCGTGGTGTGGAGGACTGGATGAACAGTAGACGGTGGAGGGGTGCCCGTGGAGGGGTGGTTGAACAGGACCCCGTGCTGTGGAGGGATGGATGAACAGTAGACGATGGAGGGCTGGATGAACAGTAGACGGTGGAGGGGTGGTTGAACAGTAGCCGGTGGAGTAGCGCGCGGTGGAGGCTGGATGAACAGGAGCCCGTGGAGGTTGGATGAACAGGAGCCCGTGGAGGCTGGAGGAGGTCGACGGTAGCCCGTGGAGGCTGGAGGAGGTCAACGGTG
>NC_041393.1:142230646-142274733 GCF_002162155.2 Triticum dicoccoides | reverse complement strand
CGTAGGAGGTCTATTTCCTCCGTTTTGCGATACGCCACAGCCCTCCCGATCAACAGGACCCCCGTTTCGACCTTAGGAGGTCTATTTCCTCTGTTTTGCGGTACACCACACCCCTCCCGATCAACAGGACCCCCGTTTCGATCATTGGAGGTCCATTTCCTCCGTTTTGTCGTACGCCAGACCCCTCCCGATGAACAGGATCCTGTTTCGAATGTGGCCGGTGGAACACAAGGGCATTTCCTCCGTTCTACGGTACACCAGGCCTCGTTTCCATCGCATGTTCCGTCCAAGCCCTCCCGATGAACACGACCACACATTCCGTTGCCTCCCGATGAACACGACGCATTCCATTGCCTCCTCATGAACACGACGATGACGATGTTTCTCTGTTCCAACCCAGCCAATGTACATGAGCCCTGGCCATACGTATATATGCGCGAGTAGGCGTTCGAGACCCCGCCCGTATGTACACATACGTGGCCGTATTTTCTTTCTTCCACCCTGGCCATTGTACGTACGTGTAAATGCTACGTGCGCGCCTCTACTATGACACGTGCGCGCCTCTACTATGACACGTGCGCGCCTCTACATCCACCAGTATGTACGTACACGTTCACGACCAGAATGACAATGCTACGTACGCTTTGACCAGGTGGGTCCCGACTGTCAGGCACTTCCTTGCGTGTGAAGATGTAGCTGGTGGGTCCCAGCAATCAGGGGGGCAAATCGTTTCTTTTGCCCGGGTGCAAAGATGTAGCTGGTGGGTCCCAGCAGTCAGGGGGCGAATCGTTTTTTTTTGGACGCACTTCCTTGCGTGCGAAGATGTAGCTGGTGGGTCCCAGCAGACAGGGGGAAATGTTTTTTCATGAAATATTGTGGCCCGTCCGGTGGGTCCCCGCTATCAAGTGGAGGAATAAATATTTTGCGCGTAATAAGGAGGCACTTCCTTGTTGCGTCCGTGGACCCAGCTGTTAGCCTCTCCACGTACAGTCCACGTCCGATGGAAGCCATTCCTTGACCACATTGACCATGCCACGCCGAGAGCACCAGGGCGGTGGACGACGGCGAGGCCTAGGAAGGGGATGACGCGGAGCCGGGGAAGACACGGTAGTGGATGCCCACGCATAGAGGAGTATGAGGGTTCACTCGTTCGGCTGCGGTGTGAGGATGTCATCACCGCAGAATAACAGGGGGTGTGGGTGTGTAGAGGGATGGCCTGGCCAGCGGTGGGAGTAGTAGGGGGCGGTGAGGCCTCCACGGCATCACAGCCGGCCACGGGCGGCAGGAGCAGGCGGCACGACCGGCGCTGCTTTGGGCGGCTGGAGCAATAAGACTAGAGGTTGAAGAAGCACTACGGCCGTTGGATGGACATCGTACGGTCACTAGAGCTAGAATCATTCATATATTGACTAAAGTTGACAAAGGCCTCCGTCCTAGTCAACTTAGTAGGCCCACAAGTTAGCCTCCCACCAAGGTGGGTCCCAGCTAGCAGGGGGTATTCATTTTTTTGTGCGTAATAAGGAGGCACTTTCGGTGGGTCCGAGGTGACAACGGGCGGAATATGTTTTTCGTGAAATACGGTGGCCCATCCTCTGGGTCCCAGCAGTCAGGGGGGAATGTTTTTTTCATGAAATACTGGTGGCCCGTCCAGTGGGTCCCTGCTGTCAGGTGGAGGAATAATTATTTTCCACATAATAAGGAGGCACTTCCTTGCGGCTGCCGTGGACCCAGCTGTCAGCATCTCCACGTATAGTACTCTTCCGATGGAAGTCGGTCATTGACCACATTGACCACGCTGCGCTGAGAGCAACACGGCGGTGGACCACGGCGAGGCCTAGGAAGGGGACGATGTGGAGCCGGGGAAGACGCGGCAGTGGAAGCCCGCGCGGAGAGGAGTACGAGGGTTCACCAGTTCGGCTGCGGTGTGAGGCTGCTGTCGCCGCAGAATAACAGGGGGAGTGGGTGAGTAGAGGGATGCCCTGGCCAGCGGTGGGAGTAGTAGGGGCGCTGAGGCCTATGCGGCAGCACAGCCGGCCACAGGAGGCAGGAGCAGGCAGTCCCACCGGCGCTGCTTTGGCGGCTGGAGCAAGAAGATCAGAGATTGAAGAAACACGACGGCCGTTGGATTGACATCCAACGTCTGCTAGAATCGTTTGTTGACGTATATAATAACTAAAAAATCTTGCATACACATCAACTAAACAGGCCCACAAGTCAGACCACTCCCTCTTTTTTTTAATAATTTATATATAGCTCATGGCAACTTCTTATGCAATTTATTGCAGTCATTTTTTTTGGTTGGCCAGGGCCAATTTCGCATATTTCTATGGGTTCCAAACTATTTTTAATACCGAAATGTCGAGCCAGATTTAAAGTACTTTGAAGATATATTTAAATTAGGTTAATGCCCAGTGAAATAGGAATCTGAAAATGTGAAAAAAATCATAAATTATAAAGTAATTGCCAATTCGTCATCTGTTTTATTTACAACCCATTTCATTTTACTTTCAAGATTTGCAGGCATCTTGAAAGAGTTGCAGCCCATCAGGGCGTAGAAAAATAAGTAGGTCTGGATTGGGTATTCTTCAGAGAAAATAAACTAGGCTCATTTTCACAAAGAAAAAATAGATGGGCTGGTCACATGGTGAACATAAAATATAAGCCTGGGCTAGACGGGCCACAACCCAGTTCAAACCCTGCTCTGTCTCAACAATACCAAACAAAAAAAATACTGCTCGAGTAGCTACGTCCCAGGTGTTAGCCGATCTTGTGCTGTTCTCTTGTCTATTTACTATATACGCTCACAATGTCGTGGGTCCCAGATGTCAGGAAAACACTAGGAGGAAGCATTTTATTTTTCCATACGCTGACGTGGTGGGCCCCTACTGTCATCCTCTCCACGTACTTCTGTCGATTCCTGTTGTTTGTTGACCATGTTGACAACGCGAGAGGGCGGCGCCACAGTGAGCGCACCAAAGCGTGCGGAGGACGTTGGCGTTAACGATTTAGGAGACGGTGGGGCGATGATGCGTGCATTGAGGCGCAGCCAGCCATGGGAGGCGGAAGCAGGCGGCCCCGCCGGCACTGGTTTGGTTTCGGCGGCTGGAGGAAGATAGGACTGAAGAAACACGACAGACTATAAAAGCAGCAGGAGTACTTAAGAACCTTAACTGAAACCAGCAGGGGCACTTAACAACCAAAGCTGAAAGCAGTATGAGTACTTATACAGGTTCAACCGTACAAAGCACACTTTGAACAGTGCTACTTTGCCTACAGTTAACCAAGGGTGAGGCCGCCAAGCCCCAGGACAAGGCCCAGGCGCCACCCCGCGCATCCACAACCTTCTGAAAGCGGCTTCATCTCGCAACGTGGTCAATAAACAGGATATTCGCTTTAGAGCCATGGAAAAGCATGAACATAATCTTCTGTCCTATTCTCCAAGATGGATGGGCCTTCATTATTTGAGACCACCCATGAATAAGTATCTTTTCACCTCCAAGGGGAATTGAGTAGGTCGACATAAACATCATGTTGTGACCAAGCGCAAGTCTGACCCGACCATGGTCAGGCATCTGTATAGGAACAATAGAACTCGGCAGTTCCTGTTTCAAGAAGATCACAGCTGTAAAACTGTGTATAAGCAATAGTTTATGAACAACATATATAACAGAAAATAGCTCGTACCATAAGTTTCTCGACACAGTTGGACCTGTTCAACGAGTGCAGCAGTGGCACACATATCCCACGTGGCCTTCCACCATTGAAACGCCCCACAAGGACCTCAAGACGATCAATAAAGTGTAGGAACTTGTGGATGTCGATCCAGTCAACTTCAGTGCCATTAGTAACAGCCGAGTTATTACAGAGTAACAAACGAGCAGACTGCTTAACTCTAAAAAAATCTACACGTGCAACCAATTATAAGAAAATATTAGTTAGAAGTAGCATCTTCGTGAGAGATTCGTTGCTACTTCTAAAGTTAAATTGTGATTAGTTAGACAGAATAGGTGGATTAAGAAGTAATCGAGGCAACAAGCAAGAACCAGATACAAAACTAACATCGGTGAACAATTGGAACGACGTCGGGGTTGAAGACCGCAGTGAAGACGAGACCAGGTTCTGCTATTTCCATCAACATTCATGCGCCAACTTTCAGTCTGTAACACTTGAGAAAGTTTATACAAGTTCGTCCATAAAAAAAGTAGCAATCTTCTTGGTTCATGAACCCAACTCGGAAGTAATATCCATGGCTTGTCTTCACTGTGACCATTAAACTAGTGTATTCAGTTATGGCAAGGCCAAGCATCTTGAGTACATGTGTTCTGGCAGAGCAAATAATACACTGCAGGAAAAATAATATGAGAACATAGCATGTTCAAAAAAAACCCACCCTCCCGGATAGAAAAGAGGATTCTAGGAAAATACTATGCGCGTTTCAAAATGATGTGTTAGGATGAGAAGGAACAAGTGTGGCGTCTCGCCGAAGGCACAGAAATCTATAGGGTACTCGCACTTTGGGCACTGCAACTGAAACACACTAGATTCAGTATGAAGAAAAATGCATCAATGGCGGCGGCTGCCATCCTAGGATTACCTGCGACCAAGGTACTTGGATTTATCGGGGATGGATGAAGAATTCGTACCTGGTTCTCCATGAGAAAACCCTATGCAATCGCCGAGCGGGGGTTTTCTCTGAACAAGCAGACGAGGGAGAAGGGGATTCAGGCCCAGTGAAATATTGTCGCTTCGTCCGTCCAGCTTACTGCTAAAGCTGGAAAGGGGGGTTGTGATTTGACGGCTCATTGGGCATTACTGCGGTGCTACGATCGGGGTGTGTCTACCGTGAAGTTGTGCACTCTAATTTGTGCATATGGCACATGGACCCCATTGCCGGTTACCCCACATATCAGCGAAAGGAAGTAGAAAGACAGGAGTAACTAGTTACACATAAATATATATTTTGACAGAGAGATACTCCCTCTGTAAAGAAATATACAAATATTTTATATCACAGGCTCACCTTGCCGAGAAATATACTCCCTCTGCAGCGCACGGGCATTATGGGGTTTCAGCTTTTTTTATGGGGGGTCGGCTGAGAATATAATACTCAGATAGGCTCACGGTTCTGGACTTTGGGCCGCAGGCTGACCCTGCATGTTTGGGGGCCCATGTGTTCTACCTCAACGCTTTATATTGCAAGCGATCGGTATGGCGCTGGTTTTAGATGTTGTGGCAAGGCGAATACACAAAATTGAATAAAGCACGGTAGCTGTTGGAATGAAATCGAATGACAGTTCCTAACCAGCAATCAGAGTTGCAATTCTATCAACGATATACCATGTGATAAATAATACTGTCGTACTACTTATACACACATGACACTTGTTTCACCATGCCAGATTATTACATCAAAATCTCTCGGAGGATAGATCAGTTCGGCAGTTGTGTGCTGCTACTGAAGAATTTCAAAGTTGATTTGGACCATCTCTCCTTGCCGAGAAAGTTCTATTTTGACATCATCCCCTACCGCAAGATATGATTTAGATTTGAACCTTGACCATCCTTTAGCATCAATCATCATGCGACCATCCTTTGTACTTACGGTATATTGAGCAGGTTCATTCACACCAAAGCTGCGCATGGTAAGAGAAACTTGGCCGCGGTCACCCAGATTGTTGAACGACTCCCTCGTTGCTCTAGGAAATCTCTGTTTGCAAACAAGAAGACATACCCAAACAGTTAGATCAACACAGTGAATCATGTGAAACAACATGGAAAGAAAAAAGAACGAAGCACTTTGGCGGCCAATGCTTACCAAGAAGGTGGACATGTCAGTTTTTGTAAGGACTTTGGTATATGAAGTGCGAACTGTAGCCCAGTCTGTTGCCGGTTCAACTGCACGGGCCGGAGCAAATGCAAGTGCAAGTGTTGGTGCAGGTGCCAAAGACGCTGCTGCTGCCGAAGATGGTGCTCCTTGTAGAGCTGGTGCCGGTGTCGGAGCAGGTGCCGGCGTCGATGCCCGATCCTCCGGTAGATCAGACGGATCCGCTGACGTGGTCGGTGCCCAATCCTCAGCTGGATCAGACTGAGCTGTTGCCGCTGTCAGTGCTAGAGCAACTGCCGGTGCTCGATCTGTGCGAGACAGCGACGATCGTGTCTGGTCTGCTATGATCAGCTTTCTAACTTGACTAGGATCTGTGACCGTGATCCAGTTTTTTTTCTTCATTTCTTTTAAACGCGAGAAGGACTAATTGTGGCGTTTTTGTTAAACCAAACTGCAGTTCATCATAGGGATTCAACTTGTACTCAGACAATAGACTGATCCAATTTTTTCCAGTAATATAAGTGATGGACAGTGCCTTCATTACTGACACGACATAAGAAGTGAAACCCGCAAAAATAGCCATCGTAGAGCAAACCAAACGGTTTATTCTGTGATGAATGTCACATGGCAAAACCTGCATCATAAAATTGCAGGAAAAGAAAGAAAACATGACATTAAATCAATAAGATTTACTTGATGTGACATGAGCGAATCCTTACCAGGAAATCACTATGTTGAAGTACTAAACAGAAGATTGATCGTCCAACTACATGTGGCATGTAGGGGCCCCGCCTACTCCCACAAGCAGGATAGTCCAAAGGTCATGACAAATCGTATGGACCGAACATCCATGGGACTGGAAATCCTGGAGGGTGCGATAAACCCTGCAATGCATACAGATATTGGAGTGTAACCATAATTGATAAACCGTCCTCACAAAAAATATGATCTGGATACTTCAAAATGTACAGACTGAATTGAGTGGACAGACATTAACATAGACCGTTCTCAGGACTGACCACACACCAAAAGCGGCAGTACTAATAAACAATACAGGGTTCACAAACACAAATCAAGTACTGAACAATAGTACTTACTACAGACAAGCAAAGTTGCACTAACTAAACTCTGTAGACTATTTCTTGCCACCGACCTACGGGATGAACCCCGCATAACTGACTAGGCCATGGACTTCGTGTGAGATGTCTACATGCACCATCACCATCTTGTCAACCTTGGAGAACCTAACAGAGTGGTCTTTCCACTCATAAACATGATGATGAAGACAGGACGCATCAGATTTGTTGGGAAGCTTTACAAGAACCACACCCTTTGTAATCGAAGGCACAGCCAGGAAATTGTTGTGGTCAAGTACAGCCTCGAGAACACGCCTGACAACAATGCTACAGGAAAACACTAGTTTAGGACACGTGGCGACAAGGACACAGCAGCTGGATAGTTCAGTAGTAGAACTCATCATCAGGTCTTCCAGTTCACACGGCATGACTTTGAGAACTTCATCTCCACCGCGGACCTGGTTCTAATTCAAACAGAAACCATATTCTATTACTACCTCCGTTCATAAATATAAGATGATTTTCAATATTATACTCCATATATGACTACATATACGCACAGAAATGAGTGAAAAAAAACACTAGAACATGTCTTCAAAGGCATGAGAGCAGAGGGATTACATGCAATATCCATAACACAAGTTACTGAGGCAAATATACCCTCTTAAAAAGTAGCATTGATGTTCATAAAGTACTCCCTCCGTTCCAAAATTCTTGTCTTGAATTTGTCTAGATACGGATGTATCAAGTCACATTTTAGTATTAGATACATCCGTATCTAGACAAATCTAAGACAAGAAATTTGGGACAGAGCCAGTAGTTGAAAGTAATCTATAAGAAATCAGTGTCAACCTCTCGCATGTTTTGGTCAAAAGAGGAATTTAGAACCGTCATTTGGCACACTAAAATCACATGCAAGATCACCCTGAAAGTTGTACTACCAGTACTAGTACTACGTGTGAGATGAAAAAACACGATCAAGATCGAGAAAAAGATCGTCAACAAGAGATATTACCTGGACTTGCTTAATGAGGGATCCCGGAGAGGGGGGCTTGGACAGGGCGATGGCTTTGAGCTTGTCTACGGTAGTCTCGGCGGGGTGCTTGCGCTTCTTCGTACCGTGAGCCTCGACAGTTTTGGCCAGAGCCATAGACATCACATCGGCCGGTGCTCCGGCGTCCATCCAAGAGAGGAAGCTGAGAGCGAAGAGTGAAAGGAGGAACGAGATGAGGGAGAAGCGAAGAGAGTGGGGGTTTTCTTCAAGAGAGCAAGCTAAGAGACAAGAGTGAAATGATGGTTGCTTCGTCCGTCCAACTTACTGCTGGAAAGGAGGCGGTTTTGTGATTTGACGGCTCATTGGGCATTAATGCGGCGGTTCGATCGGGGTATTCTACCGTCACTCTACTACGGAGTAATTTAGTGCATGGCTGGTGGGCCCAGGTGCTGGTTGTCCCACACATCGGCGAAAGTGAGTAATTTAGTGCATGGCTGGAGGAGGATCCGCACGGTAGAGCGTGTCCACTGTTTTTCATTCTGAAGAAAAAAATGATTACAACAAGCGTTTCCACTCTTACGACGGAGGAGTGCGAAACACGGTAGCCACTTGAACATACACGGTGCTCCTACTACTAGGCATGTAGTATGTCAGTAGTACTACACAATCTTGTTGCTAGTGTAGTAAGATATGACGATAACAAATGATGTTGTGCGCATGTCAACTACTCCTATATGTAACATAGTACCTCTTCTTCGACTGTCCGGTCGAGAATGAACAGTGAGATCAATGTTAACAGAACTAGGTCCACAGCGCACGGAGAGTACGGTGCTACAGTACTCCACGGAACATGAACCATATGAAGCACGAATAGTGTTAGACAGGGTGTATGAAGGGTGCACGGGATGGGAGCAAAAGTTCCCTTCTCGACCCACTTTTGGGTGTTTGGTAGAGTGCGTGAAGGGTGCATGAGTCCACACTAGTAGGTTGACAAAAATACATGAAGAGGAAACAACTATATTGAGATGAGAATGCAACCAAACACACCCACATGCTTTGTGCTACAGTGACTGATCTGCGTCGTCTGAGTTTGATCCAACGGTCATGCTGCGCCGAGACATGGACATGCCCATGCAGAGGGTGCCTAAACACCACCGATGTCCCTCTGCTTCTCGAGGCGAACGATGTTGGTGATGCAGGGTGCAACCGCCCGCAGAGCCCGCTCCCGGTCGACGGGAGCCAGCTCGTCAAAGACGGCGTCCAATGGCACGAATGGATTCCGGTGACGGAGCCCTGAAAGGATTCACCCGGCAACGGCGACGGCAGCCTGCAACCCCTCCTTGTCCAGCTCAGCACCCACCGTCGCGCGGAGACGGCTCAGCTCCTCGGAGATATAGGTGAAGAAGGAGACCAGGTCAGGAAGCCGCAGCTCGTTGAAGTCGACTGGGTGGTCGAACGGGTTTAGCCCGACGGCCGGCATCGTCTCGCTGGCACGACGGTAGGCATCGCGCAGCCGCAACATGTGCGTGGCAATTTGGTTCACGAAGTGGCTGAGGCGATCCTGGACCTCGTCACGATCGGCCTACTCGGATTCCAGCTGGCTCCCCTGACGGCCTATCGTATCTCCCGCTCTCTGCAGCAACACCGCCGACGCCTCGGGCATCTTTGTGGTGGACGCTTGCCGCTTTTGAAGCTCCTTGAACTCCCGCACATAACGGAGGAGCATGGCACTCCTCTCCTCCTTGAGCTCACGGAGCTCCACGTCCTTGGCCCTGAGCTCCGCATCCTTGGCATGGAGATCCTGTGTCAGGCGCCTCACCTCGGACTCCGTGATCTGCTGCGCTGCCATGGCACCAGGTAGAAGCAATGGGGAGAGGAAGCAAAGGGGGCGAAACGGCTGAAAGGCAATGCAATCTACGGGAAGGCGAAGGGAGCCAGCCGAGGAGCAGGGAATCTTTTGGTTTTCACCACGGTAAAACACCACTCGACGACTTCTCACATCAAGCAGCAGTGGGTTTTTACACACGGAGTCATCATGACTAATTGCTGCCTCGCCTGCTCCCGTCAATCAAAAAATTAAAAATCCTGCCGCGCCTGCTCCCGTCAATCAAAAAATTAAAAATCCTGCCGCACCCAAACACCAGAGCAATGCCGCGGTGGATATTTAAATTTACCTGTCGGCAAGTAGATAATAAAAGGGGTGAAAAAAACAAATGTGGCGGCGGCCTAGCTAATTGGTCGAACTAGCCCAACTAGCTAGCCACCGTGCTTCAGTGATGTACTCGGCGGGAAAGGTGGTCTTTCGTGATTTGACGACTCATTTACTTGCTTCTGTGCTACGACCGAGGAGGACCCAGAAAACGCGCGGTAGGGCATCCCACGTCAGGAAGAATATATGCGTGCACCACCCGGGAGGACCCCAAAACCGCACGGTAGGGTGTGCCACGTCTCGGCACGGAGGAAAAATGTGCGTGTAAAAATATACTGTATCAGATGTAGTACCTATGGTTCGACCTCAGGACCCAGCCAGTCGGTCGAAAACACCCCACTAGCCACACAGCTTCATCATGCAAACGTGGCACAGAGGATAGATGTGGTTAGCTCCGTCTCGACCAGCCACAACGTCTCTTGTTCTAGGCGATTCTTCTATTTTCCAAGTTTTTTTTAGTTGTAATAACACCACGGCAAGCTAGCGCCGCTCTTCGTGTGTGCCCGTGCAAAGGTTAGACGATGGAGAGAAGAGAGATTGAGATCGTAGACCTGGGACCCACCAGTAAGTGAGACAACGGTCATGCACGTGTTGACAAGGCACTCTCTCTACTCTACTCAACGCAAGTACTGTATAAAATCAAGTTATGGGACAAAGCCAACAACCATTTGTTTTTTCAGGCTATCGACTTACGCTTTGTAGTCCAGGTTGCCAGTTCGAATCTCGTCTTTCATATTTGTTAGTTTTAGGTCCAAATTTGATTAATGACAAGTGGGACCCCCATGTGTTGTTCCTATATTTCAGTGTAGGATGGTTTTTTTGAACAAACACTTTGCGCGGTTAGACAAGTAATGGCACGAGTTACATGTATTTTGCAAGTTTACGAGCAAAAATGACAGCGGCATAGAATATCACATCCACCCCGCAGCTTAGATACTATGGTGATACGAGTTTTTACACCGTTGGAAGTGAGATCCAATGGCTTGGGAGTAGTCTTTGTAATTATGCGTGATTTCCAAACTCTCCAAAGGTTTTTTTTGCAAATAAAACATTCAGCCCTCATGTGTGCGGCTGCATCTTCGATCCAACGGCTCCCCGGTGCTCATATTAGGTGCTCCCCGTAGCTTAATTACCCGCTACGGTGATATGAGCATCTAGGTCGTATGATCAGTGATCAGATGGCACATGCGTAGTACTTGTACTTTCTGCGCATTTCCCAAACTCTATCAGTTGTATATTGCAAAAACATTCAAACCTCCTACTGTGGGCCATTAGATCTTAGTGAACTCGTATCATCATAGAATCTACAGTGCGGGAGCACCTCATCCTCTCCCGTGCGAGAAAACATAAGGTGTTATCGCAGCTTGGATGCTATGGTGATACGAGCTTGGAGGTCGTTTGATCTGAGATCCAATGGCATCTGAGTAGTCTTTGTGCTTGTAAGCAGTGGCAGAACTCTTTTGGGGCTTTTCTGCAAAAAACCATCTGAACCACCGAGGAGGTGTTGGGTCACAAATCCAACGCTTCCGAAGAGCTTGTATCACCAAAGCATCTAAGGTGCGGTAGCACATGATATTCTTACATACAGGAGAATATGATGTCCTCCTTCATCTTAGATGCTGCGGTGATACGAGCTTCGAGCTCGTTGGATATGGGATCAAAGGGCATTTAAGTAGTTTTTGTACAAATTGTGTGCAATTCTCAAACTCATCAAGGTTTCCTGCAAAAAAATTAAGACACATCATGTGAGCTGCTATATCTCAGATCTACAAGCTCCAAGCAACTCGTATCGGCATATAGCATCTAAGGTATGGGGCCACATGATATTCTCCCGGGGAGGAGGGGTGGGGGGTGCACAACCAATCGGTGGTTGGGAGGGTGGGGACAAATATAATCTAAACAACCCTAAACAGAGCTCCACAATTTTATCTAAGGTCGAGGGGTTGACCCCCGACAATCATAGCTCCGCCTAAACACAACATTTGCATGTACTATAGTACTAGACTTAATATTCATGTTTCAGTTTCATGTTCATTTTAAATACTGAACTGAGGACCATGGATGTCTTAGATTTTACTCCCTTCGTTCCTAAATATTAGTCTTTTTCGAGGCTTCAAATGGACTGGCACATATGGATGTATATAGACATATTTTAGAGTCTAGATTCACTCATTTTGCTCCGTGTGTAGTCACTTGTTGAACTCTCTAAAAGACTAATATTTAGGAATAGAAGGAGTATTTTTGAATTCGTGTCATACATGCATGGTTTGGAAAAATAGATGCACTGTACTTATTGGATTGTTGTTGTGTTCGTGCGTGTGTGTCTCTCTCTGTGTGTGTGTGTGTGTGGTCATATGCTTGATACATACAAAGTTTTCTCACCTCCATATTGTTCATCTTTTAAATTTGAATCTGCATTGGAAAACTTACTAGGGATACCATGAAATGTGAAATCCACGTTGAGATCACTATATCACAAACTCACTCTAATTAAACAACTCGTCATGAATCAATTACCACGTTGAGATTAGTATTTGCAAGGAAAATACGAGTATTGTAATGTTGGGGAACGTAGCAGAAATTCAAAATTTTCCTACGCGTCACCAAGATCTATCTATGGAGAAACCAGCTACGAGTAGAAGGAGAGTGCATCTACATACCCTTGTAGATCGCTAAGCGGAAGCGTTCAAGTGAACGGGGTTGATGGAGTCGTACTCGTCGTGATTCAAATCACCGATGATCAAGTGCCGAACGCACGGCACCTCCGCGTTCAACACACGTACAGCCCGGTGACGTCTCCCATGCCTTGATCCAGCAAGGAGAGAGGGAGAGGTTGAGGAAGACTCCATCCAACAGCAGCACAACGGCGTGGTGGTGGTGGAGGAGCGTGGCAATCCCGCAGGGCTTTGCCAAGCACCACGGGAGAGGAGAAGAACTTGGGAGAGAGGGAGGGGCTGCACCAAAGGCATAAGGTGTGTTTGGGAGGCCCTCCTACCCCACTATATATAGGGATCCCAAGGGGGGGTGCGCCAGCCCCTAGGAGATCCAATCTCCAAGGGGGCGGCGGCCAGGGGAGGAGTCCTCCCCCCCAAGGCACCTAGGAGGTGCCTTCCCCTGCTGGGACTCTTCCTTTAGGGTTTCCCCAGGCGCATGGGCCTCTTGGAGCTGGTGCCCTTGGCCCATGTAGGCCAAGGCGCACCCCCCACAGCCCATGTGGCCCCCCGGGGCAGGTGGCCCCACCCGGTGGGCCCCCGGGACCCTTCCGGTGGTCCCGGTACAATACCGATGACCCCGAAACTTGTCCCGATGGCCGAAACAGGACTTCCTATATATAAATCTTTACTTCCGGACCATTCCGGAACTCCTCGTGACGTCCGGGATCTCATCCGGGACTCCGAACAACATTCGGTAACCACATACAAGCTTCCTTTATAACCCTAGCGTCATCGAACCTTAAGTGTGTAGACCCTACGGGTTCGGGAGACATGCAGACATGACCGAGACGTTCTCCGGTCAATAACCAACAGCGGGATCTGGATACCCATGTTGGCTCCCACATGTTCCACGATGATCTCATCGGATGAACCACGATGTCAAGGACTTAATCAATCCCGTATTCAATTCCCTTTGTCTAGCGGTATTTTACTTGCCCGAGATTCGATCGTCGGTATACCGATACCTTGTTCAATCTCGTTACCGGCAAGTCACTTTACTCGTTCCGTAACACATCATCCCGTGATCAACTCCTTGGTCACATTGCGCATATGATGATGTCCTACCGAGTGGGCCCAGAGATACCTCTCCGTTTACACGGAGTGACAAATCCCAGTCTCGATCCACATAAAACAATAGATACTTTCGGAGATACCTGTAGTGCACCTTTATAGTCACCCAATTACGTTGTGACGTTTGATACACCCAAAGCACTCCTATGGTATCCAGGAGTTACACGATCTCATGGTCAAAGGAAGAGATACTTGACATTGGTAAAGCTCTAGCAAATGAACTACACGATCTTTTGTGCTAGTCTTAGGATTGGGTCTTGTCCATCACATCATTCTCCTAATGATGTGATCCCGTTATCAACAACATCCAATGTCCATAGCCAGGAAACCATGACTATCTGTTGATCACAACGAGCTAGTCAACTAGAGGCTCACTAGGGACATATTGTGGTCTATGTATTCACACGTGTATTACGATTTCCGGATAATACAGTTATAGCATGAATAAAAGACAATTATCATGAACAAGGAAATATAATAATAATACTTTTATTATTGCCTCTAGGGCATATTTCCAACAGTCTCCCACTTGCACTAGAGTCAATAATCTAGTTCACATCGCCATGTGATTAACACTCACAGGTCACATCGCCATGTGACTAATACCCAAGAGTTTACTAGAGTCAGTAGTCTAGTTCACATCACTATGTGATTAACACTCGATGAGTTTTATGTTTGATCATGTTGCTTGTGAGAGAGGTTTTAGTCAATGGGTCTGAACCTTTCAGATCCGTGTGTGCTTTACAAATCTCTATGTCATCTCCTAGATGCAGCTACCACGCTCTATTTGGAGCTATTCCAAACAACTGTTCTACTTGGAGCTATTCTAAATTATTGCTCCATTATATGTATCCGGTCTCTCTACTCAGAGCTATCCGGATAGGTGTCAAGCTTGCATCGTCGTAACCTTTACAACGAACTCTTTTACCACCTCCATAATCGAGAAAATTCCTTAGTCCACTAGTTACTAAGGATAACTTTGACCGATGTCCTGTGAGCCATTCTTGGATCACTCTTGTACCCCTTGACTGACTCATGGCAAGGCACACTTCAGGTGCGGTACACAGCATAGCATACTGAAGAGCCTACGTCTTAAGCATAGGGGACGACCTTCGTCCTTTCTCTCTATTCTGCCGTGGTCGAGCTTTAAGTCTTAACTTCGTACCTTACAACTCGGGCAAGAACTTCTTCTTTGACTGATCCATCTTGAACACCTTCAAGATCATGTCAAGGTATGTGCTCATTTGAAAGTATTATTAAGCATTTTGATCTATCCTTATAGATCTTGATGCTCAATGTTCAAGTAGATTAATCCAGGCTTTCCATTGAAAGACACTTTCAAAATAACCTTATATGCTTTCCAGAAATTCTACGTCATTTCTGATCAACAATATGTCAACAACATATACTCATCAGAAATTCTATAGTGCTCCCACTCACTTCTTTGGAAATACAAGTTTCTCATAAACTTTGTACAAACCCAAAATCTTTGATCATCATCAAAGCATACATTCCAACTCCGAGATGCTCACTCCAGTCCTTAGAAGGATCGCTGGAGCTAGCATACCTTTTAGCATCCTTAGGATCGACAAAAACTTTCTGATTGTATTACATACAACCTTTCCTCACGAAAACTGGTAAGGAAACTTGTTTTGACATCCGTCTGCCAGATTTCATAAATGCAGCTAATGCTAACATGATTCCGACGGACTTTAAGCATCGCTACGGATGAGAAAATCTCATCGTAGTCAACTCCTTGAACTTGTGAAAAACTTTTCGCCACAAGTCGAGCTTCATGGACGGTGACATTACCATCCACGTCCGTCTTCTTCTTAAAGATCCATTTATCTTAATGGCTTGCCGATCATCGGGCAAGTCCACCAAAGTCCATGGATCCGTTCTCGGATTTTATGGCCTCGAGCCATTTATCGGAATCCGGGCCCACCATCGCTTCTCCATAGCTCGTAGGTTCATTGTTGTCTAGCAACATGACCTTCAAGACAGGATCACCTTACCACTCCGAAGTAGTACGTGTCCTTGTCGTCCTACGAGGTTTGGTAGTGACTTGATCCAAAGTTTCATGATCAATATCATAAGCTTCCACTTCAATTGGTGTAGGTGCCACAGGAACAACTTCCTGTGCCCTGCCACACACTAGTTGAAGAGACGGTTCAATAACCTCATCAAGTCTCCACCATCCTCCCACTCAACTCTTTCGAGAGAAACCTTTCCTCGAGAAAGGACCCGATTCAAGAAACAATCCATATTGCTTTCGGATCTGAATTAGGAGGTATACCCAACTGTTTTGGGTTTCCTATGAAGATGCATTTTATCCGCATTGGGTTCGAGCTTATCAACCTGAAACTTTTCCATATAAGCGTCGCAGCCCCAAATTTTTAAGAAACGACAACTTAGGTTTCTCTAAACCATAATTCATACGGTGTCATCTCAACGGAATTACGTGGTGCCCTATTTAAAGTGAATGTGGTTGTCTCTAATGCCTAACCCATGAATGATAGTGGTATTTCGATAAGAGACATCATGGTACGCACCATATCCAATAGGGTGCAACTATGATGTTCGGACACACCATCACACTATGGTGTTCCAGGCGGTATTAATTGTGAAACAATTTCCACAATGTCTTAATTGTGTGCCAAAACTCGTAACTCAGATATTCATCTCTATGATCATATCATAGACATTCTATCATCTTGTCACGAAGATCTTAAACTTCACTCTGAAATTACTTGAACCATTCAATAATTCAGACTTGTGTTTCATCAAATAAATATTCTCAACATCTACTCAAATCATCTGTGAAGTAAGAACATAACGATATTCACTGCATGCCTCAGCACTCATTGGACTGCACACATCAAAATGTGTTGCTTCCAACAAGTTGCTATCTTGTTCCATTTTACTAAAACCGAGGCTTTTCAGTCATCTTGCCTATGTGGTATGATTTGCATATCTCAAGTGATTCAAAATCAAGTGAGTTCAAACGGTCCATTTGCATGGAGTTTCTTCATGCATATATACCAATAGACATGGTTCGCATGTCTCAAACTTTTCAAAAATGAGTGAGTCCAAAGATCCATCAACATGGAGCTTCTTCATGCGTTTTATACCATTATGACTTACATGGCAGTGCCACAAGTAAGTGGTACTATCATTACTATCTTATATCTTTTGGCATGAAAATGTGTATCCCTACGATCAAGATTCAATAAACCATTCCTTTAGGTGCAAGAGCACTTATTCAGGTTTAATACTAATCTTGATGGTAGAGGGAGCGTGCGATGTTAGATCACATCAAACTTGGAAACACTTCCAACACATATCGTCAGCTCACCTTTAGCCAGTCTCCGTTTTATTCCGTAGCTTTTATTTTGAGTTACTAACACTTAGCAACCGAACCGGTATCTAATACCCTGGTGCTACTAGGAGTACTAGTAAAGTACACATTAACATAATGTATATCCAATATACTTCTATCGACCTTGCCAGCCTTCTCATCTACCAAGTATCTAGGGTAATTCCGCTCTAGTGACTATTCCCCTTATTACAGAAGCACTTAGTCTCGGGTTTGGGTTCAACCTTGGGTTTCTTCACTAGAGCAGCGGCTGAATTGCCGTTTCATGAAGTATCCCTTTGTTCCCTTGCCCTTCTTGAAACTAGTGGTTTCACCAACCATCAACAATTGATGCTCCTTCTTGATTTCTACTTTCGCGGTGTCAAACATCGCGAATACCTCAAGGATCATCATATCTATCCCTGATATGTTATAGTTCATCACGAAGCTCTTGCAGCTTGGTGGCAATGACTTTGGAGAAACATCACTATCTCATCTGGAATATTAACTCCCACTCGATTCAAGTGATTGTTGCACTCAGACAATCTGAGCACAAGCTCAACGATTGAGCTTTTCTCCCTTAGTTTGTAGGCTAAGAAAATTGTCGGAGGTCTTGTACCTCTTGACGTGGGCACAAGCCTGAAATCCCAATTTCAGTCCTCGAAACATCTCATATGTTCCGCGACGTTTCGAAAACGTCTTTGGTGCCTCTACTTAAACCATTTAACTGAACTATCACGTAGTTATCAAAACGTGTATGTTCGATGTACGAAACATCCACAAACGACGTATGGGGTTCAGCACACTAAGCAGTGCATTAAGGACATAAGCGTTCTAGTGTCCGCATAATCGCTACTGTCAACTTTCAACTATATTTCCTCTAGGAACATAACTAAAACAGTAGAACCAAAGCGCGAGCTACGACATAATTTGCAAAAGGTCTTTTGACTATGTTCAAGATAATTAAGTTCATCTTATGAACTCCCACTCAGATAGACATCCCTCTGGTCATCTAAGTGATCACATGATCCGAGTCAACTAGGCCGTGTCCGATCATCACGTGAGACGGACTAGTTAACGTCGGTGAACATCTTCATGTTGATCGTATCTACTATACGACTCATGCTCGACCTTTCGGTCTCCGTGTTCCGAGGCCATGTCTGCACATGCTAGGCTCGTCAAGTTAACCCTAAGTGTTTTCGCTGTGTAAAACTGTCTTACACCCGTTGTATGTGAGCGTAAGAATCCATCACACCCGATCATCACGTGGTGCTTAGAAGCGACGAACTGTAGCAACGGTGCACAGTTAGGGGAGAACACTTCTTGAAATTGTGTAAGGGATCATCTTATTTACTACCGTCGTCCTAAGTAAACAAGATGCATAAACATGATAAACATCACATGCAATCAAATAGTGACATGATATGCCCAATATCATTTTGCTCCTTTTGATCTTCATCTTCGGGGCTCCATGATCATCATCGTCACCGGCATGACACCATGATCTCCATCATCATGATCTCCATCATCGTGTCTTCATGAAGTTGTCACGCCAACGACTACTTCTACTTCTATGGCTAACGCGTTTAGCAATAAAGTAAAGTAAGTTACATGGCGTTCTTCAATGACACGCAGGTCATACAAAAAATAAAGACAACTCCTATGGCTCCTGCTGGTTGTCATACTCATCGACATGCAAGTCGTGAATCCTATTACAAGAACATGATCAAACTCATACATCACATATATCATTCATCACATCCTTTTGGCCATATCACATCACAAAGCATACCCTGCAAAAACAAGTTAGACGTCCTCTAATTGTTGTTTGCATGTTTTACGTGGCTGCTATGGGTTTCTAGCAAGAACGTTTCTTACCTACGCAAAACCACAACGTGATATGCCAATTGCTATTTACCCTTCATAAGGACCCTTTTCATCGAATCCGTTCCGACTAAAGTGGGAGAGACTGGCACCCGCTAGCCACCTTATGCACCAAGTGCATGTCAATCGGTGGAACCTGTCTCACGTAAGAGTACGTGTAAGGTCGGTTCGGGCCGCTTCATCCCACAATACCGTCGAAACAAGATTGGACTAGTAACGGTAAGCATATTGAACAACATCAACGCCCACAACTACTTTGTGTTCTACTCGTGCAAAGAATCTACGCAATAGACCTAGCTCATGATGCCACTGTTGGGGAACGTAGCAGAAATTCAAAATTTTCCTACGCGTCACCAAGATCTATCTATGGAGAAACCAGCTACGAGTAGAAGGAGAGTGCATCTACATACCCTTGTAGATCGCTAAGCGGAAGCGTTCAAGTGAACGGGGTTGATGGAGTCGTACTCGTCGTGATTCAAATCACCGATGATCAAGTGCCGAACGCACGGCACCTCCGCGTTCAACACACGTACAGCCCGGTGACGTCTCCCACGCCTTGATCCAGCAAGGAGAGAGGGAGAGGTTGAGGAAGACTCCATCCAACAGCAGCACAACGGCGTGGTGGTGGTGGAGGAGCGTGGCAATCCCGCAGGGCTTCGCCAAGCACCACGGGAGAGGAGAAGAACTTGGGAGAGAGGGAGGGGCTGCACCAAAGGCATAAGGTGTGTTTGGGAGGCCCTCCTACCCCACTATATATAGGGATCCCAAGGGGGGGTGCACCAGCCCCTAGGAGATCCAATCTCCAAGGGGGCGGCGGCCAGGGGAGGAGTCCTCCCCCCCCCCCCCCAAGGCACCTAGGAGGTGCCTTCCCCTGCTGGGACTCTTCCTTTAGGGTTTCCCCAGGCGCATGGGCCTCTTGGGGCTGGTGCCCTTGGCCCATGTAGGCCAAGGCGCACCCCCCACAGCCCATGTGGCCCCCCGGGGCAGGTGGCCCCACCCGGTGGGCCCCCGGGACCCTTCCGGTGGTCCCGGTACAATACCGATGACCCCGAAACTTGTCCCGATGGCCGAAACAGGACTTCCTATATATAAATCTTTACCTCCGAACCATTCCGGAACTCCTCGTGACGTCCGGGTTCTCATCCGGGACTCCGAACAACATTCGGTAACCACATACAAGCTTCCTTTATAACCCTAGCGTCATCGAACCTTAAGTGTGTAGACCCTACGGGTTCGGGAGACATGCAGACATGACCGAGACGTTCTCCGGTCAATAACCAACAGCGGGATCTGGATACCCATGTTGGCTCCCACATGTTCCACGATGATCTCATCGGATGAACCACGATGTCAAGGACTTAATCAATCCCGTATTCAATTCCCTTTGTCTAGCGGTATTTTACTTGCCCGAGATTCGATCGTCGGTATACCGATACCTTGTTCAATCTCGTTACCGGCAAGTCACTTTACTCGTTCCGTAACACATCATCCCGTGATCAACTCCTTGGTCACATTGCGCATATGATGATGTCCTACCGAGTGGGCCCAGAGATACCTCTCCGTTTACACGGAGTGACAAATCCCAGTCTCGATCCGCATAAAACAATAGATACTTTCGGAGATACCTGTAGTGCACCTTTATAGTCACCCAATTACGTTGTGAAGTTTGATACACCCAAAGCACTCCTACGGTATCCAGGAGTTACACGATCTCATGGTCAAAGGAAGAGATACTTGACATTGGTAAAGCTCTAGCAAATGAACTACACGATCTTTTGTGCTAGTCTTAGGATTGGGTCTTGTCCATCACATCATTCTCCTAATGATGTGATCCCATTATCAACGACATCCAATGTCCATAGCCAGGAAACCATGACTATCTGTTGATCACAACGAGCTAGTCAACTAGAGGCTCACTAGGGACATATTGTGGTCTATGTATTCACACGTGTATTACGATTTCCGGATAATACAGTTATAGCATGAATAAAAGACAATTATCATGAACAAGGAAATATAATAATAATACTTTTATTATTGCCTCTAAGGCATATTTCCAACATGTAATACACATAGATTCGTTTGGCAATTTAAAAGGTTCCTTTCGTATTCTCGAATGGTAGGACACAATGGCGTACCAGCCAGACCTTGGCTCGTGTTGATCCTAAAAAAACCGGGCTCGTGTCCTTCGGTGGCGTGCGTGGTACGCACATTAGGCAACCCCAACCAGTCGAGCCTCAGCGTTTCAAGTCGAAATATCTGGCGGCCAGAATTCCAGCCCTAGGAAATTCCCCTCATGTCCCCGGTCCATTATGACTACTACCGATGAACAACAGAGGGATGCTTTAGTAACTAGACAACATTACCTACCGTGCCGAGCACGGTTCAATTCCCTTAGTCGCCGCTCGTCAAGGTCATTCGTCAACTGCATTGCCTAGTACTACTACTACTACTACCCCAGGATGAGCACAGAATTGAGCCCATTTGTTCGTGCCTAGTACTTGAGTTAATATATCAGGCAATGCACTGGTACGGAGGGATTATCCTTTTACTCTGCATATATAACTTGTCTGAAGTCTAACTAAGCAAAATGTTTTACCACATCCTTTCTTTAGAAATACAACAAGACAGTTGTACGGCTTGAAAATTTATTGCATGATGCAGGTTATGATATTGTTTCAAATCCTGGATCTTAAATTTCAGAAAAATCCAAAAGTGAGCATAAATTCTTGAAACTGAGCATGGTCACGTGATATGGCACAAATATTACTTCGTAAGTTTTTTCTTCAATTCGAGACAAGCTGCTTTTGAAAAGTTGCACAAATGAAGAGCCAAGGTATTTTGGAACAAAGACCTATCACATTAAGGCGAACGCTTTCACTATTGAAATCGTGGGCGCTTACGTGCCGCCACGAGTCCCCGCTTCTCATTGGCAGGTGCCGTCCCAGCAAGCATGTGAGTCGACGGAAGGCGTGCGAGTAGACCGCTGCGCCGGCTGTCAGGGAGGCGTGCGAGCTGACCGTTGTGCAGACTCACCGGGAGGCGAGCCCTTTGACCAGGCTCCACCGCCCACCGTCGTCCCAACTGCTCCCACTTTTAATGTTGCTGGCGCCGCAGTTTAAAATCAACCCCGCACTACCCAGTATCGCTACAATCATCTCTCTTCCTTTCCGATTCTCCTGTCGTCTACCTCCAACTAGCCTGGCCTAAACGTACGCCATGCCGCATCACGATGGTATGCCCTTAGTGTTCCAGTTTCATGAGGAAGACACCCAGCCGGAGTCTCAAGAACATAAGGCACTTTGGGACGAGCTTGAACTGGCCTTGCGGGAAGACGCTGCGCCTGTCCCCGCTCCCGTTCCGGCTCCCATCGCCCCGACTGCGCCAGCGCCCATCCCCGTGGCATTGATGGGCTGGGAGCCGCACATTGTCGCCGAGCTTGATGCCACGGCGTTCCACGAGATCCCCGCCGACTTTCACGCGCCTGTGCACCTGCCAGCGCATGCGCCTGCGCGTGCACTGACGCGCACGCCCATGCCGGTGCCCATGCACTTGCCAGCGCATGCGCCTGCGCGTGCACTGACATGCATGCCCGTGTTGGTGCCCGTGCACACGAATGTCTCCGACGCATCGCTGACAGCGCCTGTCCCCACGCGGGTGCCAGTGCCCCCCTCAGCGGCATGGATGGCTGCCGTCGACCGCTTCCTTGCACCAACGCCAGTCGCCCCCTCCCGCCAGTTGACTTGCTCCAAAGTCCAGAATATTTTGGCCTTCCGTGAAGGTAGGCCAACGTCCAGGAGTACGCCAACAACGGTGCAAGACGCCGCCGTCGCCGTCGGTCCGTGGCCCGACAACACATAGAGCACGGCAGAGGAGCCGCTTCCCACCGTGATACGCCGCCGCCGCCGCCGCGTAATCTAAATTTGCCATGAAAAACGTTCGGATTGCCATGCTTAAAATCCGAACTTTATCATTTCCGTTTATTTTATATCGATCGTCGTATAATTTAAAGTCAGAGTCAGACTGAACGAAATGTATGGTTTGATCGATTGAATGTTCTGCTAGAGTCGTATCAAATTAAATATAAAACGTCATCAAACCACATGTATTCCTTGTCATCCAATGACCTAGACTGCTTAAATGTCGAGCGCTCAACATGTTTAGCGTGCAGTTAATTTCATGCCAAAAACAGTGCTAATCACATGACAACACGCAAATAACATCCTAGTAGTTAATATCCGCATGCACTTAATATACTTCCAAATTAACGTGCATTGCACGTACACACTGACTAGTGTTGCTAGTACATGAAAATGGTGCCGTGACTTGTGAACGCGTCCAGATATGGTCAACGGCAACATCACCCGCGAGTTCTTCCTGTTTGCCCGTGCGTCTAAACGCAGAAGGGGAGGAGAGAGAGAGAGCACACATGGAACCCACCAGTAAGTGAAGGCGAATAGTACTAAAAATAATATTACATGTTATCCATTAATTAGGCTGTGGTAATATAAAAACATTATGTGAACAAAGGGGGTACAACAAACATTGCTATTCTACGTATGTTGCCTATTGACGTGCGGCTTGAAGGCCCGGTCGCATGTTCAATCCTCGTCCTTTATTTTTTAATTTGTATATGGGTCCAAATTTGTTTCATGACATGTGGGCCCCTCGGTGTGTAGTTTGTAGCACTTTAATTTGTGGGTCGAAATTTGTTCCATTCCAAGTGGACTATCGGTGTGTAGTTTTGTAGCTTATTTATGATAATTAAAGAGAACAACATAGTTTTTTCAATAATACCATGGTGCGACATTGAAGGCGAGAAAGGACGTGCGAGAGAGCGATAACCGAGCCAGAGGGAAATCAACTAGGGGAGTTGCGTGGGTTGCAACGGTGTTTGGAGTAGTTGTGGGCCGAATGCTACGAAAATATAATCTAAACCGACCGGAATAAATGCCTACACAAATTAATCCAAGGTTGGAGTGCCCTCGCAATGTAAATAGCTCCGGCTTTGCGAGGGATGGAGAGGTAGTAGCTTTAATGCATGGAAGATACGGTGTGAGAAAGCGAGGTCAATCGAGAGACATATAGATAGAGAGACAAAGTGAGTGTGGTCCGACATTCATTGAACAAATATATATGCTCCGGAGAGATATTGTCCGATTGAGCTTTTGGCAAGGGTGAGGGCTGTAAGATAGAGCTTGAGAGATGATCCAGTCACAGACGTGTAGATATATTTTGTGCATGGGAGGAAGAAAGGTCAACCGATCACATAGGGTCGTCGTGCGATCAAAAGAGTGAAACGGGTTGGAGAGAGTGACCTAGATAGACGATGTGTGTGAGAGAGTATACAATGTGAATGGGTCGAATTGGGCTCAAACATGGTGATATATCGTTTTTGTCCGAGAAAGAGCGAGGTCAATCGAGACATACGGAGAGAGAGAGAGAGAGAGAGAGAGAGATTGAGTGAGCATGGCCCACCATGAGGTCGAAAGAGTGGCGGCGACTTGGATGGACTGACCTAGATAGACAATCTGCATGAGAGAGTATAGAGTGTGTCGATCGAGGCCCGAACAGGGAGATATATCATTTGTGTGTGAAAGAAAACGAGGTTAAACGAGACTCAGATAAAGATAGCGAGATTGAGTGAGTGTGACCCGCCGTGCGGAAGAAAGAGTGAGATAGTCTCGAGGGAGTGACCTAGATATACAACGTGTGTGCGTGCGCACAGAGGTTGGGGGGCTAGATAGGCAATGCATGTATTTAGCGCGAGAGGGTGAGAGGGAGAGGGGGGAGAGAGAGAGAGAGAGCTCGGCATGTGGCGCAATGGAAAAAGGGGCTGTGTAGTTGAGAGACTTAGAGATCGAAACATGGAGAGAAAGAATGAACGTGTGTTGGAAACCGATAGCTTCCTAAGGTGGTTAGGAGAGGAAGATTGACCGATACAGGAAGTATGTAGCGTTTTTGCGGAGGGATAAAAACAACATTTGAATGTACATAGTACGAGACATAATATCGATGTTTCAATTCGGTGTACATTGTAAGATTTGAACCGAGGACCAAGCATACGGGTAATTATTTCGAATTCGTGCCATGCTAAGTTTCGAAAAGTTGACATTGACTCAATTTGTTGTGCTATTTTGTAGGTCATATGTTTGAGTCCATCCAAAAGTTTTCTCACTACCATGGTGTTCATCATATACATATGAATTTGTATTAAAAAATTAGCGTGGATACAGTGAAATGTGAAATCCACGTTAGAATTGGAGATCGCTACGTGACACACACACTCTAATTCAAATAACTAACTACGTGACACACACTCTAATTCAAATAAATAATTATGTGACACACTCTAATCCACGTTAGCGAGGGTACCGATTTTTTTTCAAATAACTCCTCATTAATTAATTTATAGTACTCCCTCTGTTCACTTTTATAAGACCTTGAAGACATTTCAGACAATGTGCAAAACAGTTCATTTTAAGTTGTCTGAAACGACTTACGAAAGTGAACGGATGGAGTATCTCGTTTCGAATGACTAATTATTGCAAGGAAAACACGGGCATGGTAATACATACAGATTCGTTTGCAAATGAAAGAAGATCCGTTTGCATTCTCAAATGTAGGCGCACCAGGCAGACCAGGGTTGTGTCGGGGTGGACGCTGCTTCGGTGCCTTAAAGGCAACTGCCCTTGGGTGACTGACATGTGGGCTAGCCACATGTTGGGCCCACATGTCATGGACACAAAGGCAGGTGCCTTAAGGCACCAAAGCATAGTCCTGTCGGGGTGGTCGCGTTTGTCGGACGGACGCGTAGCACCGAACCACCCACCCCCCCCCTCCCCCCCCCCAAAAAAAAGGACGACGACAATATAAGTTCGCGCTTCCATGTTGCGGATTGAAATATCTGGCGGCCCCAATTCCAGCCCTGCAAAATCTCTCTTCTCCACCGTCCCCTTCCACGCCCAAATTGCTCAAATCCCTAATTCGCCGCCATCCCTCGAATCGCCCCTCGTCTCGTCTCTTTCCCCATCGTTCCCCTATGTGCCGGACGACGACGACGAAGACGACGGTTGCGCTTCACCACTGCACAGGAGCTACCTCATCTACACCCTCGTCCACCACACCGGGTGGTCCACGAACAATGTCGGCCGCCGCAACCGACGTGCCTCACAGACACCGAGTTGCACCGCATCAGGTGTGCTTCACCAACACCGTCTCCCGGCTCACCGGGGCTACTTCACCGAGCACATCATCGCACCTCCGCCCCCCGAGGTCGTTGGGGCTTCACCAACGGTCTCGTCCACCGCATCGTAGCACTCCGCTGCCACTCAAGATATGCATCCGTGCGCGGCCAGCCAACGCCAGCACATCACCCTCAATGGCTCTGAAGTGACCCGCACTCTAGCTAGGCGAGCATGCCCAAACGCCGGCCCGAACTAGGTATCCACACATCACTCCCTTCTGCACTGTTCCGACGATGTTTGGATATCCTTTCACTGCTCTCTTAGCTTACACGCCTATGCAACTCTTACTTTAACTCTTATTTCTTCTAGAGATATCATTTGAAACAAGCAAATCCATTTTTTAGCGAAGCATGACGGTGCTACGGGATCTGGTACACATCCTGCACACCCGTATAACCTTGTAAGTATCTGTCCTCCGGTACAACATCAAGGTTGATTCCTCTTATTTGATCAACCATTCGCCATGTCAAAAATGCAGAGGGGGATGCAAGGAGCACAAGGCCTACACATCCAAGCAAGTGGTAACATGGACTTGTACATGGAACATCCGAAGCGCAAGCAGAGCTGCAGTGAGCCTGTACAACGAGCTAGCATAAGTCCCTGCATTTCATTTAATTCGTACTGGCTCATCCACGAATTCAAGTTACCAGGGGCGAACATTTAACTTAAAAAATACGAAGGCACTTGCACTCCGGAAATCAACATAACTTGAGAAATGTGAAGCTACATGCACTTTGAAAACCAGCTAATGATCCAAAGTAGTTCAGATTATAAACACTAAATGATGCAAGCACCAAAAAACACAGAATGCAACATGGTGTACAAGGACTACAAACATGGTCTGTACCTGCTTGAATTATTCGTTCTCTGGCTGAAAATATCAAAGTATAATTGCACGTATAACCAGTGCGCAAACTGCATATCAATATATCTATCCTGCACAAGTATGCCAATAGTTTCAAACAACAGATTAGAAAAGTATTTATGCCTGTTGTCATGATACGGGGACTTTCTGGTAGATGGCCTTGACGTTTCCTGAAGCTATGAAAATGCACTATAATTTGCTTGTCATCAATGCCTGCAAATCTCTGTCTCTCTCAACATAGTAGATCATCATTAGACACTAAATCCTTCAACGAGCTTGCAAAATGCTTGCATCAGATCCCTCATTAGACACTATATGTTCATCACAGGGAGCATGTAAAATGTTTGCATCAAATCCTTCATTAGCAGTCTGTTCATTAGACACTTCAGGCTCAAGAACAACATGAGCTTGTATGTTTGCACTGGAAACTTGATTAGATACATCAGATTCAGTCAGTTCAGTATTGATTGGGGGAGTTATAAAATACATAGAAATTGGTTTCATTTTCTCATAGATTCCCTACATACATGCAGTTTTACAACACCGTCAGGTTTAACTATTGGCTAGAAATTGAAGAGTTGAATTAGATATAATCAAGGTTGTGATGTACCTTCTCGTTGCGCATGCTACTCTTGCAAGCTGCGACTGTCCATTTGCGCAAGCTCGATGCCATGCTCATGCTACCGCCGCTGCCTCCCACGCAGGCTACACCCAGCGTTGGATCTTCATCTTCTTGTCCTTCCGTTCGCTTGAAGCCCGGCGACCGCCCTCCAACGAGGGCGCGGGGAAGTGCTATGTCGGTCTGTCCAGCGGCGGCTAGGTTAGGAGCGAACCAGACTGGAGGCTGGAGCGAATGAATTGGGATTTTTCCTGCTGTCGATCGATATGGGAGGCGCTCGTTTGGGACGCGAGCCTGCTATAGGGCCTGCCTTGCACTTATGTTATTGGCCCATCCAAATTGAAACATTTTTCTTCATTTTACATTGCCTGCTCGTGCGTTGGGACGAACAAAACTAGCGTGGGCCAACCTGGACGACTCAAACTAGGTGCACACTTTCCAGCCACCTGAGGCGGCCGCCCATACCAACCCCTATGGTGGCGTCGCCCCTTTTTGCGTGTATGATTGGATAGTGAAAAATATTCCAGTGGCGCTTTTGATTTACCCACAGAATGGTTGAATTGCTTGTTTCTATGAACTGAGTTCGCCAATAATGTGAAGGATGCCAGTCTTTTCATCCTATTGTAGATTGCTTAGATCTCGATATGCCAAAAGTAATCGCATGAAATATATAGTAAAAGCCAGTGTGATGTTTTTGGCTACAACTAGTCTGACTACACGTCCTCATATAACATATCAAGGACGCACCATCTTACCAGATTAACCATTCGACTTACCCATGCAGTGTGGGAAGAAAGAAATATTGGGACTGCGTATCCAAGCAATTGATGCCATGGACTCCTTCGTACAACCTTGTAAGCGAAAAAGAAGTTGCAGTGTGCCTGTACAAAGAACTAGCATAAGTTCAGTTACCTGCTTCTCGAAATTTTAGTCAGCCACTTATTGCAAAATTGTTCAATTACGTTGCTTGGCTTAATTTAGTTTGCTACTGATTACATAATGGCACAGCCTGTTAATCATATTGTAGATTGCACCTATCTATGTGTTTGATACTTACTGTTAAGAATTACCTATTTGCCTTAACTTAAATATCTACTTGTTTGTTTAACTGCTTTGCTGCTACAACAGCGGGTTACAATGATGTTAATAACTACTTTTCAGCATCTAATTGAAACTCTTTAATTCCTTGTTTGTTTAACTGGTTTGTTGTTATAACTCCCAGTTGAGATGTTTTGCTAACTTCAACTTTTCTGAATCCAATTGGAACTTTAATGGCAAAACAGGTTAGCCCAAGATCAAAGAGCGAGGTCCCCATGGACGTTGCATCATCCCACAGCAGTGGCACCAGCCCAATCGTGCATTATGAATTGCCAACTGCTGATGCTCTAGAGGCTAAACTAGTGGTAGAAAGAGATTCTGCTTCTGCACTTAGAGATGAAGTTGACATGTGGAGGAAGCAAACAGCACAATCACAAGCAGTACTCAAGACAACCATTAAATATTTGGTGGATTTCAAAACGAAGCAAGCTGAGACTGACCAACTTGTTAAGGTCCTGAAGGAAAAGAGGAAATTAAATTCCTACTTGGTAAATCATAGGTGGAATGTTCTTTCCATAGTTGAATAACCTTTGTGTTGTCTGTTCATGTAATCAATCAAACCATTTGTTTTAGAGATCATGTAATAAAAAAATTTGTTTTTTTGTTTGTAATTTTATTTGAGCACAAGTCTGTATTAATTGATAAGACTCGGAGACATTTCATTTGGATTGTTGTGCCAGACCTAGAAATATGCCAATCGGGCTGAATGTGCATTCAGCAATAGTAGTAGTATAGATGGACCATAAGTGGCACGCATCGGAAAGGGCCAAGATGCTGGCTAAAAAAAGGATGTTGTTGTAGCCAAAAAAAAGTACAGCGGCCTGGCTTATGTATGTTAGTGGATATTATTGATCCATATACTCTATAAGTGTTTATATGTCTGTTAGTTCTGTACATTCTTGGTTGATTGACTCGATATTTGAATCTTGATACATCGCTTGTGTACATATCTAAATGGGAGTACACATTATGTTGTGTGTGACATTTGAGTTGGACATGAAGTGTTCCAAATATTTGAATTCACCTTAAACTGGATTCTAGTTTCTGAATTTGAGTATCAACATTTGTAAACCATATTCATATATGACAGTGGAATACGTCTTTGTCGTCCTTTTGAACATATATAAAAACACATAGAATGATTTATAAAGATTCATATAGGAATACAAAATGGATTCGAATTTAGTTGCCAGGGTAAACGTGGATGCTTATTGTCCCAAAATTCAAAAGAAGCAGCAAAATATCCACTCCCACGTCGGCTGCCCGAAGCCAAGTGTTTGGGGGATGGAAATTACTGTCTACCCATTACACGGACAATCCATCGTCCCGATTTCCACTGCTCTAAATAGGGGTAGGTTAGTAACTTCAATTAGACGTGACACGACCGCCTCTGAGCCCATTCTGACACGGTGGGCGTCAAACATGGGCGGCAAAACACATTTGATTCAAGCTCGTCTGAAAGACCTCTGTTTCTCCCTCCATTCCCAATTCATGCATGATGGGCGGCAAAACAAACTCGACTCGGCCGAAATCGATGTAGGCAAATATTTTCAATAGGGGCAGGTTTGTAACTTCACTCAGATGTGACACAACCGCCCTACCTGTCAGCCCCGTTCATACACCATGGGCGCCAACCATGGGCGCCAACCACCCTCTCCTCGCCCGAAATCGCTCTAGGCAAATATTGGCGAGATGCGAGATTACCGCCCTATCCCCAACCGACGAGACGTCCAAATTTTAAATGGGGCTAAGTTCGTAACTTTCCCATATTTCAGACAGGCGCGTCCCAAAAACATGGTTCCCCGTACCTCTCCCTCCATTTTCCCATTCATACACCATTCGTGCTAGAACACCCCATCCCCACATCAACCTCTGTCGGCCACCCCATCCATCGCCTCCGTCCTCCACCACATCCATCGCCACCGTCCTCCACCATGCCGGAGCGCCTACCAAGACCGCGTCGTCCACTGCTAGAGATGGACGTTTCTCATCCATGGCGACGGACCAATAGCCTTGCATCATGTCCTCTCGCTTCATCGGCGCCGTCGTCCTCTTTGCCGGGGCCGCTCACACGAGCTTCTCTTCCACCGCAACGGGACTTATCCCCCGATGCACACGTCTACCGTCGCAGATATGCTTCAAAGCCACCGACAGCCATCGCACCCCCGATGCCTACACGGCGCCGCAAGAGAGGTGGTACTTCATATCTCCTCAACTTTTTGATCTCAGCCAAAAAATAGAATTTAACTTGGTTACTCTACTTTCTTTTCAGCTCTTAGAATTTAGTTCTTAGTTCGAAGCAAACAATGGATGCTAAATATCATTTCTCCGGTTTGCAGCTTCAAATATGCCATGGCACAGCCATAATACGGTTTAATTGATCATGCTTAGGGTTTAATCGATCATGTTGGTTCCGTGGTAGTTTCTTTAATAGAAATCGGAGGGGAAACCCTCTTTTGCTAAAAAAATATGCTTAGAGTTCCCCCCTTTTATGATCACTATACGATCAGAATACGTGCTTCGTGTCATAATAACACTACTCCACCCATCAAGCTAAACAAGCTTAGATGTTCAAATACGAATCTGATATTATTAAAATAGAGTTGTTTAATTGGTCAGCTAAATGTTCCTAAATTAGTTTTGAAAATGCATGTTCGCCGCTCGGGTGTGTATCTCTACAGGGTGCCCACGGTGGGCCAGCCCACCCTGGGATTTTAGGTCATCCCAGGCCCTGATTCCCCTCTGTTCTGCTGCGCGCTTCCGATCTCTACTCGCCCCCAGCTGCCTGCCTCGCCGGTGACTTGTCATCCCCGGACGGCATGACTCTAGGAGGAGACGCCGGACTAACAGGAGGCTAGGAGCCGCACGTCCAACAGCGTCACCGCTGCCCGGGCGCGCCGCCATGCCTACCTTCCCAGTCCGTTCAGGGCTCAGGCGTGCAGCACCCACCAAGCCAACCCGATTTATCCTGAGATACGTCCTCAACACTCAGCAGCCACTCTTCATCACCCATTTTCTAATTGATTCATTACTCATTAGGCAGGACTGTCATTAGGGTTTGTTGTGTGCTCAGTGCTACCTACACATAATGGTTCAGATGTATTTCGGTAATCTTTAGTACCTCTAAAGTTCACAGGGTTTTCAAAATTCCGGCCCTCGGAACAGAAACTAGTCATTTTGGATTGTTGGTCGTAGTGACATTGGCCCAGATTACTACTGAAAGCCAGGTTTGTTGACAATTTTACTTGTCTTTCTTACTCATTTGATATAATATCCAATTATTCACGTCGATTAGTTGCAAACAATAAGTGCTAGACAAACTTCTTCATTCAGATTTTGGAGGTCTCTTACTGCAGTTACAATTCTGCATACTTGTCCTAATAAGCTCACAAGTAAATGATTGATTCACTACATCTATGCTTGCCTTGTCATATTTGTTGTCAATATTCTTTTAGGGTGGACCACCCTGTTTCTAAATACTGGAACCGTAGACATGAGTGAATAGTATTTCTCTATGTGATCTCTTCCATCATGTGTGGGTAATGAACTTTGCATTGTATAGAAAGAAAGTGTCATTTCCAGCTTTTACATAGGTTTCGATCTTTTACATGGAATAAAATCTGCCTACTTGCTTTGTGTCGCACTACCAACACTCCACCCTTGAAGCTAAACATTACGCCACTCATAATTGCTTAGTTTATTTGTTCAAATACGAATTTCATATGATTCTAATGTTCCTACTTCAGTTTTGAAATGTGTGCCTGCCTATTATAGAGACATAAGGGGTTTGTATTTCTGTGTGTGGTCTGGTTAGCATGGTTGGGGAGGTGAACTTTGCATATCCAAGGGTTTATAGGAAGACTCTCTCCGAGTTGAATCTGCAATGCATTGCATAGATAATCTGACTACTTTTTATGTTTTCATGAATCTCAAATTCTGAATAGCATCATAATGATTATGAGCTTGCGCGCATGAAAAGAATAAAGCAGAACAATGCCATGGCTGTCAAACTTGGCATTAAGGGACTAAAATCAAGTCTGGATGCAATGCAATGCAAACGCTCTCCACCTACAGATTCATGCTCAGAATATGATCCTAACAATGATTCTGAGCTAGAGGGAGACCTAAGTCAATGTAGCTCCCTAGTGGAGGAGTCAGAGGAAGATGCCCTATCTTATTCACCCATCAAGGTACTTGCTCTAACTTTCCAAGGTTACATTGCTCGCACATATCTTGCAACTGATGCTTTGCATTGCTTCTACTTTGTTGAACTGCCATTAGCTTAGTTTACACATCGTGTATGTGAATACGCCCTGCCTATCCATTTTCAGTACATATTCCATCTGTCATCATACCATATTTATCCATTCAAATGTTGTTCTTGTGTATCAGACGTTCAAAAGGAAGAGGGCGATTGCTGATCATGGAGGAGCACAAGCAAAGTATTTGGAAAAGGTAGTGGCACCTTATAAGTCAAATAGCCCATTAGGTGTAGTTGCAATATCACCTGACCCACAAAATACCCCAACTCTAGCAGACTCTAGCCCTACTACACTGGTCATTTCTGATGCCCCAACTCAGCAGACCCCAACTGCAGCAAACAGTATGATTATGCCAGTTGACATAGCACCAGCTGTACGATGCAAAACCCCCATTCCAGCAAAGAGTACAACAAATCCAGTTGCCAAATCCCTTTTCGAACCAAAGAGAGCCCCAATTGCAGCAAATAGGACCCCTGTTCCATTTCTTCCCAGTTTAGAAGACGAAGCTTATGTTGTTGTCAGGAACTTTATGCACATCTTTCCTTCATGGAAAGATATACTGCAGACACAGAACAATTTCCAGTCTTCCTCCGCAACTTATGCGTAACTAATGTGCTAATATTATTCATGGTCATTACTGCATATGTTTCTGCTGACAGAAGACACAAGATTTCATTCTTTGAAATAGGCGAGGAGCAAACTGGATTGTGATGACGAGCAAGGGTTGGTTGCGCTTTTCAAGCAGTCGTTGATGAAGTATCGTTCCTACCTGAGGCAAGCGCACTTCGATGGCAAGCCTCTGAACAAAATTTCTGTAAAGTCTCCGGTGCTACATTTATCTGACAGTGACTGAAATAATCTTGTTACACATTGGTCTCAGCTGCAGCGTAAGGTACTGTCTATGATATCACATCACAATTTGAACTACATTTCTGCATTTGCCTTAATGTCTCACTTGTACGAAAACTGTTAGCAGAAGAACATTTGTTCTCAACTGACCACAGAATCTCGCAACTATACTGCACACTGCATTGCTCTTGTGAGTACCTCTAGCCCTGTATGACCATACTTACTTTCATAGTTGTTTGATTATGTAGCATCACTGCACATGTTAGCCTCGTAATCGTCCATTTGGTGGACATTATAAGATCCATATGGACTCTTACACAAATTTAGAATCAACCCAACGCTTTTGAAGAGGTTTAGCTCTGCAGTCCTCTTGTAAGGACTGAACGTGGTCTATCACTATACTTACATTAACAGCTACTCCCTCCATCCCATAATATAAGAACGTTTTGTATAGTACACCAGTGTTCAAAACACTCTTGTATTATGGGAAGAGAGATTGGTTCATTTTGTAGCATTCTGCATCTTATCTCCCTCGCCCACCATTTACTAAAAAAGATCAGATCTATATTTAATATTACCAACAAGTAGAATACACAGACAATGCCAGTGCAGAAGTGTAGCCCATTGCTCTTGTTAGTACATTTTGTCCTATAACGATTGTACTTCCAGGGATTGGTAGTTGATTATGTAGCATCAATCTGCATCTTATCTTCATTATCCTCTATCCCTTACAGTATTATCATATCTATAATTACTCTCTACAAAATGTAGAGTACAGGCAATGCTTATGAAGAAGATTATGTGCTGAAATTCTTGAGTTATCCTTCCCTTGACATGGAGAAGGGAATTATAAAGACGGTGTTAACTGTTAATGTAAGTCAGTCCTTCTAAAGCCTTTATCCTCAACTGCTGTTTAATTTGCTCATACTCCCTATCGTTTACTACTGTTTAGTTTGTTGTTTCTACCAAAATGCATGTTCGTAAGAACCGTAAGTTCTAAGTTTTACTTGTAAAACCAAATTCCTTATTTGTACCATGCACATTACTTAGTACTCCCTATATGTATGCTTGGTTTTGTGGATCTATAATCCAGTGTGTGGTGAAGCAGCCCATGTTTGCACCTTGTCATCTCCTGCTTTATCTTACTGATGTGGCTAATGGTATGAACAACATGTCATGCACATTATCCAAAATAAATACAATGATTTTCTTTGCCCTTCATCTATGCTTGTTATGTTGACATGGTAATCCAGTAGTGTGCTGAAGCTCCCCGCATTATGAACAATGCCAAATTATGCTATTGATATTTTGAACTTACTCTTTATTTTCTAATTTGAAATTGGATAGAATTGACAGAACAGTTATCATCTTTGTTTATACACATGCAAAACCTGTCATCTCTCTGCTTTGTTTTAGGGTGATATGCCTGATGGCATGCACAAGTCTGTTGAAGGCTATGAGACAAACCCAACATATATTGCAGCAAAGAAGGCAAAACATCTTGAAGATAGCGAGACAACCCCAAAGTCTTGTCTTGATGTAGTGTTCAAGTTACTTGAGACTAACAGTCACACAAGCTCGCAGAATTTCTTGTCTGAATCAGTTTGACTTCTCTAGTCCCAAGTTCTAGCAGAAAAGTATTCTGCAAACTCAACTTCGACTTGAAGTCCTATCTCTAAGAAAGATTGCGGAGAACACCAATGAGAACCTCATCGCTAAACAACTACACCTGGAAGCTATGACTGACATGCTAGGCCGGTCTCACAGCCTTGCTCAGCAACTTGCGCAGCAGTTCCCCCGCAAGGCTAACCTTTCTTGAACTGTCTTGGAAGTGGTCTCGGTTCAGTATTATTCTGTTATGCTGCAATGGTGCCCAGTTTTTGTAATCTGCTTCTTCGTTGCGCTTTATGATCACTGTGGCGAACTTCGATGCCCAGTGGATGTAATATACCTTAAAACCTTTATTATATAGTGTAGGTTTATTCTTAGTTAATATGCCATAATTTCTTTATTGTATAGAGTAGGTTTGTTCTTAATTCCTACTAATTACTACCATCATTCGCTATCTAAAAAAATCAGATGTAGTCGACTGGGCCGAAACATTCGACTCTAACGGGCCAGGTTTTTAGCGGGCCACAATTGGGCCGGCCTGCGTCTTTCTTGGGCCCGAATGATTGGGGCCTTTACACATTGCGCCAGGCCCAAACTTACACCGGCCTATATTTAGTTCGGCCTTTTGTCGACCCAGTGCTTAGTTTGGCCCAGGTAGCGTTGGGCCATTAACAGGCTGAATATTGTACTGGCCTATTACAGCCGAGATGAAACCACGGGCCTTTAGCAGGCCAAAATGCATGTTGGGCCTCAATTTTCTCTAGCAATCGCCGGGCCTTTAGAAGGCCGAAATGTAGATCGAGCCATTTTGGGCCCAGTTAGCTCACGGGCCGTTACCAGGCCGAAACATATCTCGGGCCTTAGTACAGGCATCAACGGGCCGAATTACGCGACAGGCCTTTAAGAGGCCGAAAGCTTAGTACAAGCATCAACGGGCCGAATTACGCGACAGGCCTTTAACAGGCCCAAAGTCATGTTGGGCTTGACTGTTTCCCCCTTTAACTATGTGCTTCAACACTCATCGGACCGCATACATCAGTATGTATTATTTCCAACAAGTCACTAGCCCGCTCCAGTGGAAAACGGGGTTTTAGTCATCTTGCCCATAAAGCATGGTTCACATGTATCAAATGATTCCTAATCAAGTGATTCCAAAAGTCCATCAGCATGGAGTTTCTTCATGCACTTTACACCAATATGACCTAAGTGGTAGTGCCACAAGTATGTGGTACTACCATCATTAAATTTGCATCTTTTGGCATCAATTTTATGAAAATATGTATCACTACGATTGCGATTCAACAATAATGAACCATTCACAAGGGGTGCATGATCATAAGAGATATTATCCATATAAATAGAACAACCATTATTCTCTAACTTAAATGAATAACCATCTCACAATAAACAAGATCTAGATATAATGTTCATGCTCAACGCAGGCACCAAATAGCAATTATTTAGGTTCGTAACTAATCCCCAAGGTAAACATAGAAGGAGCATGCCAACGGCGATTACATCAACCTTCGAACCATTTCCGACGCGCGTCGTCACCTCATCCTTATCTAGTCTTCGTTTAATTCGCAGCTCCAGTTTTGAGTTACAAATATCAGCAACCGAACCAGTATCAACTACCCATGCACTAGTACGAGCACTAGTAAGGTACACATCAATAGCATGTATATCAAATATACCTTTGTTGACATCGCCAGCCTTCTTATCTGCCAAGTACTTGGGGCAGTTCCGCTTCTAGTGGCCATTCCCCTTGAAATAGAAACACTCAGTCTCGGGTTTGGGTCCAGCCTTGGGTTTCTTCATAGGAGAGGCAACTGACTTGCCATTCTTCTTGAAGTTCCCTTTCTTTCCCTTGCCGTTTTTCTTGAAACTAGTGTTCTTATTCACCGTCAACACTTGATGCTCTTTCTTGAATTCTACCTCCGTGGCTTTAAGCATTTTGAAGAGGTTAGGGGTCATTTTATTCATCCCTTTCATATTGTAGTTCATCACAAAACCCTTGTAACTTGGTGGTAGTGACTAGAGAACTCTATCAATCCCTACTTCATCCAGAAGATTAACTCCCAACTGATTCAAGCAGTTGTAATACCCAGACATCTCGAGTATGTGTTCACTAACGGAGTTGTTCTCCTCCATCTTGTATCTAAAGAACTTGTCAAATGTATCATACCTCTCGACCCAGGCATGAGCTTGAAATGCCAATTACAGCTCCTGGAACATCTCATATGCTCCGCGGTGCTCAAAATGTCTTTGGAGCCCGGGTTCTAAGCCATAAATCATGGCAGACTGAACTATCTTGTAGTCATCATTCCTGGTCTGCCAGACGTTCATAGCGTCCAGGTTTGCGGGAGCGGGTGGTTCACCTAGATGTGCATCAAGTACATAATCCTTCTGTGCAGCTGTGAGGATAATTCTCAAATTATGGATCGAGACCGCATAGTTGCTTCCATCATTTTTCAACTTTTCTTTCTCTAGGAACACATTAAAATTCAGGGGAGCTACAACGCGAGCCACTGATCTACAACATAATTTTGCAAAGATATTAAGACTATGTTCATGATAATTGGTTCAATTAATCATATTACTAATGAACTCCCACTTAAATCAACATCCCTCAAGTTGTCTAAGTGTTACATGATCCAAATCAACCAACCCATGTCCGATCATCACATGAGATGGGTTGGTCATCAATGGTGAACATCTCCATGTTGATCATATCTACTATATGACTCATGTTCGACTTTTCAGTCCTCTGTGTTCTGAGGCCATGTTTGTACATGCTAGGCTCGTCAAGTTTAGCCCAAGTATTCTGCATGTGTAAAACTGGCTTACACCCATTGTATGAACGTAGAGTATCACACCCGATAATTATGAGGTGCTTCAAAACGACGAACTTACGCAATGGTACATACTTAGGGAGAACACTTTTATGTTGAAATTTAGTGAATGGATCATATTATAATGTTATTTTTGTCCTAAGAAAAATAAGATGCATAAAAAGATAAACATCACATGCAATAAATATATGTGACAAGATATGGCCATTATCATCTCGTGCTTTTGATCTCCATCTCCAAAGCACCGTCATGATCTCCATCTTCACCGGCATGACACCATGATCTCCATCATTGTGTCTTCACGTATTGCTAACGCATAGCGATAAAGTAAAGCAATTACATGACGTTATTAGTTGACACACATGTCATAAAATAAATTAAATACAACCCTATGGCTCATGTCGGTTGATGTACTCATCGACATGCAAGTCATGAACCTATTACAAAACATGATCATCCCATACATCAACATATATCACATCACG
Organism: Triticum dicoccoides; assembly: GCF_002162155.2. Taxonomy (NCBI): domain Eukaryota; kingdom Viridiplantae; phylum Streptophyta; class Magnoliopsida; order Poales; family Poaceae; genus Triticum; species Triticum dicoccoides. Next base: position 142,235,718 of record NC_041393.1, on the reverse strand, counting down.
TTTTGGCCATATCACATCACAACATGCCCTGCAAAACCAAGTTAGACGTCCTCTACTTTGTCGTTGCAAATTTTACGTGGCTGCTATGGGCAACTGGCAAGAACCATTCTTACCTATGAAAGGCACAACGGTGATAGTCAAATTGCCTTTTAACCTTCTACAAGGACCGCCTTTGTCAAATTAGATTCAACTAAAGTAGGAGAGACAGACACCTGACATCCACCTTATGCAATACAAGTTGCATGTTAGTCGGTGGAACCGGTCTCATGTGCCAGGACATGTAACGTTGGTCGGAGTCACTTCATCCCACAATACTGCCGAACCCAAATAAGACAACGGCGGTAAGCAATTTGAACATCAATGCCCACAACTTCTTTGTGGTCTACTCGTGCATATACATCTACGCGTAGACCTAGCTCATGATGCCACGGATGGGGAACGAAGCATGAAAATCAAAAAATATCCTATGAACACTCAAGATCTAATCTAGGAGATGCATAGCAAGAGAGGGGAGTGTGTCTACATACCCTTGTATACCAAAAGTGGAAGCGTATATAACGCAGTTGATGTAGTCATACTCTTCATGATCCGATCATGGTCCAATCCGATCTAGTGTCGAACGGAAGGCACCTCCGCGTTCAGCACTCCTGCGGCTCCACGACGTCTCCTCTTCCTTGATCCAGCAAGATAAGGGGGGGAATAGATAGGATCTCAACCAACACGATGGCGTGGTGGATATGGTGGTGGTGCAGTGCAGGCAGGGCTTCGCCAAACGCTGTCGGAACCAATCTGAGGAAAAACAAAGTTATGGGAGAGGTAGGGTTGCTGCCAGGGCGTGGGAATTGGTGTATTCAGCCCCTCCCTCTCCCCCACTATATATAGGAGGCAAGGGGGAGGGCCGGGGTGCCCTCCCCAAGGAGGGGTGTGGGCCTAGGGAGGTTTCTTCCCTGCCGAAGGCACCTAGGGGGTGCCTTCCCCCCTTAGGACTCTTCCTCCTTCTCCCCTCTTAGTGCATGGGACTCTTGGGGCTTGTGCCCTTGTCCCTTATAGGCCAAGGCACACCCCCTACAGCCCATGTGGGCCCTCGGGGCAGGTGGACCCCCTCCCCACCCTGTAGACCCCTGGACCCCTTTCGACACTCCCGTACACTGCCGATAATGCCCGAAACTTTGACGCAACCAAAATGGGACTTCCCATATATAAGTCATTACCTCTGGACCATTTCAGAGCTCCTCGTGACATTCGGGATCTCATCCGGGACTCTGAACAACATTCGGTTACCAATGCACATATCCCAATACTACTCTAGCGTCATCGGACATTAAGCGTGCGGACCCTATGGGTTCGAGAATCATGTAGACATGACCAAGACACCTCTCCACTAAATAACCAATAGCGGGACATGGATGCCCATATTGGTTCCTACATATTCCACGAAGATCTTTTATTGATTGAATGTCACGCCCAATATGCGACCCTATCCAAAAGGAACTCGAAGGTCCCACCAAGGATAGACCCGCATATTGAAACGCTTTTGCAAGGTGGATATCATTACATCAACATTACATAATAGATGGGGATACATACAAAAAGGCATTCAATGCCACACGAATACAACATCTCAATACATGAGAACAACATCCGACTACGGATGAAACACAAACAGAAACTCAAACGACATCCACCCTGCTAGCCCAGGCTGCCGACCTGGAACCTATCCCCGATCGAAGAAGAAGCAAAAGAAGAACTCCAAGACAAGCAAACATCGCTCTCGCGTCATGATCATCATAAAACCCGTACCTGCAACTGTTGTAGTAGTAATCTGTGAGCCACGAGGACTCAGCAATCCCATTACCATGGGTATCAAGACTAGCGAAGCTTAATGGGAAAGGAAGGGGTAAAGTGGTGAGGTTGCAGCAGCGACTAAGCATATATGGTGGCTAACATACGCAAATGAGAGAGAGAAGAGAAGCAAAGGAACGGTCGTGAAGCTAGAAATGATCAAGAGGTGATCCTGAACTCCTAATTACGTCAAACATAACCCAAAACCGTGTTCACTTCCCGGACTCCGCCGAAAAGAGACCATCACGGCTACACATGCGGTTGATGCGTTTTAATTCGGATCTGGTGTCAAGTTATCTACAACCGGACATTAACAAATTCCCATCTGCCACATAACCGCGGTCACGGCTTTCGAAAGTTTAAACCCTGCAGGGGTGTCCCAACTTAGCCCATGATAAGCCCTCGCGATCAACGAAGGATATACCTTCTCCCAGGAAGACCCGATCAGACTCAGAATCCCGGTTTACAAGACATTTCGACAATGGTAAAACAAGACCAGCAAAGCCGCCCGATGCGCCGACAATCCCGATAGGAGCTGCACATATCTCGTTCTCAGGGCAACATCGGATGAGACTAGCTACGAGTAAAACCAACCCTCAAGTTGCCCCGAGGTGACCCCGCAGGCAGCTTAGTTCGGACCAACACTTAGACAAGCACTGGCCCGGGGGGGCTAAAATAAAGATGACCCTCGAGAGAGCGACTCCCAAGGGAAAAGTAGGTGGTGGTGAGGCAAATGGTAAAACCAAGGTTGGGCCTTGCTGGAGGAGTTTTATTCAAAGCAAACTGTCAAGGGGGTCCCATAAATCACCCAACCGCGTAAGGAATGCAAAATCCGGGAACATAACACCGGCATGACGGAAACTAGGGCGGCAAGAGTGGAACAAAACACCGGGCATAAGGCCGAGTCTTCCACCCTTTACCAAGTATATAGATGCATTAATTAAAATAAGAGATATTGTGATATACCAACAAAATTCTGTCCACCATGGAGCAATCTTCAACTTCACCTGCAACTAACAATGCTATAAGAGGGGCTGAGCAAAACAGTGTCATAGCCAATCAACGGTTTGCTAGGAAGGGTGAAAAAGGTTAGAGGCTGACATGGCAAATTGGGAGACTTGAGGAACAAGAGATAGGTAACACAGCATAGCGATAGAACGAAGCAAAGCAACTAGTATAGCAATGATAGTAGTGAGATCCAGGGTAGCGGTCATCTTGCCTGAAATCCCGCTAGGAAGAAGAACGAGTCCATGAAGAAGAAGAAGCCACGCAGATGAACCAAGCGTAGACGAATCCTCACGATCGCAACGAAACGGGAACTATCGAGAAGAAGCACACAACATGGTAAACACACCACACATGAACAAGGCATGATGCTCAACAAGCATGATGCATGACAAAGCTACATGAAGCTACTCATGGCAAGAGACGATGCAAACAAGAGCAACACATCAAAGCAAAGTCAAATGAGGCCGGAAACAACATATAACAATTCCGGTAAGTCCTCATATGCAAATTTCGAAATTGGTCCAGATCTGATTAAACCTTATATTCAAGTTGTTAAACAACAAGTTAAAGAGCACCAAGAGGATCTACACGAGATTCTAGTCAAGTTACATATGAAGTTCATTAGATTCGGAGCTACGGCCTAGAAGATATGAGCAAAACAAGTTAAACATGGCATTAATGCAAAATGCAAACAAACCTCAAGCAAAAACCTCAAAACATGGATGCAACATGATAATATGAAACTACATGCAAAACTAGGCAAGTTTCATATAGAGCACACTCAAAATGGAGCAACGGTTCAACACATACACTCCAAACATGATATAACAACAATTTGTCCAAAACAGCAACTAGGCATATTGCAAACATCAAAACAACATGATACATCACCCCAACATGAGAACAAAAGGCATGGGCATGATGTACAGGTAAAGCATAACAAAACATGAACACTGAGCTAACTCCAGAAATCACTAGAACATGCTCAAAACACATGGCAAGATTGCAAATAATAACAGTTTCAGACTTATCAGAAAATAACATCAGGTTGCAATGTTTAGAGCTATCAAACAACATGTTACAGGGACATATCATGGCAAACAAAGGCATGGCATGAATCTAATAATTTCATATAACAAAAGTCCTTTACTGACCATGAGCCAAAAGGGCACAGAAAATATGATGGCACCCATGTAAACATAGTAAGTGATATGACAGATTCATACATGGCAGGAACAACAATAAGTAGGAATGTTGGTGAGCTTGAACCACTCATCACAGAGCAATACATGGCATGGCAAGGAAACCAACAGTAAGAAGACATGTTTATGAAGCTAAGCATGTCAAGAGCAAGGTCATAGGGTGCATGGATCACTAACAACAAACATGGCAACATTGAACTTAATGTTAACAGGTTGACAGCAACATTATTTAGCAACTTTGGAGCAAGATTACAACAACCTACAGCAAGCTATAAATGCAACCAGGGGCATGAATGGATATAGCATAACATGTATAACAAAACACCCTTAGTGAACATCTCCAGATTATGCATAGAATGACTTGTAGCAGCAGGTTTAAATAGCATCACAAAATAACAGATTCAGCCTAGCAAAACAGTAACAGTAAGTACCCTATTTAACAATATTGATGCACTCACTACACAACTCATAAAAATACATGGATGGCACTCCTGTAAAGATGGCATGGCATAGATCAAAACGCATGTAGACATCAACCTCATAGGATGCACACATCAAACATGGCAAAAATGACAAAAGAGCAAGTTATAACAGTTTCAGCAGATTAACATCATATAGCACTCTTGCAACGATGATTCAGGCATCAAGATGAGCTCAAATGAACATGATGCAATGGAATGAAATGTAGAGCATCTCTCAATGAACATTTTGACATATTACACGCACGAAAGGGAGCAGTATGCAGCAAGTTATGGCAGGTCAAAGGGGGCACCAGAATATGCAAAATTACGGGGACTTAGAGGAATTTCGAAGTCAACCTCGTGGATCTGGATCTGGCATGGTTTTCGAAGATGGCCGGAGCTTCGCCGGAGTCGATGCCAGAGAGGAAGGAGAAGGCCGGAGACGGGCAGATCCGGGCGGATCCGGGGCGCGGGGCGGCGCCAGTCGCCGGGGACGCGCGGCGGCGCGGGAAGACGAGGGCGGCGCCGGTGGCAGGGGCAGGACGCCGGCGGCGAGGCG